>NW_022630995.1:126050876-126463930 GCF_010015895.1 Lontra canadensis | reverse complement strand
ACATATATATATATATATATATCTTTAAATCACACTCTTAAAAGATTGTATTGTGTTAAAAGAGGGCATCTTTCTCACTCCACAAATCAGGATGGATATGTAGGTTGATGTGAATATATTTGAAAGAGCTGAAAAGTTGTTTATTATAAAAGGACAAAATTTTTAAATGCTGGCAGGAGTATAGTAATTTGAGTGAGAGAGAGAGAAGGAAGAGAAGGACCAGCAAGATGAGACAGAGTTGAGATCCTTAAAAGAGATTGTATGAATTTAAATTTAAAAAAAAGAAATAAAAAATAAATAGAATAGCAGAAACAGGATTTTTTAATTGTTGCCTAATTGTGTGATATATAGCTATCTTGCTCTTTGTCATCCTTACACTATGTTTAGTAAAGACTACATTACTCACCAAATCATTTTTCTATATATAGTGTCTTTTGGAGAAAATTGAAGAAGGGGGTATTGATTTCTATGTCGAGATTGAATAGAAGTTAAAGCCCACCTTTGTCCAGATGAATACAAGTTAAAACCCACCTTCGTCCAGAGGCATGTAATTTTCATTTTCCATTCAAGCCCATTCAAGGTCTTACAGTATTCAGCACATGCCTAGTGGGGGACCCAGGCTGACCTCCTTCCAGGGCAACTTAACATGTACCTCAAAAGTCAGTTCCAGTGATGTGGGTCCACTTCCTTGCTGTCACTATTGCTTGGTGAAGCTACTATCAAAATAGAGAGAAACATAAAAAAAAAAAAAAATAGAGAGCATAATATACCACAGAGCAGTGTCATACCAAAGTGACATGGAGATGTTTTAAATCTTGAATTCTAAACACTAAGGACAGCTAGGACATTTTTGCCAACTGATTGTCCTACTGACCTGGGTGGACCTCACATTGATTTCCTGCTCATCTCTAAAACCCCATCATCTCTACTTGTAGGGATTGAATTTGAGGATTTTGGAACTGATTGAGGAAAAAGGTATCACCACGAGATGACAAGAGCGCACACAAGTTTATTTGGGTAATTCTTGGCACACACTCCCGAAAGTGAAATACTTAGGTACAAATATAATAAAATATGTAGAATATTTAATTCAGGAAAGCTACAAAATACTGATGGAGAAAGAAATCAAAGAGGATCTGAACAAATGGAAAGAGATGTGTGTTCATGGATAGGAGAACTCAATATTATTAAGATCTAAATTCTTCCTAATCTGATCTACAGATTCAACATTATCCCATTCAAAATCTCAGAAGGCTATTTTGTGAATATCAGCAAATTGCTTTTAAAGTTTATATGAGGGGATCTTGGGTGGCTCAGTTGGTTAAGTGTCCTACTCTTGATTTCGGCCCAGGGTCCCGGGATAGAGCTGAGGACAGAGTCTGCTTGAGATGCTCTCTCTCCCTCTGCCCCTCCGCACCACATGCACACCTTTCTCTCACAAAATAAATAAATCTTTAAAAAACATAAAGCTTATATGAAAAAGCAAATGACCCCAGAATAGTCAGCATGATAGTGAAGAGGAAAACACCAGAAGACTGCTACTACCTGATTTTAAGACTCACTGAAAAGCTACAATAATGAATACAGTGGGTATTGGTGCAAGAATAGACAAATAGATCAATGGAACAGAACAGAGCTCAGAAATAGACCTGCACAAATACAGTCAACTAATCTTTGACAAAGGAGCAAAGGCAGTTCAGAGGAGAAAGGGTAGTCTTTTCAACAAATGGTGCTGGAATAACCAGATATCAATATGCAAAAAAAAAAAAAAAAAAAAGAATCTGGACGCAGACTTTGCATATTTCACAAAATTAACTAAAAAATTAAGCCACAGGCCTAAATGTAAATGCAAAACTATAAAATTTCTAGAAAGTAACTTAGAATATCTAGGTGACCTTGGATTTGGCAGTGACTTTAGAGCTAGAACACCAAAAGCACAATTCACAAAAAAATAATTGGTAAGTCGGATTTCATGAAAATCAATAACTTATGCTCTGAAAAATCACTGTTAAGAAAATGAAAAGATAAGCCCCGGACTTGGAGATAGTATTTGCAAAACATATCTGATAAAGAAATGGTATGCACATAAACCAAGAACTTTAAAAAACCTGACCATAAGTAAACAACCCATTTTTAAAATGAGCAAAAGAATAGATACCTCACCAAAGAAGATATAAAGATGATAAATAAGCATATGAAAAGATGTGCAACAGCATCAGGACTTAGGGAATGGCTAATTGAAATAATAAGATAGCACTGCATACCTACTACAAGGGTCAAAATTCAAAAATCTGACAATACCGTTGCTCAAAGTGTAGCCAAGCAACAGAGAATACAAAATGATGCAACCACGTTGGAAAACAATTGGCAGTTTCTTAGAAAGTTAAATAATATTCTTACCATACAGTTTAACAATTGTACTCCTAGGTATTTACCCAACTGAACTGAAAACTTGTCCGCACAAAAACTTACAGTGGTTTGTAGCAGCCTGAGTCATAGTCGCCCCATGCTGGAAGCAACCAAGATGTCTTTCTGAAAGAGAATGGATAACCAAACTGTGGTACATCCATGTAATGGAATAGTATTCCATGGTAAAAAGAAATGAGCAACCATGCCAAGAAAAGTCATGGTAGAACCTTAAATGCATATGGTTAAGTGAAAGAAGCCAGTTTGAAATGGCTACATACTGTGTGATTCCAACTACATGCCACTTTTGGAAAAGGCAAACTACAGGAGCAGTAAAAAGATCAAAGATTGCCTGAGCTTCAGGGGGAGGGATTAGAGGAATGAACATGTGGAACATGAAGGATTATTAGGGCAGTAAACTATTCCGTAAGAAACTATAATGGTGGATCTGTGTCTTTATGCATTTGTTGAAACGCATACAATTGTATAAAGAATGAATTTTATTTTAATTATGGACTATAGTTAAAAATATATCAATATTGATTCATTAACTAGAAAAAAGTGCCACACTAATGCAAGATGTACATAATGAGGAAACTGTGTATGTATGGGGAGTAGTGAGTGGGAATGGGTATATGGAATTCTATGTACTATGTGCAATTAATCTGTAAATCTAAAAAAAAATTATTCTTAAAAATTTAACCAAAGATAACATGCAGAAAATCCTCTGAGTTTTTTGAAAGAAGGCAAAATAAAAGATATTTTTCTCCACTTTAGAAATGATTGATAGGATTGGAGAGTGTGATTATTTTTAGTGTTGAAAGTCATCTTATTCTCAAATAATCCATATTTGTAGTTAGAGAAATGAGCACAAAAATTGAGCTCTAGCCCTTTGTTCTTGCCTTTCAGTGTCATTGAAAAGTCAGTAAGAGGACCAAAGGCAAAGCATTAAAAAGTAAGCTCCCACCTATTCAACCCTGAGTTCCCTTAGGATTAAACATAGTCTCTTCTTTTCAGAAAGTGCCTGGTACACAGTATCTGTGTGTAGATGCTAGCACAAGTCCCTCGCAGAAAACAAATCCCTTAGAGGAGATGCTCATAGGAAGTTAGAACCTGGCACGTTTCTCGGAGTCCCTACCAAGTGTATCTTTTTAATCAAAGAATGATGGAGCTGGACAATGGGTCTTGCTAAGTGGTTATTGAAGTGAGGTATGGGGGACTACAACTGGTTATTTTGGGAAGGAAAATTTCCTGGTCCTAACAATGTACGTTTATGTAACTTAAGGCTGATTCTTCACGAGTTGTTTAATGGGACACATTGAATAACAAGTGTGAAAGTACTTTGTAAATGATAAAATGCTATACGTGTATGAGTCTTTTATTATCCTTCACCATTTAATCACAAATTCCTAGGGCTCTCAGAGTCTAATTTCCAGTCTCCTCCAAAACCTATTCTGCAGCATCCTGTAAGATCCATGTTCTGACCTCCACCACATACACCTAGTCTCCTAACTTCCTGGTTTGGAGAACTTGCCAGAAAGAAACTAAAGTTCGCCTTGAGCTGATTTGTTTGTCTTTGGACATGTTTGTCTTCCCCCTCTTTCCTAATCTCTCATGTATGTGTGTATATGTATGTATGTAATCTCTACATGCAGCGTGGGGTTCAAGTTTACAACCCTGAGATCAGGAGTCACATGCTCTATCAACTAAGACAGCCAGATGCTCCTTTCCTAATCTCTTTCTAACATAGTTTATGTAATTCTGGGCCCAAGTGTAGCCCGAGATTGACATAAACTGAGGAAATCCATTGAGAAGAGACTATTAAAGCCTCCAAGTGAGTGACAGAAGGTGTATTGTACTGTGAGGAGTGTGGGGAAATTGATCCCTTCCTGGTTTACCAGGCCTTTCTGTCCCCATTCTGATCCTGGCTGCAGTTTGCAGTTTCCTGCCTCCTGCAGTCTCCATGGGCAAACTTTTGGACCATTAAAACTTCTTTAACTACTATAACAAGAGCCCAGACTTGAGGGGTGCAGTATAGTTTCTGCAGGTGACAGTTCTTTGGGAGTCCTCTGTTCTCTCCCATCTCACCAGAAACTCTAGATAACCAGTTCCCAGCCCTTCTGCCTGAGCACTCTTGCCTCTTGTCTGCAGTCCTTCACCAGATTCTTCAAAGGCCCAATTGCCAGGCTTTCTGAATGAGTCCTTAGAGTAACTTTCCAAAGTTCATCTTCCCTCATTGACCCCATTTTGTTTCTGATCCTTTCTGTTTCCCTTTTTCTCATTGTATCTTGCCATCACATTGAGTCCCATTCCCTTATCGTTCCTTTAACTGTTATCACTGGTCTTCTCTCTGCCACCAGAGGCCACTCTACCATTACCCCCACATTTTCACTGTTTCCAAACCCTCTGATGGCTGTCACCGTCTTTGTTCTTAGATCCTTCCTTGCCGTGTGGCCATTCTAACTTTCACTTACCTTCTTTTACCCCTGTCACTGGTTTTCCCAGCTGTGACCTGAGAATCCTCCCTACTAATTTTTGCCAACTTTTGCCTCTTCACCATCTACACTGGGCTTCTCTGTCACCGGAGAGCCCTTTTTGCTACTGTACTCCACATTCTCAGAGAACCATCTTTTATGCCAAACTATTTGCCCTTTCCCTTCTTCCTCAGAGCACACTCTGATACTGGATCTTTTTGTCCATCCAGACCTTACTTTGTCTCTAGCTCTTGCCCTGATCCCACCAATCTCAGAAAAGTCATCTTTTCAACAAACTCGACATATCTTATGGGTTTTACTGACTCATTTCCCAGTCATTCCCCAGCAAGAACACTTTACATCTCCACCAGATTTCACTTTAACTCTCAGTATGACTTAGTGTCACCTTTACTGAACACTGTCTCCATACAGTTCATATCCAAATAACTCCTGTTGATTGGCCTCTTCTATCCCAGAAATTTCAGGCATTAACTTGGCAAGCCTGTACATTTCAGCTTTCTCCTGGTAGCAGATATCTGCAAAGGATTTGTTCTTCCTCACATACTGTGATTTCTAACAAAAGCTTCATACTCTATGCTCAAAAGAGATGCCTCCTCTCTCTAGGCAGCTTCTGCAACCAGGCATGTGGAAGCTGACAGCTTCTCTTTCCTCAATCTTGATATCCAGGTACTCTCAGAGATAGGGTCAGAAATAGACTGGATTTCCAGATTTGGGAGCAGAAAGAAAAGGAAGATTCCCTTCCAAAACAACCAAGATTAGGCTATGAAGTAAATTCTTCTGGGAAAATCATAATATCACTTGCTGATGAGTGGGATACCACCCAGAAGATTATTTAGGAAATTAGTTATCAAGGAGCTCAAAGGAATCTGGACTAGAAGCAACTCAAAAAAGCATTAATGGTACACTTGGGCAAGAAGTTGAAGTATCTCTCTCAGGATTGGATGCGGGCAGGTGTGTTTCATTCATGACTTTCTCCTAAGAATTCATTGTCTCCTCTTGGGAAATACTATGTGCCTTGGGATACCAGTAATTTGGTATCCTTGTTGGGTTCAGAAACATTACCTGAATACCTCCCTGGGGTTCTCCTTCCCTGATCCAGACCCTCACCATTTGCTAGAAACTCATAATCAACTTTGAGTACAGCAGAGGTAGGGCTTACCTCTCAAGATCTTTGAATCCATAACATTGTTTAAAGATGAAAGAAGCCCAGTTAAAGGGTCTGCACTAGTTGGCCTTCTTCTCACCCATTTAGGGGCCAACACCACAATAAAGTTGCCAGTTTCCTTGGGAAAACCCTCTTGCAGTAGGAGGTAAGGTGATTACCAAAAATTTGGTCCACCAACAAAGTTCTGAGAAAGTTCCACATCAAAGATTGGTAGTGGCCCTGCAGAGTCCTCTCCATCTCCTTCCAATAGGGAGAATAACAGAATTTTTATCTCCTCTCATCTAACTCATAGGAAATAACCTGGAAAACTAGAACTTTATGGAGGCCCTACAAAAACCACTTTAAGGGGGCACCTGGGTGGCTCAGTGGGTTAAAGCCTCTGCCTTCGGCTCGGGTCATGATCTCGGGGTTCTGGGATCGAGCCCCGCATGGGGCTCACTGCTCAGCAGGGAGCCTGCTTCCTCCTCTCTCTCTCTCTGCCTGCCTCTCTGCCCACTTGTGATCTCTCTCTGTCAAATAAATAAAAAAAAAAATCTTAAAAAAAAAAAAAAAAAAAAAACCACTTTAGGTTCTACAGAAATAGCTAGGCCTCCAGAAAAAGAGCCTACTTTCTCAGAAGATTAATTTATATTCTTATATTCAGTAATATTGTACATCCACCTTTCTGATTCTTGAAGCTTGTCTTTTCCAAGTACTATATCCCAAAGACTTTATGAACAGGAGAGAGATGGCAGCTTAAAGGGACTGAGTGATTTGCTTTGGATTACATAGTATGTCAAACTAGCCTTCCAAGTCTTTGCTTATTTCCAGAGAAAGAGGGAACAAGGTAGTCAGGGTGTATAATCCAAGATACAACTGAATGACTTGTCAAAAAAATAATAATAAGATAAGGATACAACCTAGGAAGAAACCCCCTACTCTCATTTTGCTTCTAGAACTCATGTTGTGATTTTGTTTCCCCTTTAAGACAGCTCATGCTCATGTGGGAAAGCCAAAAGGCGGGGGGGGGGGGGCAGAAAGCTCATTAAACTGCATAATGCTAGGGGAAACAAGATATTTCTCTAGAAAACTTTTCAAATGCTTTGTGTCCGCACCCACAGCTCTTAGTATTATACATGTCCAGGAGGCATCATTCACTTTGTAGAGTTGTCCTTTGTGCTCAAAAAAGTTCTGGTAACATAGAATACAATAGGAGTGGAGTTTCCTGGAGTTAGGTCATATCAAGCCCCCCACCCCATACCTGATGTCAGGACAACTTTCTCCCATCTTACTTAAAATTAGTTGGAACCTTCTCCACTTTGATCAAACTTCAGCCTCACTACCTCACCAGATATACCTTGTCTACTCCAAACAGGAACTAGAAACCATCAAGTAGGAAGATTTCACTAACAAATATTCTAAAACACTTGAATCTCACTCCTCTTTTCTTATTTCCTCCCAGCTTTAAAGAAAGAGCTGTACCTATAGATCTTCTTTGACCCTGATAAAAGAGGATAGATGACCTTATTTCCCCCATTACAGCATTTTACATACTGTTGTGAATTTTCATTTAGTTTATCTTTTTTGAGAAGGTGATCTGGTCTATCACGTCCACTACTCTATCCCTATCATCTGAGCTTAACATCTAGTAGGTGATCTATAAACCGTGGAGAATGACTGAGTAAAGGAAGGGACACCTGCAAACAGAGCCCACCAACATGCTTGGAGCAGGGCCATCTCCAGGGATGGGGCCTGAGGGTCTTTCCCAGGCTTCACTTCTCTCAGTTCTGTCTTTATTGCTTCTGAGTTGGAGAGCTTATCTCACATGGGAGTTTCTGGTGGAGCTTTGTGAAGTCTGAGGAGTCTTTCATTTGTTCCTTGCCAGCAGGCAAGTCTCATACTCCTGGAGGGTGCTCTAGCCCAGGCATGGCCTTGGAATCTCCCAGCACCCAGGTGTGGCCACAGGTCCTCAGAGACTTTTCAAGGCATTGATCTGCTGAGGATGTGATCCTTTTCTCCAGAGACTTGGACAGTGTAATAATAATAATGGTAATGTTACTGACCCATTGTTTATTGAAAATCCCCCTGTACGGCTGCCCGACATTGGGAAAGTCATTTAACCCAAACCCTTTATTTCATCTGTTGCAGGAAATCTAAATGCCTAGCTAATACAGCTGTTATGAGGGTGATGCTAGAGTTAAGGGCTCATTAGCGTTCTTGTTGCAGTCACTATTGGGCTTACTAAATGGCCTCCTTCATTGTCCCTTAAAAAAACTGTAGAGTCTTGGAAATATCAGGATGGGTCAGAAAGAAAATGAGACCTCAAGATGCCAGCCAGTCTACTAAATTGAAGGGTTGGAATCTCAAATTCTCTCTGCAGGACCAGTATCTACAAATTAGATAGTACCCACAGTCCTACTCTAAACTGCATTCAAAAGAGCTGACATGAGCTGTACAGATCCTGGTACCCAAACAAGAGGCTAGAAAGAATGGTTTGTGGTTACCCCAGGGAAAGGCCTATCAAGGCCCAGGGTCAGCATCAGAAATGAAAGCCTGAAGCATCCTCCTGAGACCCAGAGGCAGGACCATGTCTCACACTCTGCAAAATTCAGCAACTGGTAAGATGCCCTACAGGAGACAGGATGGGTCTCGGGCTTCTGTGATAGGGCAAAAATTCCAAGATGACTTCCTTCAAATACTCAAGTATTGACATGTTCATGCATTCATTGAGAGCCAAATATATTTGTCAGGTACTGTGCTCAGAGGAAGTTTATTTAGCTACATTTGTCATTACTAGAAGTAGAAGGAAATATTTTTCTTTCTTAGTTTTTACAATTATAAAATTATTATATATGGAATTTGGGAGCTATAGAAAAGTGGACAGAAGAATCTCATGACTCAACCTCAAAACAATGACACTGATCCTGCAGATGTTTTCCTTTATAAAAATGTGCAGAGCAAAATCTATAATGTTTAATATATAGTGTTTTTAAAATCATAGGGGAATATTTGACATCAAAAATATTTCTACATTATTATAAACTTTTCCTAAACATCATTATTTTAAATTGAGGTATAATTGACACACAGTATTACATTAGTTGAAGGGGTACACCATATTGATTTGCCATTTGTATACATTGATAAATGATCACTGCAATAAGTCTAGTTATTATCTGTCACTGTACAAAACTAATACAGTGTTACCAATATATTTCCTAGGCAGGACACTACCCTCATGACCTATTTATTTTATTACTGGAAGTTTGTAGTTAATCTTCATCATTTTGCTCCCTGACCAACAGCCCCCTTCCCTGGGGAAACCACCAATCAGTTCTCTGTATTTATGCGTCTGGGTTTGGTTTTCTTTTGTTTGTTTCGTTTTTTAGATTTCACATATAAGTGAAACCATGTGGTATTTGTCTTTGACTTATTTTACTTAGCAAATATCCTCAAGGTCCATGCATGTTGGCCTAAATGGCAGGATTTTATTCTTGAGGGGCTGAGTATTGCTCCATTTTCTCTCTCTCACACACATCTTTTTTTATCCATTCATCTTTTGACAGACACTTAGATTGTTTCCATATCTCAGATATTGTAGATAATGTTGCAGTGAATAGAGGGCTGCATATATTTTTTTGAATTAATATTTTTATTTTCTTTGGGTAGATACCCAGTAGTGGAATTGCTGGATCATCTGGTAGTTTTATTTTTAATTTTTTGAGGACCCTCCATGCTGTTTTCTGTAGTGGTTGCACCAATTTATATTCCCACCAACAGTACACAAGGATTCCCTTTTGTCTACATCCTTTCCAACACTTGTTATTTCTTGCCTTTTTGATAGCAGGTATGAGGAAATATTTCATGTGGGTTTTATTTGCATTTCCTTGATGATTAGTGATGTTGAGCATCTTTGTATGTACCTGTTGGCTTTCTGTATGTCTTCTTTGAAAAAATGTCTATTCAGATCTTCTGCCCATATTTTAGTTGAATTGTTTGGGGATTTTGTTGTTGTTGAGATGTATGAGTTCTTTATATACTGTGGATATTATTTTGGTTTTTGTTTCCCTTGCCTTTGGAGTCAGATTCAAGGAAACATTACTAAAACTGATGTCAAGAAGCTTAGTGCCTGTTTTCTTCTAGGAGTTTTATGGTTTCAGATCTTACATTCAAGTCTGTAATTCATTTTGAGTTAATTTTTCTATATGGTATAAGATAGTGGTCCCATTTCATTTTTCTGTATGTGGCTGTCCAGGTTTCCCAGCACCATTTATTGAAGAAACTGTCATTTCCACGTTGTATGTTCTTGCTTCCTCTGTCAAAAATAGGCAAGACATATATGAGTTCATTTCTGGGTTCTCTGTCCCACTGATCTATGTGTCTATTTTTGTGCCAATACTATACTGTTAAACATTATTTCTAATAATTATGATATTTTATCAAGTTACTATACCATATCTACTATATATATGTGTGTATATAAGTGTGTGTGTGTATATATACATACATACATATATATATATAAATGTGTCTGTGTGTATATATATAGGATTTTTCAATTTTTTTGTAAGACTTCATATCTTGTGCATAGTTGTACTTATTTAGAACCTGTTTTATCCCAAAAAGTATAAAGCTATTTCTGATAGCAGATTATTTCCTAACCCAAACATTTATCCTTCCTTCTCTCTCTCTACAGTCTCCTTAGTTGAATTATCAAAAATGTAGTTCCTTACTTTAACTCTGACTGTGTCACTGAGCATCACATTTATTAACCCAGTTGCTTGTTAAACATCCTAACATCAATTTCCCACTAGTAACCTAACATCTTCAAAAACCTAAATAGTGATCTAACATCTTCAGAATTTAGCTCATTATCTTCCAACACCACAAAGCTACTCTTGTATTACAGAAATCAATTAGCAACACTCAGTAACCCAACATTAGAGCTATCTGTTCTCCTTTCATTCTTCCCATAACTAGTCACCGGATTTTGTCCATTTTATCTTCTAAATATTTCTCAAATCTGTTTCTCTTCTCACAATTCAAGTCTTCAGTGTCTGTCACCTAAACTGTGAAGTGCCTCCTAGCCAATCTCCACCCTTGCAACTGGTCCCCTATTATGTTCTTTCCTCTCACTATTATCAGAGCCATGTACCTAAAATAAAAATGTCCATGATATTCCCAAAATCCTTCAGTAACTCTATTGTCTGTCAAGTAAAGTCTGTTTCTTAACATGGTATACAAGCCCTCTGCTAGAACCCCTCCTTCATCATGTTACCTCTATCACTACTGCTCCCTGCTCTGCATTTGTCACTTCAGTAATAGATAAATATTTGTAGTTTCCTGTGAACTCCCAATGCTGTTCAATGCTTGCTTGTCTTTGTTTGTAGTGATACATTTGCCTGGAATTCCCTTTATCCTTCTCTTCACCGGGGTAATTGTTTTTTTGTTTTTTTTTGTTTTATAATATTTATTTATTTACTTGAGAGAGAAGGAGAGCAAAAGAGAGAGAGACAGAGTGTGTGTGTGTGTGTGTGTGTGAGCGAGAGCACAAGCAGGAGGAGAGGGAGAAGGGGAAGCAGACTCCCACTGAGCTGGGAGCCAGATGTGGGGCTTGATCCCAGACCTGGAGATCATGACCTGAGCCAAGGCATATGCTTAACCATCTGAGCCACCCAGCTGCCCCAACCTGGGTGATTCTTAACCATTCCTCTAGATTTAGCTCAGTCAGTCATCACCTCTTTCAGGAAACCTACTCTGAAATTTCTGATTGGGAAAAATTCTTCTTTCTGTTCTATATAATACTCACCTCCGTCTTTTCATTTTGAACCTACTTTTAAAATACTTTAAACATACTTGCTTTATATACTTCGTTATAATTTCAGGATCAGTGATCTTTGCAAGTGTGTTAGTCCACCAGTTTGTAGTTTCTGTTGCTTCTTGCTCATGTTGTCTTTTTCCTCGCGTTCCATAGGATCTGCTAGATTTTACTTTGAGCTCAGATTTGGTTGACTTTTAAATTTGGGGATCCCACATTATCTGAATTGCCTTGGTTTCTGCCAAATCCTAGGAAACACTACCAACCTGGAACCATTTCAACTGAATTTCTTGCATAGGGCTTTCTCAGCCTGGGAGTATGCTGAAATTCAAATCCCAAGACTAACATGAGAGTAACACTGTGGTGCACAACATTAGGAAATACTGTTATGAATATTTTTCAAACCACTATGAACTGAGACAGACTGATTTTATTCACTTTACCAGCATGCAGATTTTTCTAAATTCATCTTTTTTAAAAAGATTGATTGATTGATTGATTGATTGATTGATTGATTTAGAGAGCATCCACGTGAGTCTGGTAGAGGCAGAGGGAGAGAGAAAATCTCAAGCAGACTTTGTGGAGTCTCATGTAGGGAAACCTTAAGATCCATGACTTAAGCTGAAATCAAAAGTCTGACACTTAACTGACTGAGCCATCTAGGCACCCCATAAGTTCATCTTTTTAACTGAAGACCTGGCTTAATGTGGGTAACTCAGTTTCAGCTAACCAGTTTGGCAGGTTGAAATTCTGTTCCTTAGTGGGGCTTTGAACCAGCAAACTCTAGGACACTGAGCTGGAGACCTAGCTCAGGTGAGCCTCAGCTGCTGTGTTGGCTACCACACTAGTTTAGCTCTGTATTTTGTTTGTTTTTGGATAGGAATTATTTTTATTATTGTCTAATTATTCATTAAGGACTTTTCTGACTTTCTTATAAGTTCAGCAATGCATTTAAAAGTATATTTACTCTTATTTAGCATTTGGGAGTGCATTTCAGAACATCCATTCTTGCTAAACTCTTGGAAACAGAAATGTCAGAGCTCATTTTCAACTTATGTTCTATATCAGGATTACTTGCAAATTTAAAAAAATAATGCTCTGTCAAATACTTGGGGTTTTTTCCTTGGCTAATTTTTAAATTAATTTTTTTAACCAGAGTCAGGCACACACACTGTATTACTAAAAGTCATACAGTAAAAACAATAATTTGTCCTCTGTTTTCCATTATCTCAATTCCTGTCTCCCAGAAGCAACCATTTAAAATCTTAAAAGTCAGGGCATCTGGGTGGCTCAGTGGGTTAAAGCTTCTGCCTTCAGCTCAGGTCATGATCCCAGGGTGCTGGGATCGAGCCCCGCCCTGCCAAGCAGAGAGCCTTCTTCCTCCTGCCTCTCTGCCTACTTGTGATCTCTCTCTGTCAAATAAATAAATAAGATCTTTAATAAAAAAAAATAAAATCTTAAAAGTCTTAAAAACTACTTGTACTATTTGACTCCTTTTAAAAAATATTTTCATCGGGGCGCCTGGGTGGCTCAGTGGGTTAAGCCGCTGCCTTCAGCTCAGGTCATGATCTCAGGTTCCTGGGATCGAGTCCCGCATCGGGCTCTCTGCTCGGCAGGGAGCCTGCTTCCCTCTCTCTCTCTCTCTGCCTGCCTCTCTGTCTAGTTGTGATCTCTCTCTGTCAAATAAATAAATAAATCTTTAAAAAAAAATATTTTCATCAATACTCTTTGATTCATTAATTACATGCATTACATATTGAACTCTTATAACGAGAGATGATATTTGCTTCCTGCATCTCCCTATACAGCTATAGCATAAATTTTTATTAAACCAGTGTTTAATATCTGCTTTACTGTAACTTCAAATATATCAACTGTTGTGTGAAGTAGTACACTCTAATTATGGTTACTTCATGTACAACATTCTTTGTTTTTGGAGTCAAAAATTTCCTCACTTTTTTCACTTATTCCATTTCCTATAAATGTTATATCTCAAACCTGCTTATTACATGTTCCAAATCATCAAATTATCATTTTCATTATTTTGCCCTGATGACCTCCCTCCTAAAATTTTCAGTCTTTATATTGTAATATGGATTTTTTTCAAGCTTCTTATACATCTGTCAACCAGAATCTTTCCTTTGTTGTTCTTCTGAAGTGAAGAAGAGCATTTCCTGGTACTGTGTGGTTCTCTTTCTTATTTTTTCCCACATAGTTTTCTTGGGAATGCATCCTCCAGTGGCTTCCTGAGAGAGCCCACAGGAAGTAAAATTTTTGAGATCTTGCATGTCTGAAATGTTTTTATTCCACCCTGACAGTTGAATAGTTTTTCAGGATAGGAACTCCTTCCCATGTTGAAAGTCATTGTGCAGTTGTCCCAGAACCTATGGTTGAAGAGAACCATTCTTTTCCCAAAACATGAATTTGGAACCCTTGCTGAAAATTTCATACATTTCCTTAAAGCACTAGTGTTTTCTTTCTACTTTTCTTTTTTCTTTAAGATTTTATTTATTTATTTGACAGGCAGAGATCACAAGTAGGCAGAGAGGCAGGCAGAGAGAGAAGGGGAAGCAGGCTCCCTGCTGAGCAGAGAGCTCAATGCGGGGCTTGATCCCAGAACCCTGGGATCATGACCTGAGCCGAAGGCAGAGGCTTTACCCACTGAGCCACCCAGGTGCCCCTTCCTTCCACTTTTCTAATGTCAAGTTGGTGGCAAGTGCCCTGTCTCTTATTTCATATTGTTTTCTGTAAAATGGATGTTCAGACCATGGAATATCCTATAATGATAATAATAGTGTTTTGAATGTGAATGGTTTGGATTCAAAAATTTGACTTTACTCCCTCTCACAATGTGAAGTTGGTCAAGTTCTTTACCGTTGCTAGACCTCAGCTTTCTCATTTTGAAATGGATATAGTAATAATAGTACGCATCCCATATAGTTGTTTTCTATCAAATGAGATGGGGCATGATTAGTGCAGTGACTGGCACAGAGTAACTATTCAATAAATAGCACCCGTAGTCTCTAAATGCTGTCAGCCCTTACCTAGACTATACAGAGCTGAAGGGGAAGATAGTATATTCTGGGATTAGCTTCTCAAGGTGCAGAGACCCTCAAATGTAGAAAACAGACAGAAGGTTCCTTCGCATTGCAGTCTGATTATGTGCCAGCAATCTTACTCTTGGCGATTCACTAAATGGAAATGTGGTATAATGAGCTCCCCGCCTCAGTGTCCCATCCACTCGCTGGTGATACTTTTCCTACTACCAATGGATGCATATTTTCACTTCATACCATTAAGCAATTTCCTGTGGTGTGGATCCTGTGCAGAGTTTTCTGTTAGTTTGTTCCCAACTCCAGACAGAACGATCCTCCTCGACCTCTCAAGGGCAGTCCTGGAAACTGGCCGTGTGAATACAAGAATCAACCACTGGCATTGTTGATGGCAATTCAAGCTGTGTTGTTGTGGGCCATGTGCTTTCTCCTGCTGAGCACTAGAGGGTGCTCTGTACGTGTGTATAGGAGATGCTGAGCCCATAAATTGGAGTGAACTCATGTGAAATAACTCAGAAACACAGTCAAAGACACACACATGCACATGCGTCCATTCAGATACATGGATAAACACCCACCCATTAGCACAGACACACCCACAACGTAGATACATATATACCCATCCGCACATGTACACAGAAACATTCATGAATAGTCACATGTCCATAAAAACCCATGCAGACACACAAATGAGCATATCTACAGACACAGAAGGTGCATTCAGATACACACAGACCCACCCAGATCCGCTTACACACACACAGATGCACAGGCCTAAACATAGCCTGAGTCATATACAAGTTGACAGTCTGCAGACACTTCCACCCCCATGACCTCACACAGGGTTGGGATCATCACTTACATGTTATAGACGGGGAACAGAGGCTGCAAGAGTTCAAGTGTTTTACCCACAGTCAAGTCGGGACAGATGATAGAGTTAACATTAGCCCCTACATAAGTTCTGCAGTAAGGAGAAGCAGTATTCCCAAAAGACGTAAGTTGCTGCTCATATTAACTTTTCCAATTACTCCAGTGTTAGGGTCAATTCAGCTGTTGTTCCTTGAAAGCTGTTATTTGAAATTTCCACCTTCAGACCCACTGGTTATCTAACCAGTAAGGTTTTTTTGTTGTTGTTTTGTTCTTTTGTTTTGTTTTCTTTTGTTTTGTCAACTGAAAATGGCTCCTTGTTCATTTTATTCTGACTGGGGAGATGGAGAGCAACCATTCAGATCATTCTGTCATTGCAACTGCCGGACAACCCCCAGGATAATGGAGTGTAGTCATGGGAACGCTTGCAGCTTTGCTCACCCATAGGAAAAGACAAGAAGGACAAGGAAAATGGTCTGGGATTCATTCTGCCTTTCAAATCTCACAAGAGTTCATTTAAATCACATCTAAAATGTTAGCTATATCTGAGTTTGAAGACTATAGATTAGCTTTCCAGTCTCTAGCCAGAAGGAGAGTTGAATGACATGTAAACAAATTGCTCCAAAGTATATGTCATAGCAACTTGCTCAAGGTCATATAGCCAGTAAGAGGTTGAGCCATGAAATTCAAAATGAGTGTGCGTTCCTACCCCCTCTCTTACTCAGTAATCTTATATGGTTTCAAATGAATGATGTTATAAGATGATTGAATTAATGAGGAGGTTTTTGATAGGTAGAAATGAAAATGTCTTACTGGGTTCTCCATAAGGAACCAGAAAGCAGAGCCTGAGGCAGAGAAGTCCTTATGAACTATTTGCTTATTACTCTGTTAGGGAGCAGAAGGGACAGTAAGAGACAAAAGGAGGGAAACAGGAAAGGGAGATGAGGCAGGATAAGAATGGGTTTTTTGAACTGACCACTGCTAATTGCAGCTCATTGCTGGATTTGTAAACAAAATGTATCTCAGGTCAGTAACTTATTTTATGGAAATGGAAAGAAGGTTCTGTTCTCTCATTGGTTTAAAGTTCATGCCTAGAATGTGAATTCCACACCACTTCCTGGTTGTACATGCATCTCTAGGAGACTCCAGACCTCTAAACAAGGATGGTTAGAGTTTGGTTTTAATGGACCTTGAATGGTGACTCATGGATTTTGGCCTTGATTCTGAACTGCACAACTGCAGGGATATTTTAAAGAGGAAAAGTGGCACGGAGGGGACCTTAACTACTTGTATGAGTTCCTTATAAAATCTTCATCATCTCCTGAAGTGAACTATTTGTGCTTGGAGCAGGGAGCCCAAAGTGTGGCTCACCCTGGGGCTTGATCCCAGGACCCTGGGATCATGACCTGAGCTAAAGGCAGATGCTCAACCAGCTGAGGCACCCAGTCACACACACACCCCCAAAGTACTTTTCTTTTTTTCTTTTTCTTTCTTTCTTTCTTTCTTTCCTTACTTATTTGACAGACAGAGATCACAAGTAGGCAGAGAGGGAGGTAGAGAGAGAGGAGGAAGCAGGCTCCCTGCTGAGCAGAGAGCCCGATGCGGGGCTCGATCCCAGGACTCTGGGATCATGACCTGAGCTGAAGGCAGAGGCTTTAACCCACTGAGCCACCCAGGTTCCGCCCCCTCAAAGTACTTTTCTATCCATGACTTCATCAGTCTTTCTCTGTATCCCTTGGGACATAGGCACAGTAAGGATGAAAAGCCATTCCCATTTGCAGAAGAGATAGTATTGAGCAGGACCCATGGAAGAGAGTAAAATCAGGGTGGTGGAAGCCAAACTTGGAGAAGTGATGAGACTAGACAGAAATTTCATTCAAATTGAGATAACACTTTTTTTCTCAGGGTGGGCAGTGGAGGAGAAGGGAGTAGCAGGGAGTAGTTATTGTTTCCAGGAAAAAAACAGAAGGGTAATATTTTGGTCTCCCCCAAGGATTTACGGATTATGTCACTGGAGATTCTGTCTTTCCTCCCACCATCTTATCTACACAGGTCCCTGGGCTAGTATCTGCCTGGCATTGCCAAGCCAGATGGCTTAGGTGTTTGCTGCCAGCATCATCCACTGGGATAGGGCAGACTTTGTCCCATGCCTGCTGATCTCTGAGTACCTTCAGTATAAAACAAAATTAGGGTAAATAATACATATCGTCCTTTGTTTACATAAGAGTTTATGATTAAAACAACTCATCCAAATATTTATGCATTTAATCTCCACAACTTTTGAAACTATTCTGATTTCCTATCCTTATATTTCCACCTATCTTTGTTTTCAAGCAGAGCAAATTACTTAACCTCTCTGGTTTAAATAAAATAAAAAAAAAAAACCTGGAAAAGGCAACAGCTATAACAAGTAATAGTCCTTATCTCAGACTGTTGGGAGGATTTAATGAGGTGCAATATAAAAAAAATAAGTAGTTAGGATAATATCTGGCACATAGGGAAGGCCCTTAAAAATACTATTTGAGCTATCATCATTGTGCCTTTTTTGAGAGTATCATAATCAGTAGTAGTACTTATAATAATAGTATCACCAGAACTTTCATTCTATTTTGAAACTTCTAGAACTAATGATAATTTTTTTAAGATCTTATTTACTTATTTGACAGAGAAAGACACAGCGAGAGCAAGAACACAAGCAGGGGGAGTGGGAGAGAGAGAAGAAAGCTTCCTGCTCAGAAAGCCTAATGAGGGGCTCAATCCCAGGACCCTGGGATCAAGACCTGAGCCAAAGGCAGCCCCTTAAAAACTGAGCCACCCAGGCGCCCCCTAATTTATTAGGTGATAATAGAAAGTATCTAGCGTAATATGTAGTAAGAGTGGCTGGCTTAGTACATTTGGACTGCTTTAACAAAATACCATTGGCTGTCTTATAAAAACAGACATGTGTTTTTCTTAGTTCTGGAGGCTGGAAGTCCAAGATCAGGGTTCTAGCATGATTGAGTTCTTGAGATTGTCCTTTTGGGTTGCAAACTGCTGACTTCTTGTGTCCTCAAATAGCAGAAAGGGGCAAGAGAACTCTCTCAAGCCTCTTTTACAAAGGCTCTAATCCCATTTATAAGTGCTAATCTCCTTCCAAAGGTCTCTCTTTCTAATACCATCATATTAGTCATTAAGTTACAATATATAAATTGGAGCAAGGGCACACAAACTTTCAGACCATAGCAGTGGCACTCAACATGTATTCCAGATGTTAGCTGCCTTTCCCCAGTGAAGGAGGGGTATAAAATCACCACTCTCAGGACTCAGGAATCAGTCATTCCAGATGCTATTTCTGTGATCTCTTTCTAGTAACTGGAATTCTTACATAGTCCTGTGATGGTAGTTATTTAAATAGTGAAGAGCCCAGACTTGAGTCAGATCACCTGGGCTCAAATCCTATTCTACCATGGGTAATTAACTTAACCTCTCAGTGCCTCAACTATATCTTTAAAATAAGGAGGTTAATGGTACCTACTTCATGGAGTTTTATAAGAATTAAGTTGATAAATGTGAACATGCTTAGAAAAACACTTGGCATAGAGTAAATGCTATGTAAATATTAACTAATATTGTCCTTTTCTATTCCCTTTGCCTTTGAGTTCTTGCCTAAAGTTCTCATCCAAATTCTCTTTTGCTTCCTAAACACACATACGCACACACACACACCCCCACCCACCCACTCACCCACAGACACACCCCTATCTGCTGATGGTTCCCAAATGTAATATACTAATACCAGGATACCTCGTTATTGTAGAAATTCAACTACAAATGGCACAATGAGGTTGGAGGTTGCCATAAAGGCCCCGTTGGCTTCCTCATGCAGAGCCACAAAGAGCGGCATTATTTTGCCAAATTAACATTAATTTCATTAACAGAATTAACATTTAATTTAATTTTATTTTAATCATTTTGCCATTAATAAGTGGCATTATTTTGCTGAATTAAGATAAAGAGTTCAACCTTATGAAGACCCGGAAGTTTGACTTTTTCATGTCCTGTGATTGGCCAGTTCAAGGACACCACATGTCAGTAATAAAACTCTCAAGGATTTTCATGTGTAAACCAGTGTGTCAGTTTACTAATTCCCAACAAGAAATATGTTCAGTGAGAGGCTTAGCACTTTACATTTTCTGGCCAACAGATTTTGTTCGTGTAGCAAAACTACTCAGGAAGTCAAAGGCAATCAAAAGACCTAGTGCTATTCATGAGTTAGTTAAAAGATCTAAATGTGAAAACAGTCATGGCCTCAACACCTGATGCATCCATCTTAACAAAAGCAGTATCACGTGCCACAAGAACTGACAATTCAAGTCCTAGGTCAAAGTGTCCTCTACCCAGATTGTACTTACATAGTAACTGCCAACATTTGCCCCTAAAACTGTTTTTTTTTTAACAGTTTAACATTCATGTTTCCATGAATGACCAGCCTCTCTCATCTTTTTGATTGACATAGTACTTTCAGGGGAAGAAAGAAAAGAAATAAGGCTAGTAACTTTAGCTGGGCCTGATCTGGACTCAGAGCTATATCTTTAACTTTATTTTGCATATATGTTCTGATGATTCATAAATAATTTTATACTCAATTATTTCAGAGTAATTTTATCGTCCTTGGTTCTATATTCATGAAGGACACTTAGGAAGTACCTATATTCTCTTTTAGACTTTGGACTTCTTGATGATGACAGCTGTGAGCTTGGACATCATTTGTTGTAGATTTTATGTGGCATTCTATTTGACCAATGAAGTTTATCTCTAGCTGTCTCCATCCTATCGTTCTGTTTCTCTGGAGAACCCTAACTAAATATAGCCTTAGCAAACCAATACACTTTGTAAGCATGGAGAGGGCATTATCCATACTTTTACTTGAAAGCATAATTATAAAACTTTAAAGTTATAAGTTATGATAAGCATGAAATAAACAAATATTCATAAAGAAGTTATATCTAAACTCTTTGGGCAAATTTCAGAAGTAGGCTATGCCAATATATTTTATTTATCAAATAATTTGTTATCTGTTGACCATCTGAGGTGCATAACCAGTAAAAACAGTTGCTATCAAAATTAACAGTAAAATAAACATATATGTTAAATATTAAAATACAGAGTAAAGTATGATAACATGGATCACAGTTACTACTTACGTACACTAATAAACACAATTTTTACTCAGAATATAAATTTAAAGAGGGCTGAAAAATTAAATGTCCATACGGAAATTGTTAATTTTTTATGGAATGTTCTCATGTGATGTGGCAATGATGTTGTATTTTCACAATATTTGTGTGTTTCTTCGAGTATTTTCCCCCATTAAACTATCAACCCATCTTTATTTAAAAAAAAAAAAAAAAAAGGCTAGGGAAAACTGGGGCAACTGAGTAACAAAGATAATCTAAAAAATAATCTCACTTTGTTTTTTTTCTTTTTGTTTTGTTGTTCATCATGAATATGAGTGAAACAAATAAAACCATTTTAAAAATTAAAAAAAAAAAGTAGGAGTAAGAATTTGAATGTGGTAAGAATTTGAATTCAGATGTGGTTATGGTAGGAAAATATTTTAGCTGCCCAAAGACTTTTTTAGGGATATTTTCATCTTAATTAAATAATAAGAATGCTGATTGGAGCTATCAGTCATTATATGTATTTTTACTAATCATTGTGGTATGCATGTTAATCAAGGCTAATCATAGTATATAGAGGTAAGCAACATAATAATGTCTCCCCAAAGATGCCCATGTCCTAATCCTAAGAAACTGAAAATATGTTACATTACAGAGCAAAGAGGAATTAAGACAGCATAGAATTAAGGTTGCTAATCAGCTGATCTTAAAATAGGAAGATTATCCTAGATTATCCAGGTGGGCCTAAAGTAATCACAAGGTTGTAGAACTTAGTCCTACGAAATCCCACTTAGATCTATATTTATAAAAAACAATAACTGTTTCTCTCTGTCCCATGATACCATAGGATTTTTACTCTTTGTTTCTTTTTCCAGTACTTTTCTGAGCTGCCTGTGGCCTTCAGGACATTTATCCCACTCTCATATATAGCGGTAAAAATAGTGTCAAATGTAAAATTCACTTTGACTTGCAGCTCTCCTCTTATCAAGCCCACATTCCACTGATTCCTGGCATCATTCTAATGTGAGGACATCAAACTAAATATCCTCTTGACAAAAACATTTGAGCATGGAATACTTAAGGTTTTGCTTACCAGCAACAGCAGGATTTTAGACTTATGTGAAATTAATTTCCATCTTTCCAACACTGTCCATCCACTTTGTATCGACAAACTTGTTTTGGTTTATCAGTTGAGTCCTTTACTTCTATAAACTTATGATATAGGCTACCCATGTCTAAAATGCCCTTCATTTCAAACACTCATAAGCACACTGGACATCATCTCGCATGTTAAACCTCTGTTTCTCCAGAAAAATGGTTTTAAACCATAGAGATAACTTGAATTTTTGGTATCAAAGTTGAATACCAATTAAGTTACAGCTTTAATAAAGGAATCAATAAAGTCCTGTTTAACTTGGCCATCTTCTTCTGGGGGCTTCATTTTGAAGTTTTGAAGCAATATTATTTTTTTTAATTCATTTTATTTTTATTTTCCTGTATCAGTTTTTGTTGCAACCTATGTAGTGCATTGAACAACTCAGGTGCAGTCAGTTCATTCTTTTCTAAGCTTTTTAATGTCTCTTCAAAGATCATCAAACAGTTTTAGAAAAACACCACCTACATTTCTGTTTGTAATCCTTTTTCCTTTCTTATCCTCGGTGTATGTCCAATTCAAAGAATGGCATTCTTCTTGTCTCACACTTTCAAAATCTAATTTTATTTCATTAAAAAATTATTTATTTGAGAGAGAGAGAGAGTGCAAGCTGGGGGAGAGGGAGGGACAAGCAGACTCAAGCTGAGTGCAGAGCCCAGGGCAAGCTAGACCTTATAATCCTAAGATCATGACCCAAGTCAAAATCAAGAGAAGGCTGCTTAACTGACTGAGCCACCCTGATGCCCCTCAAAATAGAATTTTATAGCAGACCAGCATTTTCACATCTCCTCTATGGCCAACAACACTGATGGGTACTTGTGGTTATATGTCTAAGGGGGATATGTCCTTCCATTTCTAAATAATCAAAAATCTCAATGGCTTCTGCACATTTTGAAAAAACTGAAAAGTGACCAAAAACTTTCATTTGTAATGGCTTCAATATCATAGGAAAGCAAAGCATACCCTTTCTTATCAGTGTTGTATACAAGGTATGCTGGACTTTTAGCAGATAAGGTCTTTTCATTTTAGTAAGTAGTTTACAGACTGAAAAGAATTTGCCAAAATTTACATTTCTACCTTGGAATGTGTAGATTAATGATCAAGTTCTTGTTTGTATTTAGACAAAGTATCAATAATCTTTACTTCATATGTCCTGTGGTTTCATTAAAATCTTTAAGGAGATTAAGGAGATAATTTGAAAGTCCCATTTTTCAAATCAAAGTACCTAAGAGCTAGCAGGAACATTTTTTCCTGCCATAGTTCAACATATTATGTGATATACTAGAGAAAGCATAATTCTTGGTAGGATCTGAGAGAATCAGCTCTACAATGTAAGGGGTCAAAACACCTGTTATTTAAATTTCCCTCTTTGTTCAACCATAGGACATTTTAGTTGAAACCTCTGCGAATGTGGCTTCACTTGGTTTCATACAACAGTCAAGGGAACAGTACTGTAAGTGTTTGTTTTTGTGGTTTACCTAAGCTAATTCATTGGCAGGTATTTTCTACTAAGCTTTGGCATCTTTTTGGCAATGAAAAAGTGTTTAGTTGATGTAGAAGTAGTTGCACAGCTCATCCCATACTTGTGAGAGTCAGTCTCCTTGTTCGCTTTCACATTCTCTTTTCCACCATACTCTTATCCCTAATTCTTTTCCGCATGTTGTGCAGTATGCTCTGTTTTAGTTATTTACATCCTAAATCTAGTCACATACGTCCTTCTATCCATCACTGAAATAACACAGTTGCTCATTTTCAGTGATGTGTGGGTTATACTGGGATTGGAATTGTAATCATTATCATTTTCATGAACTGAGCCCCTAGAAAATATGGTGACAATATTTACAACTGTAACATTTAAACTACTTCTATCTCAATGCAAAGCACAGTTAATTAATCTGTAGTCAAAGATGGATTATTAGTACCCATAATTATGGCACATCTAAGTTGCATGCCTGCAAAGAGAAAACTGGGCATTAGTTAAAGGTAGTAAGACACATTTTATTCAGTACTACTATAGTAGGGGAGGGACTACAATCTAAGTTGAACACAGCTCTGCTGAAACAAAAATTAGAAGGCTTTTTAAATATTGGGGTGTGATAAAGGAAACTTCTGAAGGTTGTTAAAGGGACAGTCAATGTACTAAGCCATCTGTTTGGTTACTGAAGTTATAATCCCAGAGACTGGGAGGCAGAGAGACTATATTTCCTGATGATTACATTTTTTCCTGTTTTAGATTCTTTATTTTATTTTAAATTTTTATTTTATTTTTTTTCAGTGTTCCAAGATTCATTGTTTATGCACCACACCCAGTGCTCCATGCAATATGTGCCCTCCTTAATATCCACCACCAGGCTCCAAAACCCTCAGTTTGTTTCTCAGAGTCCACAGTCTCCCGTGGTTCATCTCCCCCTCCAATTTCCCCCAATTCACTTTTCCTTTCCTTCTCCTAATGTCCTCCGTGTTATTCCTTATGTTCCACAAGTAAGTAAAACCATATGATAATTGACTCTCTGCTTATTTGACTCAGCATAATCTTCTCCAGTCCCTTCCATGTTGATACAAAAGTGGGTATTCATCCTTTCTGATGGAGACATAATATTACATTGTATATATGGACCATATCTTCTTTATCCATTCGTCCATTGAAGGGCATCTTGGTTCTTTCCACAGTTTGGCAACTGTGGCGACTGTGGCCATTGCTGCTATGAACATTGGGGTACAGATGGCCCTTCTTTTCATTACATCTCTATCTTTGGGGATAAATACCCAGTAGTGCAATTGCAGGGTCATAGGGTAGCTTTATTTTTAATTTCTTAAGGAATCTCCACACTGTTTTCCAAAGTGGCTGTACCAACTTGCATTCCCACCAACACCTCTCTCCATATGCACTCCAACACTTGTTGTTTAATGTCTTGTTAATTTTGGCCATTCTAACTGGTGTAGGTGGTATTTCAATGTGGTTTTGATTTGAATCTCCCTGATGGCTAATGATGATGAACATTTTTTCATGTCTGTTAGCCATTTGTATGTCTTCTTTGGAGAATTATCTATTCATGTCTTCTGCCCATTTTTTGATGTGATTATCTGTTTTTTTGAGTGTTGAATTTGAGTTCTTTATAGATCTTAGATATCAGCCCTTTGTCTACAGTGTCATTTGCAAATATCTTCCTGCATTCTGTGGGTTGCCTCTTTGTCTTGTTGACTGTTTCCTTTGCTGTGCAGAAGATTTTGATCTTGATGAAGTCCCAAAAGTTCATTTTTGCTTTTGTTTTCTTTGCCTTTGGAGACATGTCTTGAAAGAAGTTGTTGTGGCCAATGTCGAAGAGGTTACTGCCTATGTTCTCCTCTAGGATTTTGATAGATTCCTGCCTCACATTGAGGTCTTTTATGATTATTACATTTCAAAGGGATGATCCCCAGGTCCTTGAGAAAGACATTCCTGTTGTAAAAGTTACATCTTGAAGAGACAGAGAAATGGCCTACAAATGCAAGTTTTTAAAAAGTAAATGCTTCTAAGAAAAGGGAGGCCAAGAGCCTATGTCAGGTGTTGGCAGAATGGAAGTAAAGTCTTCTGGCAGTGCTGAGCTTTCTCTCACAGGTTTTTCAAGGGGCTGGAGTCATCATCTTAGGGACATGGTCTTCAGCTATCAGGAACTATGCTAGTGTTGTTCAACTCTCTTAGTTTGGGATGTAGATGAAATCACCTGTGTTGAGTCTGCAACCCAGTTATAGTTGAGGCCTACTCAGACGTAGGTTCAGTGGGAGGCTGATTAAAGTTTGGTCAAGGAGAGAGTTTTTGTGGGGCACCTGAGTCGCTCAGTTGATTAACCAACTTCTTTGGCTTGGGTCATGATCCCAGGTCCTGGGGTTGAGCCCCGCATCAGGCTCTGCTCAACAGAGAGCTTGCTTCTCCCTCTACTTTTGGCTGCCACTCCCCCTGCTTGTGTGTACACGCTCTCACTCTCTCACTCTCTCTCTGCCAAATAAATAAATAAAATCTTAAAAAAAAAAAAAAGAGAGAGTCTTTGTCAACACTTAAGCTATATCCCTTGGAGGGATGCAGTAATAGATAATGCATTTTTGTGCACCATAAATCGTGATAGTGACAGCAGTCATGGAAGATGAATAATCTGTAACACTGAAAACAATGTTGTGTTTAGTCTCCCCTATTTGGGAGCTACCACGTGACTTTTGTGCTTTCCCCCCCAACCTTCCATATCCGCTGCAGAAAACCAGGACTTTTTGCATCCCAGTGTGAGGCTTCCAGGGAATCAGAAATTACCATGCTATAATCAGAAAAATTGTGGGTAAACTAGTTGTTTACCCTCAGAACTTCCCTTTTCACCTCAAGTGAAGAGGAACTTCAAAGAATATTGAGGTGAACCTGGATAGCTCAGTCAGTTAAGCAACTGACTCTTGGTGTTGGCTCAGATCATGATCTCAGGGTTGTGAGATGTAGCCCCATGTTGGGTTCCAGGCTCGGTGGGGAGTCTGCTGGAGACTCTCTCTCCCTCTCTCTCTGTCCCTCCCTCCTGTGTATGCTCACTGGTTCTCTTTCTCTCAAATAAATAAATCTTTTTTAAAAATCTCATTTAGGATACTTGATAATTCAGTATCTGACTTGGAAAATATGAAGATTGATAAAATGAAGGAGGAGTGGCTGCAAAGCATGACATGTCTTACAAAAACACATGAGGCATAGGACATGAAATGATTTACCATGAAGTGACCAGCAGTAGCAAAGAAGCATTAGTTTGGGTCAAGGAAAGTACTGGTGAGAAATTCTAAGAGATGGAGTAAACAAGGGCCTCTGAAGATGCAGGAAAGGGACCATGAAAAAAAGAATCCGCTTTAAACTTGAGCCAGAACTGGAAGAAACTAACACTAGACCAGAATCTAGATATTTCCTCATTCCCTCTCTCCTGACCACACCCCTTCCCTCAATAGGAAGACATTTTAAATGTAATTAAAATTGAAGTTTTAACTATCATTGTACCTGAGTATTTAAATTACTGACCAAAGAACATTTTAGTACCTGCGTGCAGCAAAGAAGTTGTGGGACTTGGCATAAATTTCATTCAGTGGATAAACTAGTTATACCAAGTAAATTCCAACTAATAGGGGGGAAAATAAATTTGCTTTCTGATATTACTCTGTAAAAACTACAGAGAAAATGTGATTTGTAAAGGGGCTATTACTATATGATAAACCTCACAATGTCATATTCACAATTCATTCAACAACTGCATGATAAGCATTACCTGACTAGTCACTTAACACTCTGAAAAGAAAAAGCTAAGAATATAAAGATAAAAAAAAATACTGACTTTAAGAACCTTAAGTATACAAAGGGAGACATGTTACTATATAACTACGTAAGTATCCTAATCCCTTTGCAATAGTGGTTTTGAGGCATTTGGTCTTATTATTGCTATTCCACATGTTGAAAGTTTCTCTTCAGTGCACACTACACACCCAGACCCCACCCCTGCTTCTCAGGAGAGCAAGTCTGAGTATTAGTACAGGGACATTTGTTTATAATTAAGTCCCTCAATATATGGCCAGAAGACCAAGCCGAGAAAGCATGCCTTTGAACAGCACAATAATTTGTGAGGAGTTTAGCATTCTGCCAAGACTTGCAAGAACAAAACAAGAATATAAGAGCATAAGATATTGCATTTCAAGCCAGCAACAGCTGGCTTGGAAAATTGTAAAGGAAGCACATTTCATATAAAACAAAACCTATAGCCTCAGCAGATCATCAAGCCAACATCAGTGTTTCTTGATCAATTAAAAATGATGATTCTGTAAGAGATTATTGTACTGATGAAATGGGTTCTTTCTTGAAATTTTTTTACTAGGAATTTTTTTTTAAAAGCTCCTAAATGTTATTTTAGTTATTTTCCCACCTTTTATTTTCTGAGAGAGCTTAATCTTGCCACATAAAAATTACTTCTTAGAAACACAACCTCTATACCAGATAAGAGAAGGTAGTTCATTATATATTCTCAGCCACAAAACTTCTTGGATTTTCTTGACAATATTTTTACTTTTTTGGGAAAGAGGTCAGATCAAAAATTTCTACCATCTAGAACTACCTCATTAATTTGACAGCATTTTGAGAATTTCAATTTATTGTTTTTATTTTTTATAAAACACAGATCACCAGAAACTATTGCACTATACAATGAATACATAGTAACATAGTTATTGAAGTAACCAGAAATTCTTCCTGATTGAGAACACTCTTTGTTTTTTGACAGTGACTGATAATAAGTCCATTCATAGACCAAGATAATCTCCGCTTTTACTGATTTTAATACTCCAGAAAGGGTAATGTACTTTCAAGGAACCTCAAACCTCTGGCTTCAAGGCTCTAAAATTGATCCAGCCCTTTATTGTGCAAGGAAAAAAGATTCTGAAATAATGAAATGTCAGTGCTCAAGGATAAAATGTCAGAAACAGCTCAGTGAAGCATACTATATTGGTACTCTATAAATGATTGAAATGGTTATATTATTTGCTCTCAACACATTTATTGACAATCTGCTATAAGCAAGGAATTATCTGTAATAGATACTGTGGAGAATACAAGAGGACACAGTCCCAGTTGTTAGAGTCCAGTGAGGGAGACAGACACACACAAATAATTACAATATGCAACACCCAGAGTTTGCATTGCAGTAGAAGTGCAATGGAATTGGAAATTGGAGTAGTCCTAGCTGTAGCAGTAACCAATTGTAAAATACTGCACATAATTCAGAGATTCTCTATAACATACTTCCTTAACTTGTAAAATGAAGTATTATATGGGCTGGTCCAGGGGCCTCCAAATATTTTGGATTGCATATATCGATCCATAAAAGTTGTTATATCCTACTTCTAATATTTATAATAATGTGCATGTTACATATTACATACTCTAGAAAACAATGGCCAGTGAGAGGCTTTTTAAAAATACCAAGATCAGGATCCCCATCAACCTAATAATAACCAGGAAATGTGAAAATAGGGCATAAAAATTGATTTTTAAAAGATTTTACTTATTGTGCTCACTTCGGCAGCACATATACTAAAAGGATTTTATTTTTTTGAGATAGAGGGGTCATGAGAAGGGAGGAGGCGTAGAAGGAGAGGGAGAAGCAGATTCCCCACTGAGCAGGGAGTCCGACCTGGGACTTGATCTCAGGACCCTGGGATCATGACCTGAGCTGGACTCAACCAACTGAGCTACCCAGGTTCCTGATGGACTTTTTTTTTTTTTTTTTAAGTACCACAAGGCTAGAAGACGAAACAGGTGAACAAGAAATGAAAATTTTTATGTACTTTCAAATTTATCATAAATGCTATGAAGACATTTGATAGAATTAAAATTAAATGGAGATACTTGCTGAGATAAAGTAGAGCTACTTACTTAGATAAACATAATCAGAGAAGGCTTCTCCAAGAAGGTGACATTTGAAGAATGAGAAAGAGCTCCCTATTAGGAGCTGAGCTGTGTGGACTTGTGGGTGTATGGGCAGGCAGCATGGATAATAAGAATATTTCAAACAGACAGAAAAGCAGGAAACAAATATCTAGAAAAATAAATGAACGGGAGCAAACAGATGAGAGAGAGTGGCACGAGTTAAAGCTAGAGAATTAGTTACAGGGTAGTCATGTAGGCTTTATAGTGTAGAGCACAGTTTTTTCACAGCATTAAAGAAAGCCAGTAAGGGGTTCAACAGGTGAGTCATGTGGTCTGATGATCCTTTATAGAAAATACTCTGTAAACACTTAACCTGAATACAGGCATAACTTATAACCCACCAAGTATATATTCTTTGGTATATACCTAACAGAAGTGTGTACATGTGATCTCCAAAAGGTGTGTATGAGACCATTTATAAGAGCATTCACAGTAGCCAAAAACTGGAAACCACTCTAACGTCCACGAACTGTAGAATGGTTAAATAAATTGTGGTATATTCATATAATGGTCCCTAAACAACAATGAGATTTAGCAATCTACAAGCATCTTCAAAAACATTGGTGAATCTTATAAATTATATACAGATAAAAGTGGCACAAAATGGTCTATATGGCCAGTAACATTTAATGTACAAAAATAACTCTCCGGCTGAAAAGGGAGTGAGGAGAGAGTGTGCTGTGGCCAGGTCATTTGAAGCCAAGATAGAGAATCAGTAATCTAATGCAGTTGATACCCTAAAGAGACCAAGTACCTCACAAGCCTGTAATTCTAAGTATGAAATGAAAATGTATTCCTATATATAGATATGGATAGATACAGATATAGGTTTAGAGGTATGTATCTATTGCAGCTTTCCAAGTCCTTCTTAGAGCGTGCTTTAAGAAAGTTAATAGCTAAGGGTAGAATCATTCTACCCAGAGATTTTTAAATTCTCCATAAGGGTACAGGGTGGTTCAGATGGTTAAGCATCTGCCTTCAGCTCAGGTCAGGATCCCGGGGTCCTGGGATCAAGTCCCACATCATGCTCTCTGCTCCTTGGGGAGCCTGCTTTTCCCTCTGCCTCTGCCTCTTTCTCTGTCTCTCATGAATAAATAAATAAAATCTTTAAAAAAATAAAATAAAATTCTCCTTAAAAAAAAGAGGGGTGGGTATGGGGCGCCTGGGTGGCTCAGTGGGTTAAAGCTTCTGCCTTTGGCTCGGGTCATGATCCCAGGGTCCTGGGATCGAGCCCCGCATTGGGCTCTCTGCTCAGCAGGGAGGCCACTTACTCCTCTCTCTCTGCCTGCCTCTCTGCCTACTTGTGATCTCTGTCTGTTAAATAATAAATAAAATCTTAAAAATATAAATAAAATAAAAAATAAAATAAGGGGGTGTATTAAAAAAAATATTACTTACCTAGATTACCAAGAGAAAATAGAAAAAACAAAAAACCGAAAAACCAGAATCATCAGAAAGGGATACTAGAGGTACCTGCAAAGGAACATTACAAAAAGAAAAAGTCACAAAGAAAAATGAATATTTCGGGCCTGTTGGCAGGGTTATCCCTATCGTGGACAAGAACTTTTCAAACTACCGGACCAACAAAGCAGTCTTTGATTAAAATGAGTCTTCTGAGTAAGAATCCATCTGTTGGAGGGGAGCTGGATGATCATGCAGATAAGAATATTCCTCCCTTTGTGTCTGTTTGTTTAGTGGACAATCTAAATTTATTCTTCAGTCTTTGTAAGCCAAGTAAATATTAGACTTTTCCTTAGAAAATGTGCTTTTGTGTGCTTGCAAATTAGGATTCTTAGTTCACAAGATTGGGGGTAAACCCTGGAATTGGGTAAATTTACCTTGGTGAATATATTGTTTCCTCAATTCTAGATGCCATTCATTGCAAGAGTCAGTCACACTTTCACCATATTGTCTTGTTTCATGGGGGTGGGATATCCACGGGGAGAAGAAACACCACCACTCTATTAAAAGTCCCTAGCAATTTTAAGATACATCTGAACATCTGCAATATTGAAATATGAAAAAACACAGACATCCTAGAATCGGGACCATTTCTTCCAAGCCTCTTCCTGTCCCTTTGTCCGGTAACCTTCCATTGTTTTGGCTTCCTTTTCACCTGGTGTTGCACACTGATCTCTCTAGCAAGGTCCCTCAATCTTGTAAAAAGATTAGAAGAGACTACTTCCCTCGGCTGACCTTTTCCACTTGAAATGTTTACTCTGGTGCCCGCTCCCTCAGAGTCCCTAACACTGCAGCTGAACGCTGCCGCCGCCATCCACTCCACGGGATACTATTCAGGAACACAACATGCAGCCCTGTAGAGGAAGTGCGATGTGGGTCATCTGCAGTTGGAGGGGAGAAGAAATAATACAAAGACTTGCTAACAAAACCTTAATGTGGATATGGCCTCCTGGGAAGCAAGGGAAGCAGGCAGACTAACCTAGGAGGAGTCACAAGAAAATGGAACAGCTATTTTTAGCACAAGTGCCTGGCATTTAAAGGAACTGCAAACAAAGACTTAAGGGGGAAAGATTAAGGACTGAGGCTACAATTGTAAGCCATATTAGACAGGTATGCAGTGAGAGAAGAACTGCTTCCCACATATAACACACATACTTAGCAAGGTAGTCAACTATTGCCCTATTAAATCAATTATTTCAAACCACTGCATTGAAATCATAATCCAGTTGTTTAGTGGTTACTGGATTGCAACTGGGGGAAAAAAAAATGTTCAATTCCATACTGTCTGTTTCTCAGCCAGGGCCAGTGTTAAGTTCTCTCCACAAAGCAGATTGAGCAGAGTCTCAGGAGACCAGGTGCTTAAACTGCCTTTTTGAGATTATAAGACCTTTCTGTTTCCTTTTCCGCTGCACCATAAAAAAAGAGAAATTACATACCATGTAATCCCTGGAAATTTAATTTAGTCTCATGATATATGCCACTGTTACCTTAAAGACATTAAAAAAATAGTACCTTTAACATTTAAAAAATATGAAATTTCTTTGATCCTCTGACTATATAAGAGTTCACACAAATGCAAACCAAATACCAACCTGTTTTTATAGTCGGTTTTACTAACTCGAATGTACATCCATACAGATTGTTTATTGTTGTTATTGTTTGTGATCGGCAGGCTCCAGATGGCTGGTTAGAAAAACAAGAACAGCATCAGGTGGCATCTGGTAGAAATCCAAGAGAAAAAGAACAGCACCTTGGAAGTCTCTAGATGTCAATAATCCCAAGAGAAGATAGGGACAAACTCTTAAAAATCTGTTGAACATCTCCCATGTGCCAAGCACTATGCTAAACACTAGAGAGGATATGAAATAAAACATGGTCTCTGACCCTGAGGACTCAAGAACCTAATGGATCTAAAGACATAAATACAAATGTCAGTCAATTGATCAGTGATTAAATAATTGGTGATCACTATATCCCCAAGATATGTTTCAGTAGGTTTGGGAGTGTGCATTTGGGGGGGGGTGCATTTTTTTAAATTACCCATAGCTAATTATATTGCATAAACACTTTGGGGACAGTTGGTCCAGGTAATTAAAAACACAAACCAAGTAATTTGGGAACACCAACAAAGAATAAAATAAGCTTCATAGAAGTGATTGATTTGAGCTGAAATTTGAAAGCTTTTCAACAAACATGGTTGGAGATAAGGCAATTATATAGTGAAGGGAAATTGTATATTATATATTTGTTTGAACCTCTGTCCCTTAAAGGAAAGTGGCAGTACTCTACAACAAAAAAATAAACATTGTAAAAAGAGAGGACTGGAATTCAAAGAAGACAAGCAAATATGATAGCTATAAGTATTTAACATGATTTCTGTGAATGAGCATTGAGTCTGACTTTATGAATCCTGTTATCATAAAAGCAGTTTCAAAAAAAGCAGCTACCTAGAAGGGAAGAAACACCAAGGGTTCAATATGAGGTTGAAAAATAGGAAAAGGCCATGAAAAATAAGGCTATTCACACTCCTTCTGCACTTCTGCCTTGTACCCCATCTTCTACTCACCAAAACACCTATTCCAGACTTTCCTGTTTCCATTTTTTTAAATGGCTCCCAAATTCTTTGATACTTCTCTCAATGAGAGGTGAGGTCTATATTTCTTCTCTTTGTATATGCACACCTTGACCGACAGAATGTAATAGGAGTGATGCAGTGCCAGTTTCCAGAGCCCGGCCTTTGAAACCAGCAGCTTCCGTGTCTTGTCTTTCGAGACATTCTTAGAATCCAGCCGCCATATTGTAAGATTAGGCCTGTGAAATGGGCCCATGTAGGTGTTCAGTTTATATACTCCGCTGAGGTCTCTGCAAAAGGCTGGTATCAACTACCAGATAATGTAAATATATTATCTTCCAGATGATAACAGGTGCTAGACTTTGAGTTACCCTCAGCCTTCATGTATTTCTGGTTGAAGCCCGCAACATCAGGGAATAGAGACAAGGTATCCCCACTGTGTTCTGTCCATGGAGTTTATGAGCATAATAAACCACTAAATTTGAGGTGTTTTGTTATGCAATGGTAGATAACTGAAATAATTTTCTGCATTTCCCTAGTCTCTTGAATCCTCCAACCAACTCCCCTCTCCCCAAACATATATACATGCACATTTACAGAATTTCTTTTTTCTCAGGAAATAGCTTTATTTCTTATTTTACATAAAAACCATCAAATTAGAACCCTCTCAGTCTACTTCTACAAGCATATCACATTACCTTCAATTGTAGCCATACTTCTGTTATAAAAGGAAAGCTTCTTTCTAAGGTAATATGAGAATCCTAAGGGAGGATAGAGTGCAGGGATTGAAAGCATAGCCAGCTCATAAAACATGCTTTATCATGAATTCAACCTTTCTCTCCTAATTGAATCTTTTCCATTCTTATTTAAATATGTTCAACTAATTCTCGTTAAAACACAATATCCTGAACCCTAGACTCTGCCCTATCTGTTCTTCTTTCTCAGAGTTATATATACTAAACATCCACTTTCATTCTCTTTGACCCACTTTTCAGGCCTGTAATCTGGCTTCCACCCCATTATTTCATTTAAACAATTCTTTTTTTTTTCTTTTTTTATTTTATTTTATTTATTTATTTGAAAAAGAGATCACAAGTAGGCAGAGAGGTAGGCAGGGAGAGGGGGAAGCAGAGAGCCCAATGTGGGGCTCTATCCCAGGACCCTGAGATCATGACCTGACCTGAAAGCAGAGGCTTAATCCACTGAGCCACCCAGGCGCCCCCCCCCAATATTTCATTTAAACAATTCTATCATAAGAGACCTCCGCTTCACTAAATCCAGTGACTATTTTGAACCTTGTACTTGATCTCTTCAGCTGCATGCAGCAATGTTGAGTGTTGTCTTTGTTTTCTCTTGTTTCAGGCTACACAACAGGATATCCTACATTGGGTGGCTTAAGAAACAGACATTTCTCAGAGTGTTGAAGGCTGGCAAACCCAAGCCAACCCAGGTGCTGGCAGATTTGGGTCCCGGTACCAAGCTCTCTTCTTGTTTTACAGATGGTCATCGTCTCACTGTGTCTTCAGATAGAGTGAGAGAGTTCTTTGGTGTCCTTCTTATAACGCCACTTATCTCATCCATGAGGATTTCACCCTCACATCCTGCTCACCTCCCAAAGACTCCACAGCCCAGTAATATGACATTAGGGATTAGGATATCAACATATGAATTTTGAGGTGACACAAACATTTAGTTCATAATATAGTCTTTCTTAAAATATTGTTTTCTCCTTATTTTCATCCTATTATTCTGGCCACTCCTAAGTCATATTTGCTAGCTCAGTCTTCTCTAATTAACCATTAAATTTTGGAGTTCTTCTCTTGGCCTCTGTCCTTCTCTTTTATATACTCTTATTCTAAGAAATCTCATCCACATCCTTATTTTAATTACCATATAAAATTACAAATTCACATCTCCATCCCAGACCTCTACTGGAAGGTATAAACCTATGTATCCAACTGCCTGTTTAACACCTATCTTCCCTCTTATGCCTGCTCTCCTTCCCACACTCCCTGTCTCAGTGAATAGTACCACTATCTATTCAATTATCCAAGCTCAGAAACCTAGCAATAATACCCCCTAGTCAATTCTCACCAAATCCTGTGTATTTTACCTACTAAATATCCCTCATAGCATTTCTTTTTAACTTACCAGTTAACTGTAAGTTAACTTTAACTGGTAAGTTAAAAAAAAAAAAAACTGCTTCTCTTCAAATACCTGATCCATTTCTCAGAGTCAGAGTGATGATCTTTTCCAAGGTAAACATGATCAAGTCTGTATAAAGTATCTCAAGCAACTTTTGTTACTTTTTCAATATGAAAAGCAAATCTTTTTTTTTTTTTCTTAACATAGTTTGCAGGCCCTGCATGTTCAGTCCTGTATTTGCTTCTTAAACCTTACATTTCTTGGCACTGTTGGTGGGAATGCAAAGTGGTACAGCCATTATGGAAAACAGTATGGAAGTTCCTCAGTAATTCCACTTCTGAGTATTTACCCAAAGAAAATAAAACACTAATTTGAAAGGGTACATGCACACGTGTTATTGCAGCACTATTTACAATAGCCAAAATATGAAAGCAAACTTAGTGTCCCTGGATATATCTCTCATATATATGTGTGTATATATATATGAATGATACACACACACACACAGGAATATTACTCAACCATAAAAAAAGAATGAAATCTTGCCATTTGCAATAACGTGGATGGAGCTAGAGGGTATTATGCTATGAGAAATAAGTCAGTCAAAGAAAGAAAAATACCACATGATTTCACTCATGTGGAATTTAAGGGATAAACGAATAAACTAAAAAAGAGATCAAAAAGCAAACTCTTAAATGCAGGGGACTGGTGGTTGTCAAATGGGAGATGGATTAGGGGATGGGTGAAATAGGTGAAGGGAATTCAGAGTACACTTATCATGATAAGCACTGAGTAATGTATAGAATTGTTGAATCATTGTATACCTGATACTAATAATAACAGTGTATGTTGATTATACTAATAATAACAGTGTATGTTGATCAACAGTGTATGTTGATATATATATATATATATATATATATAAAATATATATATATTTTTTAAACCTACATTATTTTCTCCCTTCTGCTAAAACCATCCTGTTGTTTAGTTCCTTGAAATTTCCATCCCTTCTACCACAGGGCCTTTGTTCAAGTTTATGCTCTTGCAGCTCCTCCTCCAAACCCATACCATTTAGTTGACCCTTACTCAATAGAATATAAACTTGAATAGAGGAGCTTATCCTTTTTACTTGTCATTATAGTCGTATCGCCTAGCACAGTGCTTAATATTTAATGGATGCTTAAAACATGTCCTTTAAATGTGTAAGTTTGTATGTTTGATCTTCTGGAAAAACACCTCTATGGCAGTATAGGCCAGGCAGTCTAAAATGCAAGATTGTGCCCAAAAGTGATGTCAGAGTCAGAGAAACCGATTTGGGGATGAACTTTAGAACTGGTGTCTCTGGAGGGAAAATTCGAACACGATTCTCCAGGGAACATGTGGTATAAGGATAGAGGAGAGAGTTAAAAACTAACCTTTGAGAAGTATCTTCGTTGAAGGGCTGGACAGAAAGTCCAACATAGCGACTGCTATGTAGTTTTGTCAGAAGACCAAAATAACACAAAAGGAGGAGTAAAAAAGTTTCAGAAAGGAAAAGGTGGTCAGGAGAGTCAAACACATGAAGAAGCACAGAGTATAAGTGCTGACAATGAGATACTAACTCACACCAGTCAGAATGGCTAAAATTAACAAATCAGGAAAAGACAGATATTGGTGAGGATGCAGAGAAAGGGGAACCCTCCTATGCTGTTGGTAGGAATGCAAGCTGGTGCAACCACTCTGGAAGACAGCATGGAGGTTCCTAAGGGAGTTGAAAATAGAGCTTCCTTTTGACCTAGCAATTCAACTACTGGGTATTTGCCCCTCAGATACTAATGTAGTGATCCAAAGGGGCACTTTCACCCCAATGTTTATAGCAGCAATGTCCACAATAGTCAAATTATGGAAAGAGCCCAGATGTCCATTGACAGATGAGTGGATAAAGAAAATGTGGTATGTATATACAATAGAATACTATTCAGCAGTCAAAAAATAAAATCTTGCCATTTGCAATGACGTAGATAGAACTAGAGGATATTATGCTAAGTGAAGTAAGTCAAGCAGAGAAAGACAATTATCATATGATATCACTCATATGTGGAATTTAAGAAACAAAACAGAGAAACCAGAGAGGGAGACAAACCGTGAGACTCTTAACTACAGGAAAAGAACTGAGGGTTGCTGGAGCAGAGAGGGTTGGGGAGATGGGGTAACAGGGTAATGGACATTAAGGAGGGCACATGATGTAATGAGTACTGGGTATTATATAAAACTGATGAATCACAGAACTCTATCTCTGAAACTAGTAACATACTATATGTTAATTAACTGAATTTAAATTTAAAAATGAAAAAAAATAAAGTTGAAATTGCTTAATTAAAAAATAATATGAGTGCTGAGATATTGGACTTGGAGATTAGGATATTATGTTTTTTTGTAGGAGTTTGGGGACTAAGTGAAAAATGCCAGTGAAAGTTCCCATGAGAGCCCTGGACAAAGAACATTGACAAAAATAAATAAATAAATCTAGCTTTCTGTTTATAGCTATATTCTATGCTCATCCTTTGCTACAAAGTTACACTTGACCATTGTTTCCGTATCTTCTTCAGCAAAATGCTAATAAGCCAAGTTCCTTATGAGTGGCATATAGGAAAGGAGAAACATCTTTCCCTCCATCCTTTTAAGTTCTCTGCCTGGGGCCCCATAAGTTACACTGACTGAGAAAGCCTGAGAGAAAGACAGAAAAAACAGAAGTTGATTGGCGTGTGCACCATGTATACACAGGGGAGCACTCAGAGATGAGTAGATAGAACCCCGACTTGTATAGCATCTTAACAAAAGAACACATTTTTAGAGAAATGAGAAGACAAAGGAAAAGGACTTTGAGTTTTGAGGTGGCAAATTATGGACAGGTAAATATATGAGGGAACTGATGGGAGATAAGGGCTAGCTTTAGCAAAATTTGTTATGTAGATTCCTCTGGTGCCATCTCTGGGCTGAGAAGGGTATAGAGCTGTCTGTATTGATTAACGTCTATCCTTCCTGATAGTGGTGGTAGGAGGTGGGGGGCGGGGAGCACCTTTACAAATTTGTTCTATTTTTGGCCAAAATAGAGGGAGAGCAGAGAGTTTTCCTTGTCTGCTTCACAGTTGCCTTCAACTGAAGAGAATCATTATGCCGAAGTGTTATGTTTTAGGGTGGCATATTCTGCTGCACTGAGGGGAATGTGGGATTGTATTTGTTAGGGTGCAGGCTAAACTATTACAACAGAAACTCCACTGACTTTCAGAGCAACTAAATTCACTCTTTTCTCATGTACTAACCCCAGCATGAGCCGTCCAATTTAGGGAGAATCACTTAGCAACCCGGTTTCCTTCAGTCTTATCCGTTCCATCAGTCCTTGGGCCTTTGTCATCAGGGGCACAGCCAGAGCTGAATCAACCTTCAGACTAGATTCCAGCAAATGGGAATGAGAAACAGAACATAGAAGGGACCCTAACCAAAAATGGCTCATGTTCCTTTGGCTAGAATAGTTACATAGTCATTGTTAACTACAAGGAAGGCCAAGAAATGTGCTCTGCAAACCAGCAATGAGCTCAATCATGCCAGTCATCTCCATATTACACTGGAGAAATGGATAATGGATATTGGCAGATGGCAAGCTGGTCACTCTGCCAGAGCCCAGCTCTCTGGACATCTACATACCCATGTGCTTCTTACCTCCCACAAGTAAAGCATACCCTTTCCTCAGAGGAGAAATTCAGTGTCCCATCCAATTCCTGAATCCAGCTCAAATTTCAGAAACTATGGGCAGGGTTCTTATGGGACCTTTGTAGTTCAGGTACCTATAAACTAAATGATTTTAAAAATCTGTCTAATCTCCCTGACTCATCCCACTCCCACACTCCATATGCGGATGGAGCAGAAACAAGATAACCATGATAAAATTCCCACTTGGAAAAGAGAAGAATGGGAAACACAGAGACCACTAGTGCATAAGTATGATCAAATCCTGGGTAGAGAATCATAAAACTTTACCCTGGAAGTGAAGTCAGTTGTCTGGTTAGCCCAATTTTCTCTTTGGATATAATTCCTATGTCCTTTATGGACTCAACTTGGCATTATAGGAGATCCTTTCTTATCCATTACTCCCAGCGTCAAATCTAAAGTAGATGTTATAAAGTTTGCCCTATTAGGAACTGGTTTGGGGTTGAACAACAAGCTTTTACAGGAGAGGCTTGTCATTTCTTTGGCAATCCAATTCCCCCAAAGGCTTCTGGTATTTTTTTTTTTATAGTCTGTTCCATATGCTAATATCCATATTCACCATCTTTTCCAGCCGTAGTTCTTTAAGCTGCTTTATTTTTTATCCTCTGAGCTTAAACTTGATCTCTCCATTTTAGTAAAGATTACCTTGAGGTTATGTCAAACTACAGATTTAGGTAGGAAAGCCACACCCAGAGAACTGGCTCCCTTTGTTTTGCAGGAAAGTTTTGATGGGTCTTTGAGGAAAATTTTCAAAGAGTTCAAAAGTAGTTGGTCTTTAACTTATGAGCTTCTAAAAATATGGACTCTTTCCATTTCCTTGCATCTCTGATACAAACTAGCTAAATCTTGGCTGACCTAGACTCTTTATTGAATTCCTTGCTAAAATTTGCTAAGAGAACCCATACTCCTGTTCTTTCCATCCACTTTCCTTGGAGCAGATAGTGTGTCAGGTGAAAGTTTTAGCAACATTTTGCGATGATGTATCTTGCTCTGTCAGGTTTCTCACTGTTTCACTGTTGTCAAACGATGTGTAATTGATTGGCATGAAGGCTAAGTTGTTTTAATAGGACCCAGAAATACAGTGGGTTGAAGAACACTGAAGATTATTCCCCTGTCCTGTACCAGTTAAGCACAGCACCCTGCTCTAGATGGCTATATATGGACCCAGTTTCCTTCAGTCTTCAGTCTTGTTGATTCACCTAAGGCTTTGTCATCACCTGTCATCACCTGTTTGACCAAAGCTAAATCACAGGTTTGGGTTCCACAACCTGATGGGAAGGGGAATGAACGAGCCCAGTGTCCTAAGACCCATACCAGCAAGTGTCAAACATCGCTCCCCTCCTATTTTCCATTGATAACACCTTAGGCATATTACAAGGGTTTTCTGTTATATGTGGATGGATCAAGACTGAACAAATGGGAAAGTCTTATTCACTGTACATTGCTTTTCCCTGAATTGTAGACCAAACCCCTTCTGCTTGTAAGTATTGTCCAGATTGATTCCTGCAGCTAGACTCTCAGAGAAGGAGTTGGCTTTCTCCAAATCTTCATGTAATCTAGCTAAAGTCCTGGTTGAAGGCAAGCAGTTCTCACCAGTCATGTACCTGGACCCCAACCCCTCAACAATGCCAGCAGAGAGCAGGTGTCTCTCTAAAGATAAAAGCCAGTGTGGTAAGTGCTCCTTCTGTTTCATCACTTTATACAGCTATAATTACAAGTCTTGAACACCAGGCCCCCAACTATATCAGAATAGAAGCTATTGCTTTTTCCCAGTCACAAACACTGAACTCTCAGGGCTGGACCCAAGATTCTGCCTCATTATAGTACTATTGTATGAGTGCCCTGATCACAACAGGGAGGGGCTAGTACTTCTTTAATCATGTGGCTTAACAAACCTGAGTCCAAAGGCTGAGGTCCTCTCCCATCTTGTCTTAACTACATCTCTCAGTACTGCCCTCGAATACAGCCCGAAGTGATGGGCATGCACGCCAGCTACTGCTCCTGTCTCCAGTCTACCCAGTCCATACTGCTTCACCAGCTGAAGTACATATGCTGCTAAGCTCTTTGTCCCCTGTGGAGCTCAGATGTGAAATTGGTCTCTAAAGCAGGAAAGGAAGGCCCAGATCTTCTCATTAGAGCACTAGAAGAAAAGGTAATTCACAGAAGCTTATGGGACAGGAGACAACTGGGAGGCTGATAAGATATCAAGTACAATTAGATAATTTTGTTTTTTAAAAGCCTAGTGATGGGGCCTGGATGGCTCAGTGGGTTTAAGCCTCTGCCTTCGGCTCAGGTCATGATCCCAGGGTCCTGGGATTGGGCCCCACATTGGCTCTTTGTTAGCCGGGAGCCTGCTTCCCCTCTCCCTTTCTCTGCCTGCCTCTCTGCTTACTTGTGATCTCTATCAAATAAATAAATAAAACCTAAAAAAAAATAAAATAAAAGCCTAGTGATAAAGGAGTTAAGCCCTTTATAATAACAGGACACTACATTACAGTAGAGAAAGTTGAAATCTCAACACAGTGATATATCACTATAGTTTTGCTATTTAAAAAAAAAAAAAGCTGTAATCTCTTTCAAATTCTCAGTACTCCCCACAAATAAGCTTTTTGAAATCTGCTTAACTGGGTTTGTAAGGTTCACTTTCTCCAGATACGCTATCACAAGCCTTCTCCTCTTCAGCCTATGCATTATGAGGCCCTTTCTCCCCTGTTTGTGACAAAGCAAATCTCAGAATGTCTCTTAGATTGTCTTGGTAACCTAAGGAAAAGCCTGTCATTTGATGCATGAAGAACTGGGATGCAGTGTTGGCCCTGTAACTGGCTAGTGCTTTTTTTCCCTCCCTGCTGTGCAATTCTTAGTAAATGACAAGTTTTATTATAAATTCTGAGTCCATTTTCTTAAAATCTGCCAAACTAGTGATTACTAATTATGTCTCTTTGCAAAGCTTTCTGGCCAGTTGCAGACATCAGACACCCATAATCCCCTTAGCATTGAATTCTATGAGCCACCTGAGCTGCTTATTCCAGACCATCTGCACAAATTCAGCTCCGGAAATTTTATAAATGAAAGAAGACTAACGTTAGCTTAGAAGATAGGATACAAATATGTAATTGGCAAAGCAATTATAAAATTTTGTTGTAGCGAATGAATGAGACAGAAATCACACTAGAAGTGTAGAGAATCAGACTAAAATTAGGAGAAATGAAACAGAAGGGGCAGATACATTCACGTTATGCTTGTCTATTAATTTTTACCCTACGCCATTTTTAAAAAGATTTTGAACAAAAGGGAATTTTCTGCGAAGAAATTAAACCTTATATGCTTTGGTTTAACTAAAGATAATTCATGAGTTATATTAATAGCTATATACCCCAAAACAATTATTCACTACAATGTTTTGTTGTTTTTTTTTTTTTGTCAACAGCCGTAGACTTCTACTACATTAGAAATTCTAGGAAATTAATGGATTAGTTAGCAGATGCTTTCCAATTAACATTTTATATCTAAATTCCAATAGTCAACTGGATGTTATTAAAATTTAAAAATATAACTGAGAAGCAGCTCAGTCTTATGATCTCTAAATTTGCATTATGTTTAAAAGACTAATAATAGTAAGGAAACAAGAATATCTCCTTTGATATGTCTGATTTGCAGTATTATTTTGTGAGCTTTATGAGAGAGGAAACTTCTTGTCCCCCAAGTCTAATGTCCTGACACAAGGCAGACACTCAGTGAGTACTTGTGGATTTGATGAATAAAGAATGTCTTGAAATATCAGGTCTTATATATTCAGAACTTTCGCCATCACTTCAGTCTAAGCCCAGATCTTTCTAATCAAGCAGCAGAAAGACCAAGTTCTTTCCTTTGTGGTTTAGAAATATAAAAGATCTGTTTGCATATTACTCAGTTTTCATCTGTCATGATCACAGGGACCAGATGGCTACCTCCTCTCTAACACTTGCCTCCCAAGGAGGACAGCATGACAGAATGTGAAACTGGCAGCATTCGATGTGAGCTCTTCATAATTCTGCAGGGAAGGCTTCCATTTTGTGTTCTATTTTGTGGAGCATGCGTACTCTAAATATGGCGCATCAGATGAACATTTATATAATTGAGAGATTTTTGAAGCAGAGAAAACTCACCAAGGTTCTGAGAGCTGTTTTAAAATATTCCCAGGGGGCTATCGGTGCTGACACACAAGTATCCAGTACTCCATCCCAGAGCACCCCCATGCCAGCCAAGAAAGGAAGCTTCAGATCCTCCCTTAATTAAAGACTAGAATACAGAGGTAGGCTGTGTTTTTCCCATTTGACAAACAGTATACTAACACCCAGCTGCTAAGGGAAATGAGTGAAATGAAGCCAGGGGTTTCCAGTGCATGAAGGCCATCCACCTTTGCCTACTCAGTAACAGTGTATCTCATCCAGGAACATGGTTTTGGAAGAGGCAGTTTAATCCCTATTACTGGTTAGTCCAGAATCCCCACTTTATTCAAAGGATTGCATCATATTTTAGATCCATTTAATGACTGGAGACAGAATGTGACTTCAGTGTTTCACCATGTCTGTCTACAAAACTGTGATGAATGCCATGGACAGGCCCTGTTTAGTTTCTCCATGTTTGTGTGTAGGCTAGGAAGAGCCCTCCAGTCTTCAGGTGGTTTTTGTCTTTCTAGCCTGGGGATGTCTATCTTTGGCTCTTTGGGGTTTTTTGTTTTGTTTTCAGTGATGTTAGAAACTGCTGGGATTTGCAAGTAAAACTTAAAAGCAGTTTTACATCTGTTCAGAGTAAGTCATAAAGGACTATGACTTGGTGCTTTGGAGTACAGAAACCTTGAACCAAATATATATTTGCTGCTCTAAGTATGTACGCATTTAAGGAAGTTCAGGAGGGAAAGAATTTCATAACGTATAGATTTTTAACAAAGAGCTGATGCTTTCTGTTAGAGTAATAGACAACAGCAAGGTCAAAAAATAGCAGCAAATAAAAAGAAAAGAGCTGTAAAATAAACAATAAAGGGTGCTGGAAATGTAGGATGGAACATGGGACATTTGTTGACAGTAAAAGCAAACTGAATGCAACAATGTAGTCTACTCCTTTAGCCCCTGTAGTATGATTGAAATTCCAGCACCGACGTATTAAGAACTGTCTATTTTAGTCAGCTTAACTTTTGGGGGTTTTTTTCTGTTTTGTTTTCCAGTTATTGTATCTGTTAAGCTGTCCATGGGTTTAAGGTGGATAAATAGATAGATTTAATGTATAATGTATATATATTTTAAACCAGTAAAAATAGAGATTAAAGTTGAGTCATATGTAAACATGTGTATGTAAATATATACATGTGTGCATATGTATGTGTGTGTGTGTATGTATTTCATTTTGTTCTTTCTTTCATACCTAGATAACTTACAGGTCTTCTGCAAAATAAATATCTCTCCTCACCTCAGGTTTAGCTCTGAATAATTTAAAATGGCACTGTGGCATTGAACAGCAGTGAAAACAGACAAAGGATAAAAGTCCTTCAATAAAATAGCCCAGTATCTATCTTCCGTTAATCCCACCTTAAATCAGCACAGCTGTCACCTACATGTCCTCAAAGGGAACAAAACCAATATGACTTCACTCATTCATCATTAAGAAAATATATTGTGTTCCTACTACGTCCCAGACATGTATCAGTAACAGCAAACATTTCTGTACTGCCTTAAACTTTCTCAGTTTTCCTACATGTAATGCCAGGCAATCATCCTACAATCCTTGTGAAGTAGATATTATTGTTAATCTTTTTTTAAAGATTCATTTTATTTATTTATTGGGGAGAGAGAGAGAATGAGTGGGGTAAGGGACAAAGGGACAAGAGACAGACAGACTACTCGCTGAGTGCAGAGCCCTCCATGGGTCTCGAGCTCCTGACCCTAAGATCATGACCTGAGATCATGATCTGAGCCAAAATTAAGAGTCGGATGTTTAACTGACTGAGCCACCCAGGTGCCCAGATATTATTGTTAATCTATTTTTAAGGATGAGGAAATTGAATCTCAGATGTTATTATTAGACAATAACTGGCCCAGATCACATGGCACTTAAATGGCAGATCCAAGACTCAGGTTCATGGTCATTAATGGAAGAGTCTGTGACTCTTCCACAATACAAAATGAGTGATCCAGGATTCAAACTAAAAATAAATGAAAAAGTTATGAGGAAAACAGAGGGATATCTTCTTTGAGCATAGTTATGTTCTAGGAATGGTAAATTTTTGCATGCTTCTTTAGCAGTTAGCCTGGTAATTATAGAGAACTCACTTTGGGGTCATCAATTAAAGTGGCTTATTAAGGAAATTGCTCAAAAATTTAATATAATCAGTTTAGTAAATTAAAAGGGAGTAGGTTGGGGGTAGTAATCCCCAAGAAATTATATAACATCTAACAGTGTTTAATTAGCTTTTTAAAAATGTGTTGTTGTGAAGCAGTGATTCCTATAAAATGCTTGAATTGGATTTACTGTAAAAGTTATTTGAAATAAGAAATGTTGATCTTTTCCTTCTACAGCTTTCATGAGCAATATCTGTTGCCAAGAATTTAAAGCTTGCCTGAAAGGGATCACTTTGGTGAAGGGAAAGGGAAAGACAAAGTTTTTCTTCTGTGGGAATTACATGCTAGTAGAAAATACACAAATGTAAAAAAAAATAAAATAAAATAATGTCATGTAAGGGAGTGATAAGTGCTAAGAAGAAGAAAACAAACAGGTAGATAGAATGATACTGGGTGTTATTCAGGATACATTGGTTAGGAAATGTCTTTGAGGGGGTACTGTTCAATAAAGACCACAAGAAAATAAAAAACAAAGCACTAAAAATATATGAGAAAAGTGCATTCTGAGCTGAGGGAAGAGCAAGTACAAGGGCCCTGATGTGGGAAAGCCCTTGGCATGTTCTAAAAAATAAGAAGGTCAATGTGGTGGGAGCAGAGTGAGCAAGGGAAGGAAGATAGAAGTAAAATAAATATGGGATAGTCTGATCATGGAGAGTTTTTAGTCCATGGAGTAGAATTTCATTTTATTCTAAGTGTATTAGTCAAGGTTTTCCAGAGAAGCAGTACCGATAGGAGATAACTATAGATACATATGGTATAGTTATCATGAGACTACATATTTACATATAGTAGTCTCCCCCTTTCCAGGATTTTGCCTTCTGTGGTTCCAGTTACCCGTGATCAGCTACCTTACAAGCAGATGATCCCTCTTCTGACATATTGTCAGAAGGTCGGTAGTAGCTTCTTGTCATTCAGCTCACTTCATCTCCTCACACAGGCATTTTTTTAATCTCACTTCACAAGAATATGGGTGAGTACAGTGCATTAAAGATATTTTGAGAGCGAGAAACCACATTCACATAACTTTTATTACAGTACATTATAATTCTGTTTTATTATTAATCTCTTACTGTACATAATTTACAAACTAAACTTTATTATAGGTATGTATGTTTTGGGAAAAAATACAGCAAATATAGGAAGAGGGAAAGGGGAGAGACAGTAGAGTATTTGAATGATGTTTACTCTTCTCCTTGATCTCCCATAACTTAAATACCATGAAGTAAAGTTAACAATACTTAAATACTATGATACGGAGTTAATAATTATTATGTTACATGATAAGGGAATAAGGGAAGAAAACAAAGATATTTGCTTAATGTATATATCTATATCTGCACACACACACACACACACACACACACACATTTTTTAACAAAACAAAGAGGGAATACTTATGAAAATTATAGTCCTCACTTCTATAACTGGTCACATGATTGTATGTATAACTACTTTCTTTTACTACCCATTTCATATTCTCTTTGCCTTCACATACCTCAGTTGATCATGGTTCTTTACATGGTCAAGTAACCCAGACCTTCATTCCTGAAGAGTTGGGACCATTAGTGTTCTGCCTGGATTGGACTGTTGTAGCTTTCCATTGACCTTAATCGTAGGGCATGGTGATAGTGACAGATGCCCTAGGGAAGCTCCTGTTTTCTAGACATACTCTTCCTTGCATACTCTATTCTAGTTGTCCATTTCCCTTTGGTTGTCAGAATAATCACCCTAGCCAATTCAGTAACTTTATTTTTTATTTTTTTATTTTTTTTCCTGTTGGTTCATAGGCATGAGGAATCCAAAGTGGCCAGGATGCAGTCTTAGTTTCCAGTTCAATGGCATTATTGTGTTTCTTGACCTTTAGCACTAAGACCTCTAGTCTAGACCTCTAGCACTAAAAATATAAGGTCATGGGAGCAAGAAGTAAAAATTTTGCAAGTGGGTCACTAAGAATGATAGTGAGGGATGCTACTCTCATTCTTCATTCTTTGATTCTTGGACCCATGAATCGTAGCTATAGAAGAAGCAACACCATATATTGGATGCTGATTTAGAACATGTATAGCCTTCAGGAGAACCTTGCCCTAGGCTTATAAGGCAATGCCACTTAGCTGTCATTGTAACTAAGTCTTCAAAAGACCAGTACACCTTTCTGTTAAGCTAGCTGTTTCAGAACAGTGGGGAACATGATAATGTTAGTGAATTCCATAAGCATGGGCCCATTGTCAGACTTCATTTGCTGTGAAATGAGCTTCTGGATCAGCAGCAGTGCTGTGTGGGATGCAGTTTGACCAGATGTCTGGGAATCCCATAACCCAGTTGACACATAAAATTACCCATCACAAGGAACCCTCATATGCTGTTGCTGGGAACTTAAACTGCTGCATTCCACCGCTTTGGAGAACAGTTTGGCAGTTCCTCAAAAAGTTTAACACCAAAGTACCATATGACCCAGCAATTCCAAATAGGTACCTAAGAGAAATAAAAACTATGTTCACACAGAAATGTGTAAACGAATATTCCTAGTAACAGTCATGACAGTCAACAAGTGGGAAGAATCCAAATGTTCATAAACAGACAAATGGGTAAACTTAATGCAATATACCCATATAATGGAATATTTTGCACAAATAAATAGCAGTGAAGTATTGATATATGCCACAATATCGATGAACCTTGAAAGCATTATGGTGAGAGAGTAACCAGTCACAAAAGACCACAGAGCGTGTGATCCCATTTATATGAAATTTCCAGAATAGGCAAACCTAGAGACAGAAAGAAGTTCAGTGGTACCAGGAGTTAGGGGGCGGAACTGAGGGGGAAATAGGAAAGTAACTGCTAAGGGGTGTGGGGTTTTTTTTTTTTGAGGTGATGAAAATGTTCTCAAATTGACTTTGGTGATAGTTGTACAACTCTGTGAATATACGAAAAACTTGAATTATACACTATATATGAGTGAACTGTGTGGCATATAAATTATATCTCAATAAAGCTGTTTAAAAAAAGAAAAAAAAAACTAACCCTCACAAAAGCTAGCCAATAAGTCATTATAGGTTTCTAAGTAGATCATTACATGACCTGGTTGTATTTCAGTAGGATCAATCTGGGAGTTGTGTAGAGAATGTGAGAAGGAAGTAAGAACAAAAACAAGGAGATTATTACAGGGGAGAGTTAATGACTTGGACTAGATGGGGAGATAGAATGTATTGTGAAGCTAGAGTCTGCCAGATGTGATGATGGATAGTATGTAAGTCATGAGAGAAAGAAAGGAGTTCATTCCAATTTTGGGGTAAATGATGATGGCATTTACTAATATTTGGGAAGGAAAATGGAGTTTGGTGTTAGATATGTAATAATCAAGATGTCCATTAGAAATCAAATAGAGGCTTAGAATGGGCAGTTGGATTTCTGAATTTAGAGATCCAGAGAGATTCGCAGGCTGGGGAGGTAAATTTGGAAGTTTTCAGCATATAGGTGTCTTTTAAACCATAGAACTGTATGATGTTGTCTAGAAGAAAGTAAGTGTGAAAAAGAAAACAAGAGTCTAAGTACTGCGGACATGCCAACATTTAAAGGTGAGAAAGAGGAGGAAGAGGGGTCAGCGATGGAGGCTGAGAGGGAGCAACCAAGGAGGGAAAAGAAAAGGAGCGCTGGAAGCCTAGTGAACACTGTTACAAGAGGGAATAAGCAACCGGATCAAATGCTGCTAAAATGTTCAAGTAAGATGACTGCGAGTGAACATTAGAAGAGGCTCGTGGCACAGCGGCTAACATCAACAGCAGCTGTGGACTGGTGGGCTTGAATGTCTGATAGAAGTGGTTCAGGAGAGACGGGTGCTGATGACAGTGCTCCAGTAGAGAGGAGGAAAAAAGACAGAGGAAAGTGAATTGCAGGAATTTAGGGCTTCAGTAGGTGAGAGGATGGGATATAGTGTCACAGTAAAGAAATCCGCTTTAGATAAGAGCAAGAGAATGTCCCCCGTCATACATGAAAGGAAAACAAAATATATATGCAGTTGCATATATGGCGGATTGGCTTGGTCATGGGAAGAAGCAGAGATTTTCTTTTTATTGTCTCTGTGTTCTCAGTTACAATAGAAAGCAAGACCTCAGCAGCAATATCATTTCAGTGAAGGAGTTTGAGGAAAGAGAGAGTAAAATGGTAAGGGATATGTACAAGACTGACAGGCAGTGCTGGGGACCACTTGATGTTTGGCCTCACAGATTTAGTAAGACTCATTCAGTTGTCTTGGCTGTGGATATTAGGGACAGCTGAATCAAATCATGTGAAGAGATTTTCCAGAAAGCACAAGAATGATGTAGGGATATAAAGGACTTAAAGGTATATTCAAGGGAGTAATTACACCAATGAACCATAGATTCTAAGCTGGATAAGCAAAAGGTGGTAGACTCAATTAATTGGAAGTGGAGTCAAAGAATTATTGAAATGGGGAGCTTAAAGGAAAGAAGCTATGAATATAAGAGGCAGCATTAGAAGTGTAGTATGTTTGGAATTAAGATTTTGGAGATTGTGAAATTACAGGCAGTAACAAAGATATGATCATAAAAGGGAGGTCTTGGGGGGATGGAGGGCAAAGTGTTATAAGTGAGGACATCAAGGAACAGGGAGGTCAAGATGTGGATGGATTATCTATGAAGATACCAGTTATCAGAATAATGACCAGAGTCACGCTGGGGAGAATGACAGTGAACCAGATCTTCACTAAGGGGAAAAGAGTAAACGAGAATGGTAGATAATTGCAGTGTGAATGGGTAGATACAGATCTAATCCAAGGTCATGTGCTTCAAGAGGTCTTGAATATGTTAGGAAAGAGGATAAACAATGGTTTGGAAAGAGCAATGAGGAGCCAGGAACTACCTGCCCCACCTTTACACCTAGTCTGAGCATCAGAAAAGGATCAGCCACCATTTGAGATGTCTCTGAAGAGGCTGGGTCTTCCAGGGACAATCAGGTCTGAGCAGTACTGTCCTACAATACAATGTAAACCACATATGTCATTTAAATTTTCTACTAATTATTTTTTAAAAGTAAAAAGAATTGGGGCCCCTGGGTGGCTCAGTCAGCTAAGCACCTGACTCCTGATTTTGGCTCAGGTCATGTTCTTAGGGTCATGAGATCAGGCCTCCAGTTGGGCTCTGTGCTCAGGGGAGTGTCTTCTGGAGATTCTCTCTCCCCAACTCTCCGCCCCCTTCCTCATGCTTGCTCTCTCTCCTCTCTCTCTCTCTAAAAAAAAAAAAAAAGAAAGAAAAAGAAAAGAAAGAAAAAGTAAAAAGAACTGGATTCACATAATTTTAATATATTTAACCCAATAATAGTGAAAATATTATTATGAAAAACCATGGAAGCCAGAAGGAAGTGGTACATTTTTGACGTGCTAAAAGAACTGTCAACACAAGTTCTTATTCTTGCCTGAATAGCCTTCAAGATACTTTAAATTCTTTTTTTTTTTTTTTCACAAGATTCTTCAAAATCCAATATCCAGTATGTATTTCGTACTGACAACACAATCTCAGTTTGGATTAACAACATTTAAGTACTCAGTGGCTACATGTGGATAATAGCTACTGTATCAGCTCAAAGTTAGAGCAAGAAGGTGAAAGAGATATGTTCACAGATGAGACAGAAGACAGGAAATCTTGTGATGACAGTCTCTGAGTTCCAGGCCAGGAGAATGGCTAGGGGTCAGGAAGGGGTGGGAACATGAGTCCATGAGAAAATGTCCTGGATGATTGTGGGAATGAATGAGAATATAAAGGATGACCTTGAAGACTTGGACTTTTGGAGGTGACTAAGACAAGTAGGGTTGTAAGTGCTGGAGGGATTTGTCCTCATGGTCTCCTGTGGGGATGTAGATAATCAGTTCTCATTGCCATTCCTTTCAGGGGTTGGTCTCTTAGACAATTTATAGTGAAGACGAGGAAAGATGATGGGTGGAAGTTAGTGGATTATCAGAGTCCTTGGATCACCATGGCTCTCCCTTTAGTCCTGCCGTAGGTGGCGTTCAGGCTTGAAGAGGCATCAGAGCCCTCTACATTCCTGACCTAGACTTGTTGCCAGCTCTGAAGAGTAAAAAATAGGAGGTTAACATGGGAGGTGGTGGGGAACTGAGCAGGATTTGTTACTTTGAACCAAATAGTATTTTTCTCGAGAAAAACACTACAGAATAGTGGAATCAATGCATCTTAATGAAAGGAAACTGGCAGCATGGTAAAAAGGAAACTAAACCAACAGAGCAGACAAAAGGAGTGCAGAGAAGGCAGGAAAAGAGAAGAGGGTAGGGCAGGAAGGAGAGAGGGTGGGGTAGGAAAGGAAGAGGGAAGTCAGAGAGGATGGATGAGGGACTCACTGTCCCTGCTTTGTTTTCAGAGACTTTAAAAAGATGGGCTCTCTGTGGACTGATGGCCCTTGGCTGGCAGACCCATTCACAGTGACCGTCAGTGCCCAAGTGTTGAACTGTCCCCAAGCACTTGTCCTTCCTCTGTGGGGTGCACATCTCCATGCACACCAACCTAGACTGAATGACCTTTTCTCATGCTGACACACATGGCCCTTGGTCTCCCATTTAGGTCTCCCATGCTTACTACCCCCAACCCCCAAGTCATGCATATAAATGACTTACATGACTCTGAAATAAATCCTTCTTCAGTATCTCTTTCCCCACCCCTGTTCTTTCAAAGGTGTAGGACTGGATCACAAGCTCCCAGCCCACACTAAGGCAGGTGCAAAGCTGTCTCCTCAGCGATGGCTTCCCTGCCTTGTAAATTCATGTTCATAGCAAATAGTAATAATGGTGATATCTCCAAAGGCTTCACTTTACTCTAAACTATTTCTCAAAAGTGTAGAAGTATGGAAGTGCCCAGTAGTTATTCTCAAAGACAAGGTGAAACCAGTGTTCAGCACCAGTTCTGAAGGGTATAGGCTGAGAGGGTGAGTGGTAGGTCAGCTATGTCTAGTAAAAAAAAAAAAAAAACCCTCCCCCAGGGCACACATCCCACTAGCAGATCCCCATGGTGTGGGAGAGGTGACAGAATCCTCAGAGGAAATTTCTCCATGATTAAAAAGGGCTGCCTCATGCAGTTCCATCTTTGTGTGAAACATTATCTCAATCTTGTTTTTTTAAAAAAAAAAGTCTGTGAGAAGATTTCTAGTCTAATTTTAGAATAGCATTTGACACAGTTCAGAGGGAAACTATTGACACTTGCTAAATTAATTCAAATTGGTTTGACTGCAAACAGAAGCACATGCCCCCAGGAAGTCAAACAACCCCATTTCAGGCAGAAAGGACTTTAGAGTCCTGTCCTGAGCTTTAGCCCAAGATCTCTACCATCTCCCAACTCCGTATTCCCTCCCTACCACCTCTGCACCTGTGGGTGCTGGCAGGAAGCATCCCATCCAGAGAGCAGGCTGCCTGGGCCAGGCCTGAATCACCGTGGCCTGCCTCTGTCTTCCATTCAAGGAGGCACATGCCCATAGGAATGAAAACATCTCAGCATGCAGACTCTTTCTTCATTAGAGGCATCATTATCTAGTTTTGAGTGACCTGTTTTATTCCTCTCCCATTTTTCTCCTTGTGGCTTTCTAGATCAAGATGGCCTGAGTGCAATCCTGGTTCCCCCATTTACTGGCTAGGTGTTTTGGACCCCCTGTGCATCCAGTTTCCCAGTTATTACATGGAAATAACACTAGCACTCTCATCACAGGGTTGCTGTGTAGGTTAACATATGTAAAGCATGCAAAAGACTGTTTCTCACTGAAAGAAAATACCCAGGAAATACTAGCTATTTTTATGGAGAAATATTGATTTGCCAACTTGGAGCCCTGGTCTACCAGTCCATTCCTTGCAGCTGCTAGCTGTAAACCTAAGCTTTGTTCATCTTCTAGTGTAATGTCCTCTCTAACCCACCTCACTCCACCCCTCCTCAACACACACAAAAACATGTCTCACTCCTGTACCTACTACCATCACCAACCCTGAAAGAATCTAAGTGAATCCAGAAAGTTAAATACCAAAAACCATAACACCTTCCTTCCATGCACAAGGTTGGTTCCCTTGGGCTTCTGCCTGAGAGGGAGGCTCTGCCACTGCTAGTCTACAGGCTGGGTGTTTAGGGAGAGAATGATGTCCCTAAATTTGTCCAAGAATTATCATGCTTAGGCTATCTTGGGTCAGTCTTTTTTTTTTTTCCTCCAGGATAATTTAAAACAAAGAGAAACCTGCATAAAGGTCACTTGCAGGCCTGAATTCTAATGGTGGGCTTCCTCTGAGTCTACCTGTATATGCTCAGGTTTTGTTCCTTTGATCAAAATGGCACGGAATGAAGATGGACATGGTATCTAACTTGAAGTTGAGGTGAAAGCATACTTTGCACTCTTTCTGGAGAGGTTTCAGGTGCGTTCACCTGCTGCACAAAGATGCAAGAAATACAGCCTGTCTTTGGGAATATGGGCCCGAGTGGCTCATCTGTCTTTTTTCTGCTCCCTCTCAAGGCCTCTCTCAAGTGCAGCAGTAGGCAATGCTAGCTTCTAGCAGAGTCCGCTTGGTACATATTTAATTGTTCTTAGGCCTGTTTTCCCTGGAGTCAAACATCTGCTCAAGTCCAAGAACATTTCAAAAAGCCAAAGTAAATAAACAGAAGAAACCTTTTTCCATGGCTCATAAGTTGATTTTCCAAGTTTTTCCCAGCTATAAAAAGATATTTCAACTGACAGGAAATACTTTCCCAACTGACACACTATCTCTTGAGGAGATCTTTAACTTCTTTTCTCTCCCTATTTCTTTTTTTTTTTTTTTAAAGATTTTATTTATTTGACAGAGAGCAAGAGGGAGAGTACAAGCAGGGGGAGGAGCAGGCTCCCCACTGAGCAGGGAGCCCGATATGGGACTTGATCCCATGACCCCAGGATCATGACCTGAGCCTAAGGCAGTCACTTAACCAACTGAGCCACTCAGGTGCCCTTCTCTCCCTATTTCAAGTCAGCTAGAGAATCATCCCACCTTCCTTTGAAGGCCTCCTAACGTGCTTTCTCTTGGGTAATTAGGTGTTCCAGTCATGAGCACCATATTATCTGAACCTGATGATCCTCTTAAGTAAGCCAATTTATTGGGAAATCCCCACCTTTACCTTTAATTAGCAGTGATCTTTTAATTGGCTAATCGAATAAGGTGCAGGTATATTTGGAGATCTTTTTCTCTCTGAAGGCTGCTTGTGGTTCAAGAGGCAAAATATTTTTCAATATGAGGTCAAAAAGGTCCATTTAACTTAACATATGTATTAGTTTCCTATTGCTGCTGTGATAAATTACTGCAGGTTTAGTGGCACAGACAACACAAACTTATTCTATTATAGTTTGGGAATCGGAAGGCTAAAATCCATCTTACAGGGGTACATGGGTGGCTCAGTCAATTAAGTGTTTGCCTTTGGCTCAGGTCACGATCCCGGGGTCCTGGGATCAAGCTCTGCATCAGACTCCCTGCTCAGTGGGGAGTCTGCTTCTTCCTCTCCTTTTGCCTCTTCTGGTGTTTTCTCTCTCTCTCCTTCTCTCTCTCTCTTTCTGTGTTAAATAGATAAAATCTTTAAAAAATAATTAAATTAAGTTCAATTAAATCCATCTCGCATTGACAGGGCTGGTTCCTTCTGGCAGGTCCAGGGAAGAATTTGTTCCTTGCTTCTTCAGTCTCCAGAGGTTGACCTGGCATCCTTGGTTCATAGCCACATCACTCCAAAGTTGGCTTCCATCTTCACATCATCTTTTTCCTTTTTTGACCTTCTTGCAGCTCTCTCATCATTATGTACATTTGTGATTACATTTAGAGCCCACTCAGATAATCCAGTATAATCTCCCCATCTCAAGATCTTTAATTACCTCAGTAAAGTCCTTTTTGCCATATAATGTAACATTCATAGGTTCCAGGTGTTAAGAAGTAGATATCTCTGGGAGACTGGTATTCAGCCTAATACATATGGCTTTTACTCATTTTGAACAATGTATACCAGTTTGCACTTCTAAAAAAAAAAAAAGGAAAACCAGTGTCTTATTTTATACATTATAATATGGGCCAGTTGATAAAACCAAATTTTCTGTCTGTCTGGCAGCCTGCACAATTTTAATAGCTATTTTGAAGTTCTGTCCTGTAACTGTGATTTTCCCACTCTCCTCTAGGACCACAAGGTCTCCTTATAATATTTCATTCCTTGTCATCGTCAATAGTACTAATTCATAGAAAACTAATTGTGTTAATCAGAACTCTTTCAGTTGCCAGCCTAAAGTGGCTTAAAATATTAATAATAGTAGTAGTTATTATTATTATTGGCACACAAAACTGACAAGTCCCAGAGCATGGATGGGCTCAGACACAGAGGGAAGCAAGTACTCAGTAACATCTTCAGGAATTTACTTGCTCCATCTCTTTGATTAGCTTCTGGGCTGGCTTTTTCTCAGACAAAGGCTAATGTTTCTAAGTATTTAAATATTTTTTTTAAAAAGTCTACCAGATGTGCCAGGTTTCCAGTTAATCAATTTAGCAATGTAGGCGAAGACTCTCTGTCTTTCCCAAAAGTTCCAGCAAAAGTCCGAATAAGGGACTTGACCCCACTGAGATCACAAGCACTTCCCTCCCCCAATTACTCTCACTGATATGATATGTTGTTCTGATTGGCCAGGCTGAAGTCATATATCCTTTTTGAAACCTAGGGTATAAGCATTTGATCTAGGCCACATAATAGAGAGGGATGGACTCCATTACTCAAAAAAAGGTGCAATTAATAGAGGAAGGGGAAACGGATAATGGTCAAACAAAATTAACATGTCCACTACACCTGTGTTGAACCCAAGTGGCACCTTTCCCATGGAACATCTAATAGTATACTCAGTCTCTGAAGGCAAAATTACCATTGTTTTCTTAAAGCCAGATCCTAACATTTTGCCCTTGAGCTACAGTGTTAATTAGTTGTTTGTGGAGTCTCAGATAACACAGGAGTCAGGGGAGAAATTATCGTTTCTCATGCCTAGGGTTGAATCATGAAAGGACTATTTTCTTTCTAAAATGACCAAATACTCCAGGATCGTAAAACCACATCACAAAAATCTGAACCCATACTCAGATCTGCTAACCCTGGGGAAATTTAAAAGAAAATAAGTAATTCAATTGTCTGAAAGGTTAAATGACAACAATGAAAACATGATATTTAGAGCACTATACTCTCATTTCCAGTAAGACACAGAAGAAGAGTAACAGAATCAAAAGTTCTTACTTTTGAAAACTCTCCTAACCAAATGAAGTAAATAGGGACCAATAAAGCTCTCAATTTCATGGCTTTTAAAGGCTTTTAAAGTTTATTTTAACAAACTAGTCCTTGGATTCTTGAAGTTAGGAACTGATTTCTAGATAGTATATTCTCTGTCCATCCAAGAGTGGATATATATTCTCAGTCTGATTTTCATTTTTCTCTTATTTAGAAAAGATGAACTAGAAAAATAGGAAACAAAGATTACACAGATAAAGGAATCTGCAGAATCACAGTTTATGCATTTTTCATATTGCTATTAGTTATTCCTGTTATAAAATTATAATCCTAATATTTCTCAGTTTCTTTGCTAAATGATTTTAACAGGTAGTATGAGACAAGTATATGCTGAATCAAGAAACCAACCTGCAGGGGGCGCTGCTTACCTGCTTTTTCCCATTTTGAGTGCCAGAATTGTTATTGCAGGTTTTAGTAGGGATCACACTGCCCAGTGAGACTAACTGTGGGAATAAAAAAAGGGGTCATTTAGATCAAGACATTATGTAAACAACTGAAAAGTTAACAGAAGTACTAAACGTGAATTACAAAATGAAAATTATATACATTTTTGTAATTAACCACATAAGGATGAACAATAAATAAACAACTCTGAGATTTTGAAATGCCAATTCTTCCTAGGAACTGGTAAACTCATAACACAGTTTAAAGTGTTTTACTCTTTTCTGAGTTAATATCTTCTCTTTCGTGTTTTTGAGTTCTTCTGGTTGTTTCAAATTTTAGAAACAAGTTTTAGTTTACAGTTATATGAAGACAGAATTTTAAATGCCAAAGTATTTTTATCATCTCAGTTATTCTGAAAAATTTATTCCTTTAAAACATTCTGTGCAATTCCTTCAACTACCTGTCTGCCTCTGGGAGTACTCCTTCTCTATCAAAGCATATGAAACCCTAATAAAACAAGAGACTTTGTAGCCAGGTTTCTGCTCAGAGATGCATTCATAGACATCCCATCCAAGAGGCAAGGTAAGTTTTAACAGAGACTGTAATCTTTTCTTGCATATTACTAAATAATATTGAAAGACTTCTCATTTTAAATTCACAAAAACCCTTCTCAAATGTCTCTTTCTACTCTTCATTTCTCTCCCTCCTTCTAACTAGTCACAATCCCCTCATCAACCTAAAGCTCTCATTTGAGCTCCTGGCTATGTCTTTTGAACCTCCCTAGTTCTTTTCTCCCCACAACTTCTGTATTGTATGTGGAGATTTAGCCTGTCTGAGTAACTTGTTACCCTTTCTTCCTGCTACTCAGCAGTCCAGTTCTACTGACAGCAACATTAAAGAGTAGGAAACTCATCCAAGTTGAGGCAATCCAAACATGGCAAGGGATAGGGGATTCTTTGCAGAGGAAAAAGAAAATCTTCTGAAGCCAGAGATAGGCAAATGGGGGAAAGAGGCAAGGAATATTACACAGCACTGAAGCTTGTCCCTTTTGTTTCTACAACTTTCAGCACTTGTGGTTCAGCACTCTTTGGCTCTTTACATCTTGTTCAAGTGTCAGGATAAGGAAAGGCTATCCGGGTGTTTTAGAGTCGTCTGCTCTTTATAAAGAAAAATAACATCCAAACTCAGTCTGAAGAAAAAAGCATTCCCTATTGCTCAGAAATCATGGATGCCAAGGCAATTATATGATCTTTCTGGACACAGCAATTCAAATGTCTACTGTTTAATCATTTACAGAGTAATGGTTAAGACCACAGGCTCTGGAGCTGGCCTGGCTAGGTCAGATACTCTAGCTCTACAACTTTCTAACTACAACTGCAGCAAGTGGCTTACCTCCTATTCCTGTTTCTTCACCTAAAACAATGGCGAGGAAATCTACCTTATAGGGTCATGACAGATCATGTTGTCACTAAAGATGACATGCCTTGAACAGTGTCTAGCACACAAAAAAGTCTCAATATATATCAGTTATTGCCATCTTTGTACACTCTCACATAGGTTACATAGATGTATGGATCTGGGACAAGGATAATGTCTGCTAAAGTAATTTTAGTGTATTCATGGCATAGAAAAATTTCTATAAGCTGTGAAACACATAATGTTGTACATTCTGTGTTCACAAAAAGTGTTATTTAGACTAGAAAATGACAGTAACTCTGAGTCTCCTGTAAATAAGTAAATAAGTAAAAGACTGCCTTTCCTGAAAGATAGGCTAATGTGCACAGAGCTTATGTCCAGGGTGAGCATTTTAATTTAATTTACCATTTGACAGACATATAGTTGGCCAGTGGTCTGGTATTCCTAAATCTGTAACTGTTACAAGCTTAATAACGGGTCTCAGGACCATTACTAAATATGGGTAGATGAAAGAGGTATTTTTTTGAAATGGCCACTTTTTGAAAGGCCACTTTTTGAAGTTATTTATCATTTTAAATAATTTTAAATAAGCTTTCTTATTTAATATTTGATCCAGCTCTGAAAGCATATGTGTTTCCTTCTCTTTGTCAAGGTGAGGACTTGCTGCCGTCCCTGTTAGTATAGTGGTGAGTATCCCCACCTGTCAAGGTGAGGATTTTCATGTCTCTTACTATTATTCTGAGAGTTTTTATCATAAATAGGTTAACACCTAGGTTAACAAAATTTCACATTTTGTCAAATGCTTTTCTGCATTTATTAAAATGATCATGCAATTTTGTTATTGTTTTCTGTTAATATGGTAAAGTTTGATTTTTAATTTAGGATATGGTCTGTATTGGTATATGTTCCATAGGTATTTTAAAGAATGTGTGTTCTGTTGTTGGGTGGGCTGCTCTATCAATGTTGACTACCTCCTATTGGTTTAGGTTGTTCAGTGCTTTTATACTGTCGTTGAATTTCATCCTACTTGTTCTATCAGTTGTTGAGAGAGGAGTGTTGTAATCTCCAACTATCATTCTGGATTTGTCAGTTTTTTCTTTCAGTTCTACCAGTTTTTCCTTCATGTATGTTAAAGGTCTGTTGTGTGGTATATAGTCATTCAGGGTTGCTTTGAGTAAAAAACAGTATAAGTAAAAGACTGTTCTTGATGGATTGATCATTTTATCATTATGTAATATCTTTCTCTGTCTCTGACCATTTTTTTTTGCTCTGAAGTCTGTTTATCCAATATTTATATAGTTACTCCTGCTTTCTTTTTATTAATATTTACATTATATAATTTATACCATCTTTCTCCTTTCAACTTGCCTGCATTGTTATGTTTAAAGTGGGTTTCTTATGGAGAGCATATAGGAGGGATTGTAGATTTTTAAATAAAATACAGATCATGCATTTTTAATGCATAGTGCCAATCTTTATCTTTTAATTGGTGTATTTAGGCCATTTATATTTAATGTAATTACTGGAGTGTTAGAGTTTAAGTCTTCCATTTTATTTTCTGTTCTCTGTTTTTCTCATCTCTGTTTTCTTTTTCCTGCCTACCTGCTGGTTACTTGAACATATTTTAGTATTCTATTTTGATTTATCTGTCGTGTTTCTGAATGTATGTTTTTATATAGTTTTTTACTAATTTAGGTGATACATAATATATACATAACTTGTGCTGTCTTCTGGTGTCAACGTTTTACCCATTTTACCAGTTTAAGTATGAAAACTATCTTTCATTATGAACTTTCCTCTCTCCCATTTGTAACAATTGGCTTAAATATTTCTCCTACATATGTTAAAACTATATTTAGCAGTATTATAATTTTTGCTTCAACTCAAACATAAGTTAGGAAATCCAGGAAGAGAAAGAAAATGTTCTGCATTTATAAAATACTTACTCTTTCCATCATTCCTTCTTCCTTTCAAATGTGACAAATTTTCTTCTTCCACTATTTGTTATTCAAATTATATTTTCTTTGTAATTAAGATGTCATTTCTTTTTCCCTTTTCAAGGTTGCTTTGGCTCTCTGCAGTCTTCTGTGGTTCTATACAAATTTTAGTATTGTTTATTCTAGCGCTGTGAAAAATGCTGTTTTTATTTTTATATGGATTGCATTAAATGTGTAGATTGCTTTAGGTAGTGTAGACATTTTAACAGTATTTGTTCTTCCAATCCATGAGCATCCATTTCTTTGTGTCTTTGTGAATTTCTTTAATCAGTGTTTTATAGTTTTCAGAGTACAGGTCTTTCACCTCTTTTGTTAGGTTTATTCCTAGGTATCTTATTGTTTTGGGTGCAATTATAAATGGGATTGTTTTCTTAATTTCTTTTTCTGCTGCCTTATTATTGGTGTATAGAAATACAACAGATTTGGGGTGCCTGGGTGATCAGTCGGTTAAATGTCTGCTTTCAGCTCAGGTCATGATCTCAGGGTCTTGGGATCAAGCCCCACATCAGGCTCCCTGCTCAGTGGAGAGTCTACTTCACTCTCTCCCTCTATGCTCTTTCTCTCTCTCTCTCTCTCTGAAACAAACAAATAAATCTTAAAAAAAAAAAATAAATACAACAGATCTTTTTTTTTTTTGAAATGCAACATATTTCTGTAGATTAATTTTGTATTCTGCCACTTTGTGAATTCATTTATCAGTTCCACCAGTTTCTTGGCAGAATCTTTCAGGTTTTCTATCTCATGTCTTCTGCAAGCAATCAAAGTTTTATATATTCCTTACTGATTTGGATGTCTTTTATCTCTTTTTGCTGTGAGAATGTAGTTCTATGTAGTTCTATCTAGTACTATGTTCAATAAACGTGATGATAGTGGACATCCTTGTCTTGTTCCTGACCTTAGGGGGAAATCTCTCTATTGTTACCCATTAAGGATTATGTTATCTGTGGGTTTTTCATTTTTGGCCTTTGTTATGTTAAGGTATGTTCTCTCTAAACCTACTTTATTGAAGGTTTTTATTATGAGAGGATGTTGTACTTTATCATGCTTTCTCTGCATCTACTGAAATGATCATATGGTTCTTATCCTCTTATTGATGTGATACATCAACCTGATTAATTTGTGAATATTGAATCATTCTTGCAACCCAGGAATAAATCCCACTTGATGATGGTGAATGATTTTTTTAATGTATTATTGGATTTGATTTGCCAGTATTTTGATGAGGATTTTTGCATGTATGTTCATCAGAGATAATGGCCTATAGTTCTTTTTTTTTTTTTTTTTTTTTTTTGTGGTATCTATCTGGTTTTAGTATAGGGTAAGTCTGGTCTCATAGGATAGATTTAGAAGTTTTCCTTCCTCTTCTATTTTTTTGAAATAGTTTGAGAAGAATAGGTATTAAGTCTTCGTTAAATGTTTGGTAGAATTTGCCTGTGAACCCATCTGGTCCTGGACTTTTGTTTTTTGGGAGTTTGTTTTTTGTTTGTTTTTGTTTTTGTTTTTATTACTGAGTCAATTTCTTTATTGGTTATCGGTCCACCAGATTTTCTAATTCTTCCTGTTTCAGTTTTGGCAAGTTATATGTTTCTAGGAACTTACCCATTCCTTCTAGGTTGTCCACTTTGGTGGCATATAGTTTTTCATAATATTCTCTTATAATTATTTGTATTTCTGTGGTGTTGGTTGTTATTTCTGCTCTCTCATTTGTGATTTTATTTATTTGAGTCTTTTTTATTTATTTTATTTTACTTATTTGAGGTCCTTTCTCCTTTTTTTCTTGGTAAATCTGGCTAGAGTTTTACTGATTTAATTGATTTTTCAAAGAGCCTGCTCTGGCTTTCCTTGATCTGTTCTACTGTTTTTTAGTTTCTATATCATTTATTTCTGTTCTATTATTTATTATTTCCTTCCTTCTGTTGGGCTTTGTTGTTCTGTTTTTAGCTTCTTTAGGTGTAAGGTTAGATTGTTTATTTAAGATTTTTCTTGCTTCTTGAGGTAGCCTTAAATTTTCCCTTAAAACTGCTTTTGTTGCATTCCCAAAGGTTTTGAACCTTTGAATGTTTTCATTTTCATTTGTTTCCACATACATTTTTATTTCTTTTATTTTTTGATTGTCCCATTATTGTTTAGTTGCATATTTAACCTCCATGTATTTGTGGTCTTTCCAGATTTTTTTCTTGTGATTGACTTCTAGTTTCATAGCATTGTGGGCAGAAAAGATGTATGGTATGACTTTGACCTTTTTGAATTTGTTGAGGCTTGTCTTGTGGCCTAATATGTGACCAGTCCTGGGGAATGTGCCACGTGCACCTCATGAGAATGTGTATTCTGCTGTTTTAGGATGGAATGTTCTGAATATGTCTGTTAAATCCATCTGGTCCAGTGTGTCACTCAAAGCCATTGTTTCCTTGTTTATGTTCTGCTTAGATGATCTGTCCATTGATATAAATGGGGTGTTACACTCCCTTCCTATTTTTGTATTATTATTGATTAGTTCCTTGTCTGTTATTTTATTTCTTTTTTTTTTTAAGATTTTGTTTATTTATTTGACAGAAAGATCACAAGTAGGCAGAGAGGCAGGCAGAGAGAGAGGGGGAAGCAGACTCCCTGCTGAGCAGAGACCCCGATGGGGGCTCAACCCCAGGACCCTGGGATCATGACCTGAGCCGAAGGCAGAGGCTTTAACCCACTGAGCCACCCAGGCGCCCCCGCCCTTGTCTGTTATTTTAAAAAAAGATTTATTTATTTATTTTGAGACAGAGAACATGAGTGGAAGGGGAAGAGGGAGAGGGAGAGAGAATCCCAAACAGACTCTGCACTGAGCATGGAGTATGACCCAGAGCTTGTTCTCAAAACTCTGATATCATGACCTAAGCTGAAACCAAGAGTCGGATGCTTAACTGACTGTACCACCCAGGTACCCCTCCTTTATGGTGTTTTTTTTTTTTTTTTTAAGATTTTATTTATTTGAGAGAGAGATAGCAACAGAGATAACGAGAGAGAGTACAAGCAGGGAGGAGAGGGAGAAGCAGTCTCCCCACTGAGCAGGGAGCCCGATGTGGCACTTGATCCCAGGACCCTGGGATCATGACCTGAGCCAAAGGCAAATGCTTAACCAACTTGAGTTACCCAGGTGTCCCCTTTATGTTTGTTATTAACAGCTTTATGTATTTGGATGCTCCCATGATGGGTGCATAAATATTTGCAGTTGTTATATCTTCTTGTTGGATTGTCTGCCTCATTATTATATAGTATCTTTTTTTTTTTTTTTTTTAAGATTTTACTTATTTATTTATTTGAGAGAGAGAAAGCATGAGAGAGTGGAGGGTCAGGGACAGAAGCAGACTTCCCACCAAACAGGGAGCCCCATGCGGGACTTAGTCCCAGGACTCCAGGATCATGACCCGAGCTGAAGGCAATCGCTTAACCAACTGAGCCACCCACATGCCCATATAGTATCTTTTTTTGTCTCTTATTACAGTCTTTGTTTTAAAGTCTATTTTGTATAATTTAAGTATTGCTACTCTGGCTTTCTTTTAACATCCATTTGTATGATAATATTTCTCCATCTCACTTTCGATCTCCAAGCAACTTTAAGTCTAAAATCAGTCTCTTGTAAGCAGCATATAGATAGGTCTTGTTTTTTACCCATTCTGTCACTATATGTAGTTTGATTGGAACATTTAGTCCATTTACATTCAAACTAACTAATTATTGATAGATATGTATTTATCACCTTTTTATTACCTGATTTTTAGTTATTCCTGAAAATTTTCTCTGGTCCTTTCTCTTTTTTTAAGATTTTTGTAAAATTTATTTATTTGAGAGAGTGAGACAGAGAGAGCATGAGAAGGGGGGAGTGTCAGAGGAAGAAGCAGATTCCCCACTGAGCAGGTATCCCCATATGGGACTTGATCCTGGGACTCCAGGATTATGACGTGAGCTGAAAGCGGTCACTTAACTGAGCCACCCAAGTGCAACTCTCTGATCTTTTCTTGTCTGACTTTCTTTTGTGGTAGCCTTATGGTGTTTCCAATGTATGTAACTGTCTTCTTTTATCTGACTGCTTTTAAATTTGTTTTTACTATATTTTGCATTTTTAAAAAAGATTTTATTTGAGAGAGAGAGAGAGAGAAAGAAAGTGGGAGAGCTCACAGAGGGAAAGGGAGAGGGAGAAGTGGATGAGTGGATGAGTGGAGAACCCAATGTAGGGCTTAATCCCAGGACCCTGAGACCATAACATGAGCCAAAGTCAGACACTTAACCAACTAAGCCACCCAGGTGCCCCTATTTTTCCATTTTAATTATAATATGTATTTATGTGGATCTGATTTATTAATTTTGTTGGGGGTTCTCCCTGTCTCCTGGATACCTCTTTCCTTCCCTAGATTAGAGAAGCTATTATCTCTTCAAACAAGTTCTCTGCCCCCTTTTCTCTCTCTTCTTCTGAGACTCTTACAATGCAAATGTTATTATATTTGATGGAGTCACAGAGTTTCCTAAGTCTATTCTTATTTAGCATAATTGCTTCTCTCTTTTGTTCATCTTGGTTACTTTCCATTACTCTGTCTTCTAGGTCATTAATTCATTCCTCTGCTTTTCTGCTTTTTCCAGCCTGCTGTTCATTGCATCAAGAGTACTTCTAATCTTGTTTATTGCACTCTTCATCTCTAATTCTTTTCTATCACTGTGTTAAGGGTTTCACTAAAGTCTTCCACTCTTAAGTCCAATGAGTATCCTTATGATTACTGTTTTAAATACTCCATCAGGCATGTTGCCTTATATTTGTTTTACTTAGGTCTCTGGCTGTGGCTTTTTCCTGTTCTTTCATCTGGTACAAATTTCTCTGTCTTCTCATTTTATCTAAGTCTCTATGCCTGTTTCTCTGTGTTAGGAAAGTCAGCTACATCTCCTGTTCTTAAGGGTAATGGCCTTATGAAACAGTGGTCCTGTGGTGTCCTGCTGTGTAGTGTTCCCTGTTCCCAAGGGCCTGGCTCTTCTGGGAGTGTCTCCAGTGTGTACTACATGTCCTCTGCTGTTTTGTCTGGCTGTTTTATCGTTCAAGCCAATTGTCTGCAGATCTTCTCTTTACCCTTTTATGGGCAATGTTTGGTCCCTGGCCTGAATGTGGCATGTATTAGGTAGGTCTGCTCTGGTCTGCTTGTGAAATGAGACCTATCTTCACTATTGCTGGAACTTGGGCTTCACAAAACTCCCATGTCAGAAGACACAGTGTTGGCAGGGGTTTGGACTGGTCTTCTGGGGTAAGGCGTCCACTGCCCTGGGACTAAGGCAAACATGACTTGGAAGTATAGTTCGCCTGAAGCACCAGGGACTTGGTGTAAGTAGGTTATGTAGCAAGTGGTGATGCTGAGCTTATGGTGAGGGCCAGGAGAAGGAAATGGCACTGCTGGTTCCTTTGTTCCTGGAAGGGTCTCTCCACGAATGCTACCTCTCTGGGATGAACAAATAAACTCTGCAGTGTATACCCCATACACTCTTTAGATTGCTGTTCCCACGGTAGGTTTTTGGGCTGTTTGTCCTGCCTTTTCTCCAAGAGCAGCCCCAAATGCTTCTGGGCTCTCCTTGAGCCAAGCCTGCTGACCTTTAGAACTCCAGGCTTTAAGCCCCACTGGTTGTAAGAAATTTGGCCCCTCTCACATTCCAAGTCAGTTGCTATGGGGATTCATTTTCCCTATGCAATCCCCTATATGCTAATCTGTCTCTCACCCTCCTCCAAGACCACATCTCCCTCCCCATCACAATGGCCATGATCCATTTCTCTCCCAAACTTCACCTCTGCTCTCCTACCTTCTTTGAACAGCCTCTTCTCTATCTTTAGTTGTGGAGTCTGCTAGTCTTCAAGTCAATTTCTGGGGTATTTAGGATGATTTGACTGTTACCTAGTTGTATTTGTGGGACCAGGTGAGCTTAGGGTCCTCCTACTCTGCCACCATCTTCCCTTCTTCCCAGATTGGATAATTTCTATTGTTCTATCTTCAAATACAGTGTTTCTTTCCTCTATCTCCTCTATTCTGCTATTGAGCTTATCTATTGAGTCTTTTTGTTGCTGTTATTATGCTTTTCAGTTCTGACCTTTGCATTTCTCTTTTTATATTTTCTATTTCTTCATTGATATTTTATACTTCTTATTTGTTTCAAGCACATTTGTAATGTTTGTGAATCATTTTAATGATGAATTCTTTAAGACCTTTATCAGATGATTCTGGTATTGTTGTCATCTTAATATTATATCTATTTTTTGTTTGTTTAGTTTTAGTCTTTTTTGTTTGTTTGTTTAGTTTGAGATCTCTCTGGTTCTTGGTATGAATGATTTTCTGTCAAAACCTAGACATTATATAATGAAATTTGGGGTTTTATTCAAATCTTGTTTTAGCTAGTTTCTTCTAGGAAAGGAAAACAGAAGTGGGAGGTATACTGCCATACTGCCTCATTACTGCCTGATAGTATAGAATTTCAGGTTCCCACTTGGCCTTCATTGACATCTGGGGGGGAGGAGCTAATCATTACTGTGAGATGGGAGTGGGAGTTCCTGTTTCACACTCAGCTACCCTTGGACTGGGAGGGGTCCAGTGGTTTGTTATTGCTCTGCTCATGACATTGACTGACAATATGGGGGTGGATTGGCCTCATTATTGCTGGGTGGAATTAAAAGTCCTGACTCTTCAGTATGTCTCATCTGAAACCCAGCAAGGAGGGCCAAAGGCCTTCACTATCTCTCATTGCTTCTGCATAGGTATGAAAATCTATATGGTGTTGAGTGATACTGCCTGGGAGGGATGAAAATCCTAGCTCTCTGGTCAGCTTTGTCACTGGCCCTTAGAAGTTTTAAGGGGAAATTGGTGCCACTGCTATTACAGTCTGGGAACAGTAGGCTTTCCAGCTCAATCTTTGCTGGCATGGGTGGGATGAGGCTACAGTTTTTTCTGTGCTGTTTCACTGGAGCAGAACAGTTATTACCTAACATTTTTCTGTCTTTCTAGTTGCCCATTTCTTAGTTCTTTTGCTGGAGAGCTGGCTTGTTTTGTTTGCTTTCCATTCACTGACATTTCTGGGTTGCTAACTTTTAGCTCCAAGTCTGAGATACATAAGGCAAAAACGAACCCTGTGAACACCTCACCTCTGGTCCTGAGGTCTCTAGTTAGTCTGTCTTCTTCTCTCCACCTTTCAGAGTCATCTTACGTTTGTTTTCTATATAATGTCAGAGGTTTTAGTTGTACTTTAGCATAAGGAATAGGGAAAGTACATTTATTCCTTCTTCCCATCTACAGATTTTTTTTTAAAGATTTTATTTATTATTTATTTGACAGACAGAGATCACAAGTAGGCAGAGAGGCAGGCAGAGAGAGGGGGAAGCAGGCTCCCCGTGGAGCAGAGAACCCGATGTGGGGCTCGATCTCAGGACCCTGGGACCATGTCCTGAGCCGAAGACAGAGGCTTTAACCCACTGAGCCACCTAGGCGCCCCCCATCTACAGTTTTTTTAAATGAAACTGCAGTAAGCTACTATAAACACTAGAGGTCTCTTCTAACATACTTTTTTTTCTTTTTTTTTTTCTTTTTTTTAAAGGAAGACTAATTTTCAGCATTCTCAAACATAAATGAGGGATTAAATTGCTGTTTTAATTAATTTTCAATTCCTAAATATCCAAATTTCTTAAATTTCATTTTTTTAAAAAGCTTTATCTAATTATTTTCTTAAGATTACATTATTCAATGGGAGGAGCTACAGGTATGAGTAAACTGTGGCACTATTATTATTTGTCCACATTGATCAGTTTACTTTTGACATGTTATATCCAGTAAAGCCTTTGAAGAGAACACATCAACTGCAGTTTAAAACTAAAAAGTAAAACTTAAGAAGTCAGGATTTTGAAAATAGTTTTATTATTCATATATCTTTAATGAAAATCATTTATTGAAAATCAGAAGTTGTTCCCACATCCTGGAGAAAAGCAATTTACAATAAAAAATCTTTCTATTTTAGCCAATCTGGTAGCTGGAGTGGGACAGTGAGTGTTACAACAGTTGAGTTTCTAAATGTTTGTTTACCAAATGTAAACCAAAGAAAGAGAGAGAGAGTTAAATACTGCATCTGGAAAAATGGAAAATTCTTGAGGCTATTTTCTAGTTGATTGTTAGTTTTATTGGCAGTGTTGTTTGCTCTTAACCTCTCACCTACATTCTCTCATCTTTCAGAACAGAATGATTAGTCTTTCCAAGTGTTACTGCAGAAATTCAAATTGAAATTCTTAGTGTCTTTGGAAATGTAGATTACCATTCCAGTTCAAGTGTAGGTAAAGGTCATAAACTGCTTCTCTAACCTTGCTTTCTATAAGCCTTGGGGTAACTGGTAGTTTAAAACCAATTATTTATACTCAGACGAAGGCATTCCCATGACCTCTAACTGGACCAGCAGGATTTTACTCTAAATCACTTCAGTATTTAGAAGTCAAAAATTACCATAAGAAAACATGGATACCATTTCAAACCAAGCTTCCCTAAACTTTTGACCTGGGTGCATTTGTGAGTGAAGAAGGTAAGGAAAAAACTAACTTTCTTCCAATGGAAAGACTTTTGAGTTGCCTATTGTTTAGAATTACTGGTCATGACAGCTTAAAAAAAAAGAAAGAAAGAAAAAAGGTCAAAAATCCGCATAATGAATGACATCCCGGGCTATGCGTTCTGAAAGTGATATATGTGAAACCAAAGCAGATTTGCTTGCTGCAGCGCTGGAGGGGGGGCTCAGGAATGCTGCCTAGTGGGGTTTTCCAGGGCCTTCTCTTACCTCTACCACCTACTGATTGCTACCCCTACCCACTTTATTCATCCATAGGAACAAATACCTGCCTCATACATTTCACAGAGATTTTTGAGGAACAAATGAAATAAGAAATGTGAGCAAGTTATTGGAAGTCCAAAATACTACAGTTTTCTTTGTGAATGAAATACAGTCATTTTACTCTGTAAAGCTATTTTTTTCCCCCAAAGCTGGGAGACACATTGCTGAAGCTTGAAAGTAAATCAGAATTTTCTGGCAGTATGGGGGAAGGGCTGTGGGAAAAAAAAAATAGAACAACACATTTGAAAGAAAACACAATTGTCTAAAATGATTTAGAGCACTGAAGGAAACAGGAGTGGTGTTTATATAGACAAAGTTAAGTGGAGAGATTGGAGGAATAAACAGGATCTGGATCCTGAGCAGCCTAGGTTATTTCAAAAGAGATGTTTTCTTTAAGTGATAGGGGGCCAGTAAGTGCTTCTAAACATAATAGCCAAATGAATCAATATACATGTAAGATCTTGGCTAATGGTTTTTGGAGGAGCAATTGAAGTAGGTGAGACTAGAGGTCAAGAGATAATTAGAAACCTGTTACCATAGTGCAGGAAAGGAAGAAAGAAGTCCTGAACTAAGACACTGGCTGTGGGAATAAAGATATGGAAGATGTTGAATGGATAGAACTTTGAGCTGGTTCTTTTGGAGGAAGGGAAAGAGGAATTAAAGATTACGCTTAGATTTTCTGGCATACAAAACTGGATAGATGGTTTTAAGTATTGTTTTTAGTGTTGTCTTTTCAGAAATCTCTAAGAATTGGGGCACCTGGGTGGCTCAGTGGGTTAAAGCCTCTGCCTTCAGCTCAGGTCATGGTCCCAGGGTCCTGGGATGGAGCTCAGCATTGGGCTTTCTGCTCAGTGGGAAGCCTGCTTCCTCCTCCTCTCTCTCTCTCTCTCTCTCTCTCTCTCTCTGCCTGTCCACCTACTTGAGATCTCCATCTGTCAAATAAATAAGTAAAATCTTTAGAAAAAAAAGAAAGAAAGAAATCTCTAAGAATCCACCTCTTACTAATTTTGATTATGTCCTTGTATGTACAAGGATCCATTATGTACTTGTAACTTCTGTGAAGTTGAAATCATCTCAGCCTGATGTGTGTGTGTATAAAATTTAGCATTTCAAATTAATTTTAAAATGAAAGTATTTTATGTTGAAAGACATGGTATTTTGAATTTGCTTCAGAATAATCCATTGAGGAAGCAGGAGTAAACAGGGCTAAAAAAGAAATAAATTAGCTATAAGTTAATGAGTGCTGGAAATAGGTGCACAGAGGGGTGGCAGTAAACTATTCTCTCCATTCTCTACCTTTAAAATTTGCATAAGGAGCACACTTTTTTTAAGGATTTTTGTTATTTATTTGTCAGAGAGAGCACAAGTGGGGGGAAGGGCAGAGGAAGAAGCAGGCTCAATGCTGAGCAAAGAGCCCGATCTGGGGTTCAATCCCAAGACCCTTGGATCATGACCTGAGCTGAAGGCACTTAATCGACTGAGCCACCCAGGCATCCCAGGAACACATTTTTTGGACTAACTAAAAGATTAAACAAATACACAAGTTTGTAAAAAGCATTTCTAAGAAAATTTTGTTCATAAGAAAAGCGAGGGCATACCATTCTAGGAATTAGGTAGTAATGGCAATGCAGTTTTTAAATCTCTCTGGATTTCCCTGTTAAAGCAATCAGAGCAACTAAGAGAACAAAACCAAATGCAGAAATCTACTAACTGACTCTCAGTGACTCACTGGAAAGGATGGTGGACGTTTCTGAGAATAGTTGCAGAACCTGCGAAGGCACTTTGCAGGCTGCTTTGTGCCAATGACTTCTGTGGAGTTTCAGGAAGTTGAGGATGCAGGATCTGTCCAGAGATTTGGGCCTAAAAAATTTTCGAAAGTAATAAACCAAGCCAGCTTTCTATGACAAAGCCCTGCACCAGGGAGAAAGCGCTGAAAGTAGAATCCCGTTTGAGTAGGACAGATACGATAGAGGCAAAGGAGAGGAAATTTAAATAAAATTGGTGGAGAAGACCCGAAGAGGAAAATCTCGGGAATTTTACTGCTATATTTTTTATCACTTTGTAAAAACAATAAAAGAGAGGGATCAGGGTTGTGAAGTTAGAAAAATGTCCTGGCTCATTCATTCCTCTTGAGAAGACTGGAGTACTCATTTCACTTAAAAAAGAATTGCAGAAAAGGATTTATCAAATTTCAAGCCAAGATATTATTATTAGAAAAAAAGACGAAATGGGGGTATATTAAAATAAATCCTTTACATACTACGAAATAATACCAAAAATCCAACTCAGAAAATGAATGAAAACTGTAACCTAGTATCTTGAAATATGTTAAAGTAACATAAAGGAAAGTATCATAAGCTTTGATACAGCATCAAAAATCAGAATTTTTTAAGAATTTCATAAATGAGTAGAGAAAAAGCTTTAGATGAGAAGTGAAAGAACTCAGAAAATGAAATACAGTAACAAAGCCAACACAACACACTTTAAAAGAAATAGAAGATGGCAAAGAAGGAAACTTAAACATCAAAAGGAAATGAAGAAAGAGATAAAGATTTGATTGAAAGCGGTAGCTGTGAAAGTCAACAAAACCGATCCAACGTGGATTATGGGTGGCCTTTTGAAGAGGAAAACCAAAATAATTGAAACAAATGCTGAAATCCGAAATTCAGTAAAATTTTCTTTAGGAAAGATGTGAAACTGTTTATCAAACGTGCCCCCCTGCTTGAATGAAGTAGTAGCCAACAACTGACAGTGCAAGATTTCTAATTCTAACAAAAATATAGCTTTTCACGGGGGAAAAAATATATCCTTTAAGCATCAGTGCAGAAAGGGCACAGAAAGTATTGCTGGCTAATAAATTACCCCTAAAACATAGTAACTTAAAACAACAAATAGTTTGTGTGGTCGGGAATTTGGGAGCCACTGAGCTGGATGGTACTAGTTCACCAGCTCTCATGATGTTGCGGACAAGTTTGTCAAGAAGAGCACCGTGCATCTCAAGGCTTGACTGGGGCTGAAACATGTTCTAAGCTCACCCATATGATTGTTGGCACCTCCATTCTTCACCACACAGGCTTTCCATGGGCTGCCTGAGTGACCTCACGGCAGACGGCTTTCTCTCAAAGTTGTGATCCAAAAAAGAAGCAAGAACTCAAGACGGTAGTTGCATCCTTTTATAACCTAATCTTGAAAGTTACATGCCATGACTTCTGCCATATTCTCTTGGTCAGAAAGACCAGTATCCATCATGGAAGGGGCACAAGGGTATAAAGACCAGGATATAAAAGGTATAAAAGACCAGAGATCATTGAGGACTACTTTGGAAGCTCAGAGATGTAAATTTCTCCAAGTCACATAATTGAAAGGAAGATCTATATATCAAACCAAGATCTATGTGACTCCAGAAATTGTCCTCTTTATTGTATATTCAAGCTGAGATGGAATGTAGATTACAAATGTTCTAGATCTTTCTCTTAGAATTAACTATAAGAAAAATAGACTAACCTTTTCAGGAGTTTCATATCTATATTTTTAACAGATAAATAGGTCTTACTTTATTTTCAGTGACCCCAGACATCCCCAAACGCTTTTCAAAGTTCAGCCTAACAGCTTAGCTGTTCATCATTTTCAAGTAGAGAAACTATTTAATTTATAATGTGTATGTATGTGATTTATGTCTGTTTGATTTTAGTAAGGAAAGCTCAAAATGGTCTGGATAACAGGAGCCCAACCTAAATTTTAAGGTAGTGATTCTCCACCTCTTTTGTTGACACATTTCATTATATAATATCCACAAATCACATTCTCTAAGATAGCACTACTGGTTTCATCAGAAAAGTCTTTAACTATTGGGAAGTTTTTGAGTGTACAATGGCAGATACAGGTTTTCCAAAATCTTAATATTCATGTGAAAGCTTGAATTTTATCATTGGCAACAAATACCATCAGTTATTTTTCCTTGAAGTGGTGGGCTCACTTTTTTATTTTTGAAGAAAAAGTCTACCAAATGTAGTAGTCAGTTTGGGCTGCTGTAACAAATTACCATAGATTGGGTGCTTACAAACAACAGAAATTTATTTCCCACAGTCCTGGAGACTGAAAGTCTGAGATCAGGGTGCCATCATTGTTAGGTTCCCAGAGAGAGAAAGCCCTCTTCCAGGTCACAAACTGCTGACTTCTCATATCCTCTCATGGCAGAGGAACAGAAAAAGGAAGTCAACTTGCTTGTGACTCTTCCAAGGGAACTAATAGCCATGCATGAGGGCTCCACCATAGTGACCTCACCTAATATTAATATTTCTCAAAGGCCCTGTCTCCTAATACCTGATGGGGAAGTAGGGCTTCAACATATGAATTTCTGTAGGGATACAACACGACATGCAGTCCATTAACACCAAATACCCAAATTCAAGTAATCATAGTCATTCTGGAAAAAATGATGTTCCCAATATTCCATGAAAAAAAGCAGCTACTTAAGTTTACACTCAATCAAAAAAGTGCATTTTCTTTTTTTTAAAAACCACTTTATTGAGATATGATTGCCATCAAACAATACAGTGCTTTTTCCTGAGGCAATCATTGTACCTTGGTATGAAGAAGTGCTTTATTGGTATTTACATTTCTTCATCAAGAATGTTCGAGAGAGTTGAGCACTCAAGGGACAAGATTTAATAAAACCTTAAAAGTTTTTACTGCCTCATTGAGGACTGGTGTGTTTCTTTTTTTTTTTTTTTTTTCGGAAGTATATGACAATGAAAATGACGACGGCTAGTTCAGTTTGATGCCCCTGCTTGAGTTCGTGTTAAGGTACCAAGAGTTTACCCACCATTGCTTTTGCACCACCAGTGTAGCTGCCAACACAGAGAAGAAAGCAAATGATGTGTTCATTCATTCATTATTTCCATGATAATGAAGCTGATGAAGTTTTGACCCACATACACCTTCTTGAGAGTGTTTTGAGAACAACTGGTTTTAAATTGCTACAGTCATTAGACTCTGATAAGTTGAAAATTTTCACTTGAGGTTTTTTTTGTTTTTCGCTTAGGATTTCTTAAGACATTTTCCTTAATCATGTTGCCTGAGTCCTTGGCCTGGGCTCAACACCCCAAACCCAGCCCTGATAATATTTCCAACCACATCCTGTGTCAGGCAGACCGTGTCAGTTCACCATATGCCCAATCTGATGGCCAAAGAGTTGGCTAAATCTCCCACTGTTCTGGTCTATTCCGGACCTTTACAAGTGCTCTGCTCTGCATCATCAGCATTTCCCATAGGAGAGGCTGGACTTGCCAATCACGGCTTGGACACAGCTGCCACACCTCTAGTTCGGAGCCGTGAGATGAACACTTCCCTGATTATTATCAGCCATCCAACTTCACTATCACTAGCAGATTTACATTGTTAAAATGTGGTTGGGCGCATCTATGCCTTTGCTGAAAAAAATTGCCCCCAAAGTATGCAAAACGTCTGCTACTTAGGAAAAATTACTTGATACTAAAAACTGTAAGACCTTGGACTCAGCAAAGCATATCCTAGGAGGAAACGGGGACTGAGGGTTGTTATGAGAGACCAGTAGGGTCACAAGTTACCTTTAAGTGATCTCACTCATGGCATGTATATAGACAGAGTCACTGGAGGGTCATCACTGGTGAGGAGTTTTTTGGGTTTCCCCTTGAGCTGCATGAGGAATATTGCTTTTGTGAATCTGAGATCTTGGTCTTAGCTCCCTGCTGGCTCAGTGACCACCTATTATGGATTGAACTGTTCCCTCAAACTTCATGTGTTAATGCCCTAATATCCAATACGACTCCTTTAAAGGGATAATTAAGGTTAAATGAGATCATAAGAGTGAAACATGGAATAATAGGACCACTGTACTTAGGAGACACATTAGGAATATATACTCAGGGTGAAAAGGCCATGGGAGATTTCATTAAGAAATCAGCCATCTCTATGCCAAGGAGAGAGGCCTCGGGAGAGGACTATTGATCTTGGACTTCCAGTCTCCAGAACTATGAGAAATTACCTTTCCGTAGCTTTATGACAGCCCTAACAAACTAATTCAGGGAGCATAAAGGAAAGAAGGTAATCCAGGATAAACCCAAGAGAACTTTGCTTTCTAATCCTGAACACTGCCTGTCCTCCCTGCAGCCACCCCAGCGCCACTCGAATCTGGCATGTTCACCAGTAAGCCTGCCTGATTTCCTGTCCACATGTCACTCTGCTCCTCCATAGGTCAGGACAGACACAAACCTCTCCCTTATGGCCAACGTGCATGCAGTGTGTGCTCTGTATTCCTGATGATACTTTGACTTGTCATAATGATACTTTTTAAGAATAAAATAAGGAATGGGAGTTTGCTACTACATTTGTATTTGAATTCACCTCTTGGGGCTCACACATTCCCAAGAGGTGATTGGGAGACCTCGTTTCAGTCATAGAAGGAAGCCAGCCCGACCAGGACTAAGGTGCATTCATTGGACATCTTGGGAAATTTATTAGGTCCATGGGCCATAATAGGAGATGCCAGAAGGCCATCCTGGAGTAGAAAGGAGCTTGGCTTCAGAACACTCTCTGGCAACTGAGAACTAGCTCTGCACTTACCATGGAGAAAAGCCCAAGATATGCACAGACTTCTTGTCACATTAGAAAAAAATTATACACATACATATATGTATAAACGTGTGTGTGTGTGTGTGTGTGTGTGTATCTCATATATAGGCCAATCTATTGTCTTGGAAGAGAGCTTCTGGAAGGACATTCATATATAGGTTTTTATACACACACCACAGGAAAAGTAAGCAAGACTGAAAACTTTTGAGTCGTTTACCTTCTTATATCTGAAAGAGTTCTCAGGAAGGGAAATAATCTCTCTTCATGATGCTCACAGTTTATTTTATTTTCAAAGATAAAAGTTTGTTGTCATGTAGAAATTAGCCAAGAAAAATGGTTTGCAATGTCTGAAAGAGGGTTTGAATATTTTCTTAATGCCTTCAGGTTTCTTGGCATCTCAGCTTAAATAGCTAGGCTACATTAAAAAAAAAAAGTTTTAAGCTATAAAACTGTACTCACTATGTGCATTTACTATTTCCTCTTTTCCTTTTAATGTGCCTTCTTATCCTCCTTCCACCATATTTATACCCATCCTTCCACACATGAGCTCACACACACACACACACACACACACACACACACACCCGCATCTTCTCCCTTCACACCTCTTACGTCCTGTCAAACACATTACTGTTCATCTTGCATTGCCAAGAGCTTCTCAGAAGACAAACCCCAGCCTGATGGAAGAAATTAATTAGTTTAGTGAAATGGTGATGCTCACTGCCTTTGACTAATGTTTTTAAAGGGGGAAGAACAAAAGTTTTTTTTTTTTTTTTCATGAGATGGAAATGAACATTGGGTTTTTTTATTTTTTGTTTAAGATTTTATTTATTTGACAGAGATAGGGAAAGAGCACAAGTAGGCAGAGCAGGAGGGAGAGGGAGAAGCAGGCCCTCTGCTCATCAGGGACCCCGAAGTGGGGCTTGATTCCAGGACTCTGGAATTATGACCTGAGCTGAAGGCAGACACTTAACCGACTGAGCCATCCAGGTGCCCCCATTGTCTGGGCTTTTGTGCAGAGGCTGATGAGAGGAAGTCTCAGAAGAAGGGACACCAGCAAGCTTGGTGGTGGAAGTTATAAAGGGTGCATTAAAAGATCCTCAAGATTTGGCAGTGGAAGATTCACACGCAGCCTGAGGATGTGGATGAATGCATTTAAAATTTCTCTAATGAGAATCACTCTTCAGGCAGGTGTGGGTCAAGATAGAAGAAGGCTCAGAGAAAACACCTGCCTTCCTAAGGCAGGGCGGATAGAGGTGAAGGGCTTAGGGGAGGATAGGGAAAGGGGGGGAAGTATTTTATGATAGATATAAGTTAATAAAATATTCAGAGAAGAGAAAAGCACCACAGTCGCTAATAAATATTGTTTACTTTGTTTCAGAGACATACTGAAAGTGGTTTGAAAATCACTTAAAACTCACTGATACTTCTAACTTTAAACTCACTAAACCCCTCAGTGTGGCTGTCACCATGGGGCGGAGTCTTCCCGTCTGGGTGGACAATGCATGATTTGGAGACACGGTGAAACCTCCCCAGCATTTGGAGTCAGGAAGGCGGTGACATTCCATTGTCATGAGAATTAGTTCCTCAAAGACTCTGCTGCCCTAACATGACCTCCCACAGGAATCCTTGATTGATGTGGAGTGCAAAGGGGCAACTTCCTGGAGAGCCAAGGGAGGAAAGGAAAGTCTCACTTAGAATCATTGCTCAAAGAGTAACTCAAAAGTTCAAGGCTTTTAATGTGCGAAGCTGATAAATTCTGGGTTCCCTTCTGGGTCTTGAAAAAATTGAAAGCACTTATTACTGTTTTGTTTCTTAATAGTGTTATCTATATAAAACCACTAATAATTTGCTTCCTCCTGAGCTGACCAGGTCAACTGAAATTTCAAATGAAGTGAACACACTTAGCCTATCCCACCCTTCCCGTAAAGATGGCCTCATCAGGGAGGACTCTATAGGAGGTAAAGGAAACATGGCTGTTGAAATTTCGATCATACTTGAGTGACCTCAAAAGATACTTGAAATCAAAGAAGGAAACCATTCTAAGAGTAAACCAGGGAAAATCTGGATTCAGCTATCATGTGAAAAATTATGTACTTTAATCTTAAACTAATTAAATGAGCTTATCTGGTAACCACCAAAATCTGACATTGAAAGATACAATCCTTTGCTCTTATCAGAAGTATCCAAAATATGAGCCACATTAACTATTGCTAATGGGAAAATCTCAGTGCCATTATTATAATGTGAAAAGACTGGGTTTTTTGTTGCACAAGAGTTCTGCCCTGTGCCATGTCTGTACATTTCAATTTTGGAAACGTTTGCCATATATCCAAATGTGAATAACCGTAGTTACTGTTTTAGCAAAGAAAAGTGAATATAAACATCCTTTTCATTCTTTCTATTGGATGCCAGGAAGTAAATCCAAAAGAAGAATCTGTTTCTTTCATTCATTTTTTTCTTTATTATGATGATAATCATATCAGTAAAGTGATAATATTTTTCACATATTATGGTTAATACATGTATATATCTTGAGTTACTTGAAATGGATACAAACCACTGTGAAGATTTTCCTCTTTTGAAAATGTTATTTATTTCTCCCATGTGATTGTTGTTTCTTACCCTTCTCTTTCTCTCCGTCTTTCCCTTTTCCTTTCATCTCCTTTACCACTACTTAATGACTTTCCTGAGTTTTTCCATACATAGTCATACTTAGTTCTACTCTTGACATCCTATAATAATGTAGAGAATCTGGATTTATGTTACTTTTCTCTGAAGAGTATTGCATTGTGTTCTCTTGTAATTAAATTACAAACAGATCACTTTGATCCTAGGGCCTTAGCTATAGGCTTTGTTGGGATGAGTCTCTTTTAGTTTTGCCTTAGTCAGAGGACATAACCCTCAGTTTGGGGACATGATTTTTACTCCTAGTAATGGCCCTTTTGGGTTTTCAGTGGAAAGCCCAAGGTGATTATTCTAACTCCAATCTCCCCAGATTTCAGACAGTGGCTGAAATCTCTGTTTAGCTCTCTAGCCTCCCAGCAGCTGCTTTCTGCTGAGTTCTTTGGACCATCACTTGGCATGTGAACAATCCTAGACTCCTCCAGTGACTTGAGGGAATTGTTATGCAAATTTGACACTCTCTCCTCTGAAACTGTTAATCTCTCAACCTCTCAGGACAGAACTCTGATCTTCCTGACCCCAGTACCACTGACTTTGACCTCTGTCCCAGATGGGCCATTGACTGGAAGGTCCCCTCAAGGGAATAGTCAGTTCAACGGAGAGCTCACCTGGTGTGTTTTCCTTCCTTTGAGGACTGTGTCCCTACCAATACAGCTTTTGGTTGCTCTCCAATGCATTCAAACTATTGTTTTTATATTTTGTCTAACATTATAATTGTTATCAGTAGGGGGTTTAGTCCAATCCAAAGTTATCCTTCCATTACCAGAATTGGAACCCCTACTTCTAATGTTAAAGAATAGAGCAGAGGTTATATTGAATCCTACCTGATGATCTGCCCTCAACCTGATTAGTTAGCAAATCATTTTCTGTTTAATTTCCTGCATCATAAATATATAGTAAAATTCTCTTTTCCTAAAGCATCGATACAATGTATTGGACACAAGACGTAAGTAAGCAAGATTAATTTAGCTTCAAATGTTTTGGTTCCTAGTATCCTTTTAATTGAAACTGATTTGCCTTTTAAAGGGAAACTTATCCCTGATTTCATATTTTCAGAGAGAGAATTGTACAATTTTGTTTCCATCTCTGGAAAATAGCTATAAGGAGCAAGAAGTGTAGAGACTACTGTGGGCTAATGATAAACTTTAAAAATAAATTTTATGGTAGTAAAATACACATAAAATTTGCCATCTTAACCATTTTTAAGTGTGCCATTAAGTGGCATAAATTGTCATCACTATCCATCTACGGAAGTCTTCTCATCCACAAAATCAAAACTCAGAACCTTTTAAATGGTAGCTTCCCATTCCTCCAGCCCTGACAACCACCATCCTACTTTCTGTCTCTATGAATGTGAGTACTCTAATATGCATACCTCACATAAGTGGAATCATACAGTATATGTTCCTTTGTGACTGGCTTATTTCATGTTAACATAATGTCCCACCATTTTGTAGCATGTGTCAGAATCACCTTCCTTTTGAAGGCTTCCATTATGGGTGTATGCTTCCTTTTGTTTGTCCACTCATTGGTCAATAGACACTAAGGTTTTGCTTCCAACTTTTGGTTATTGTGAATAATGTGCCTGTGAACACAGGTGTACCAATAACCCTTCTGGTTCTTGTTTTCAATTCTTATGGGTATACACCCAGGAATGAAATTGCTGGATCATACGGTAATTCTATTTTTTTTTAATGGTCTATACATTTATTTTAGAGAGAAAGAGAGAAAGAGCATGTGGGGGGGGAGGGAGAGAAAGAATCTCAGGCAGACTCCCTGCTGAGCATGGAGCCCTGAGATCATGACTTGAGCCAAAACCAAAAGTTGGATTCTAAACTAACTGAGACACCCAAGAGCCCCTATTTTTAATTTCTTGAGGAACTGTTTATATTGCTTCCCACAGTGGCTGCACCATTTTGCATTGCTACCAACAGTGCTTCACCAGCATTTGTTATTTCCTGATTTGTTGATGGTAGCTATCCTAATGGGGATGCAGTGATATCCCAGTGTGGCTATGATTTACATCCTCCTGAAGTGATAAACACTTTGCTTAATTGCATTACATTGTATGCTTAAAAGCATACCTTAGGTACAAATACATATAAAGGTTATTAGTATGTACATGCTATAGGGGAAAATATTTTGCATTTTAGAAAATCTAACAGCCAACTTTTTTTTGATTACCTGCTATGTGCCACACACTGTGTAAAATGTTTAGTATGTGACATTTTACTTTACCTTTGCTGTTACCACTGAGGTAGATACCATTATTTTATTCATTTTACATATGAGGAAACTGAGGTGAGGAATTCGGGTTCTTTCCCAGAGTCACACAGTTAAGAAATCAAAATCAAGTAGTTCAACTCCAAGATTCAAATGTTTGGACCAAAAAAGAATGTTAGTAAGATTGTAAGAGGAAAACTTGGCATCTCTTCATTTCACGTTTTTTTTTTGTTTTGTTTTGTTTTGTTTTGTTTTTGTTTTTGTTTGTTTTTTTTTTTTTAAACAGAGACTTGCATCCTAGATTTGGTCGTGTCCCAGGACTCTTCATGAAGAATCTTAGCAAAGGACTTCTGTTCCCACCTCTGGGTAGTGAAGGACCTGCCTGACAGCAGACACAGAGGAATGTCAAGTCACCAGTCTCTTCCCTTGTCAGAAAAGTTCATGGGAGAAGAAACACTCAAAGCATCAAGACTATGTTTTCACTTCTGCTAGTCCTCTGGGGAGCTCCTTTTTAAAGGTGAGTCTCGGAAATTCCATATTATAAACCTCCTTCTCGGGTCCTAGCTATTCATGAGAATCAGTAATTATAATTTTGTGTGTCTGTGGCCTAACCTCTTACCCACTCAAATTCTCTGTTTGGCTCTTTTCATTCTATTTATTCACATTCTGCTTGGCTCTTTTGTTTCTTTTATACTTTTGTTCTTTTGAAGTGCTATAAAAAAACTAACCAGCTGAACCAAGATCACACAAATTCTATCACTGAAGCATAACCATAGGGTACATCGTGCTAGAAATAATTTGGCTAGGTGTAGTGGTCTGCCCTCAAAGATTTGAAACCAAGGCAGTGATATAAAAGAATGAATCAAATATGTTTTGCAAAATGTAGTGAAAAAGCCATGAGAACTCACCAGTAATGGTACCTAAGTGGGGTAGAACACCCCTTCCTCAACTACATCCAGACTTTCATTGTGGGTACAGAAGGAATGATGGGGATAAAGTGGAACTTTGAGTCCCCTGGACAAAAATCCTTTTGACTTGGTTTTAAAAATCAGTATGTCCCGCAGCTTCCTTACCATTGTCATTGTCACTTCCTTTATCGTAAGCGCTCAGACTAGGAATATTAAGTCTTTGTTTTGGTGTAATTTGGGCCCTTTAGGGTGCTTGGTAAGATATTCATTTATTAAAAACCTCTGCAATGTCCCAGGCACTGTTTTAGGTGCTGAGAAGAACGGTTATCAGAAGGGGAAACACAAAGAACAGGAATGCTTTTCATCCTGGTTTCAGGAAGAATAAGAACAATTCACAGAGCCAGGCTGCCAGGGAGCTGTTCTGAGACCGGAAATGTATTCAGGTATGTTGGAGACATATCACTGGGTTGCTTCCTAAGTAACAGGCATGTCTTGTGCTAAGCTTTACCCCCCCGACTCCTGTCTTTGATTAATCCCTTTCTTGACTTCAGAGACTCTTTCTTATTCATGATTTCTGCGTGCTCGTCACTTCTTGTCTCATGGCTTCTGCATACTGATTTGAGTACAGCTTTTGCTGTTTGGGTTTTGTTTTGGTTTTTTTGCCTTTGCCCAGAAATACCCCAAGTGAATGTGGTGAGTTCAGTTTGGTTGTTGCTTTCCCTACTCGTCACAGTGCTTATGCCACGACCTTTTTATACATTGCTGGCCAGTCTACATGGGTTAACTCTTGGGCCAGGTATCTCCTTCGATTCTGCTCTGATCAAGACTACTTGATAAGATATTCATTTATTGTCTTAGTATTCACTCAGTAAGTTTTCCCCTCTAAGGCATGAGAAATAGGAGACACCTTGCAAAAAACACTGTAATTAAAAAGCACCTCAGTTCATTTTATTAAAATCTATAAATATCTAGCATCTAGAAAAGTGCATTGACCATAGTAAGTACACAATATGAAATCAATCAGCTCTTTGCATCTGGAGGCCCTGCACATGTTTTCATCTTAATGCTACATGTGACAGACTTGATCTTTTATCAATTTTATAGTCTTATTTGAAAAAACTTTTATATAAATTACAAATCTATATAAATTAAGGAAAAACTCAAATATTCTGATATACTATTACTTCATTGGTTTCCATAAAACCATACTGCGTGGCAGCTACTCCGTGTTAGGTCACATAGTTAATGTTATTAATAAATTTCCTTAAATTTTATGAAATTATTTATAGACTATAACTAGCTTTTATTTCTGAGGTTTTGAATACCCTGTACTAGAATTACTTCATTATTTCCCCTCCTCTATAAAATTGGTCATTTGACTCTGAATTTAGTTTGATATTATATTCGAAGCCCAATTTTTCCCATAAATTATGAAAATTGTTATGATCTTATTGATGAAATAAAGACTATTCTAAGATTCTTTTAATCTTGCATGCACTGTTTTGACCACCTCTATAAATTTGCCTGTTATACAGCTATGGCATTGTAAAACTAACTGGGCAGTAAGTATAATTTCAAACATAGGAATGGTATGGTGCTTGCAAAGAAATGTGAATGTCAAAAAAGTGCAATTAGCAATTATTTTTAACTTCCAGTCAGTGTTTCTGTCTCACTTTCAGTGGGGTAAGCTCTCATTCACTTTAAAATCTTTCTTCAAGGTCCTGTCAGGTTGGATGCAGCCTGTCCTACTCATTTCCATCGCACTATCGCCCTTTCCAACATTCTTCTTGATGTTACTGAGTGAATATTCACAAAATCATTACCCTCCCCATTGACAATTTCACCCTCAGTTGCTTTACTTTTTCTTGGAGTAAGCTATTTTTTTTTTTTTTTTTTTTTTTTTTTTTTACTTGACAGAAATCCCAACTAGGCAGAGAGGCAGGCAGAGAGCCCGATGCGGGGCTCGATCCCAGGACCCCGGCCGGGATCATGACCCGAGCCAAAGGCAGAGGCCCCAACCCACTGAGCCATCCAGGCGCCCCTGAGTAAGCTATTTTTAAAAGAGAATTATATCATGGAATCAAAGACCCAGAGAGCTTCCTATTTTGCTTTGATAAAAACAGGAGTGCAGGAATGCGTTAATACATCAGTACACAGACCTAACAGGTGTCATTGCTAAATGCATGCTCAGAAGCTTGAATCATTCAGGAACATTTGGGGAGATATTATCAGTGACTGGAGATAAGATAGGTTAAAGCATAAATGAGCATGAACTCTACACTTCCCAATAGATGAAAACGGATTTAAGCTGAGGAGAATATTTGGAGGGCTTTAACTGGGATGTATGGGCCTGTGTGGCTTTTTTGATTAGGTAATAGAGCATCAGATGTTTGCCAACAAAGTACTTTGTATGACATTCCTAAAACTTGGCTAGATTCTGTTACTAACATGACACAGATTAAACCTACCAGTACTATCAATGACATCTGAGGAACAAATACTTCTTGAAGCCCTGAAGCGGAGACCAGTCTTCAGCTACTTAAAGGTAACCTAAAACATCTACGTGTTAATAATGGGCACGGTGGTCGATTTGTCATTTTCCTACGTTTTTAGCAGAATACAAAAAGTGGTGAAGAGCTTATTAACATCAGATTTTTTTTGAACCAGATTTGAGAAAATTAAGCTTTTTGAGTGACAAATTTAAATAGAGCTTTGCATTAAATAAAGCATAGGTGGTTGTTTTGATAAGAGTGTTCCTGAGTAATTTTTTTAAGATTTTATTTATTCATTTGAGAGAGAGAGCATGAGCAGGGGAGAGAGGCAGAGGGGAAAGCAGACACTCTGGTGAGCAGGAAGCACAATGTGGGGCTCGATCCCAGGACCCTGGGATCATGACCTGAGCTGCAGGCAGACACTTAACCATCTGAGCCACCCGGGGCCCCTTGAGTCAATGGATTTTATAGTGAAAAGATGGAGGCAAACACGTAACACATGTACACACCATACCTTCATTTTTTAAAAGAAGGTGTGGTTGAAGCAATTGGTTTTAATTCTCCAATTATTTTCACAGAGAGTTTCAAAATGTACTCACCAAGATAGCACAAATGCCTCAGAAAGATTTTTAGGTTTGGCCAGTGGCCACGTTAGTATCAGGACTAAACTCCTGACTCCTTTTCAGACTTTCTCACGTTTTCTCACATTTTGCACATGTGCCCCCCATATGTTTCCACTCCAATTTCTGAGGCTTCTCAGTGAGTGGTAGATACTGCTTTTATTTATGCCTGCTTGAGGATAAGAAACGAGTTCTTGATTTCTAGTGTGCTTAAATAGGTTTGCTGCTGCTTAACTGATTTTTACCTTTTTAAGTATAATGCCCTTCTGATAGGTTGAAATATTATTCAACTTACCAAACAATAGAACTTAGATGTAACAATAATATTTTATGTACTCATTCAAAGTCTGAAATCATTAGCTAAATTGTACCTTTAACCTAGTGGTCATGATCTTGAAGGACAGTTTAAGTTCTCTGAGGTCCTCAGTATGTATACTGGGAATTAAAATGTTATGTCCCACAGAGATTTTTATTGGAAAAGGGTTGAGAAGAGACAAAAGCTCTGTAAATATTGAGTGATCATCATCATTTTTCACTGAATCTCAAGAAACACTGAATTCTGAACATAGTTGGGTTTGTGAAATTAATTTCTCTGAATCAACAGAAAGCTACCTAAAAGAATAGGCCATTGGTCAGTTTTTATGCTAAATGGGCTAAATCTCCTTGGCCTCCTGAGAACTTGCTCCTGCAGTGAGACCGAAGAACCTTATTACACTTCAATAATAAAAAGCATGCACGATTCCTTAAGGATGTAGACAAGGCTTTATGTTATATTTATTTATTTTCCAGCTTGTACAAACTGGATGTAGAAGCATAAACATAGTACATTTCTACCATCTTCAACAAAAATATAACCAATATGTACAATTATTGTATTAAAAATACAAAAGGGATACAGACTCCACCAATGTCTTTCTAAAAGACATACAGGTACAAGTAGTATCAAAAGTATGAGGAAATCACCAGTTAATTGTACATTCTGCACTTGACATCACAGAGCGAACTGAGATTAGCAGTCCTATGTTCTACAATTACTTAATGCTTAGATAACATTTGTGCAACTTGTGGTAGAGCTAGATTTCTGTCTTTCTATCTGCACATGAGGTCCATAGCCTATATAAGAAAACTGGCAAATGATGCATATTACATGTAAAATTACAAATGCATAATTGACAATGTAATATATAAGCAAGTAGACAAATGCCATGATACAGAAGAGATTTATTAAATAAAGCACTGACATCAGTTGATACAGTGAAAAAACACTGCAATTTGACTTTTTAAAATTTGAAGCTATTTACGTTTATCTACTGATCAATATGATCAGCTGAATTTAATGGAAAAAAAATCCAAGACCAGCAGTTCCTCACATTTGAGTACTACTCGGATTGGCAGCCTTCACTTTTCCGGAGTCTGTGCAAAAACAACACAAAAATAGAGTGGAGGGGTCATTTCAGTCATTATAGGGTTAATAGCAGCTGTGAGCAGGTGGTTGCTACACGTAGGCCTTCTCTATCTGCGTCCATAAAGCCACTTACAGGTTAGTCTTTGGTGACTAACCTGACTTGCAAAGGCTGGCATATCTCATCAGGTTGTTGATCTTTAGTTCTTTTATCATGGTAAAGGCTTGTTTGTTCCCTAATGCCAATTCATTGAAGGGAGGCTGTCTTGAAAGAGCAGTATGAACAGCTGGCATCAGCTCCAATATCCCAAGCTGCTTTCACTGCAATGCTATCCAGTTATGAACGTTTCTCTTTAAAAACGAACAACAACAACAAAATCCCTAGAACTAAGTTAACAGAAATCAAAGAAACATAACTTAAAACAATGGGGTTTGCCATCCATCTCAATGGAGCAGGACACGCCCTCACATGACACCGTCCTGCACTCCATAAGGCTCAGACACAGGACGCAAGAGTCCCATTTCCCTCCCCTGGCCATGTGCAAACAGTTTTACAGAAGAACCCCACCCACTGGGGAAGGAGTGGATGAGGTGTCTTGGTATCTAAATAATTGGCTAACATCTTATACTTCCAGGATAGGGCACTTCATGGGTGAGGCCAGAAGGACACAGGAAGACAGGGTCGCAAGCTAGGTCTTCCCTCTTCTTGCTGAGACCACACCCTGTCCGGCATATTTGGTTTTTCAGAAACCCAGGCTGGCAACCCTACTCAAAGGTTCAAAATAATACTGTAATCATTAAATGGATATAACATTTACTCTCTGAACACAATCTTTAAATCCATTTCTTTAAAAAAAAAAAAAAAAAGGACATTGTAAACAAGTGGACAAAGCACTGTACTCAAAGGATTTCATTGTTTTTCTTTGTCTTCCTTAATGGGTTAAAGGCCCCAAGTAGTTCAATGGCTAGCTTTTCTCATTATCCCAATGAGACCAAGTGCTAGGACTGGATTGAAATCTAAAAGGAAGTTTTAAAAAAATCCTTCCAGGCATTGAGAAGTACAGCCAGAGTGAATCATCTTGTTGTGATGATCTTGGAATTGGGAATGATACTGTGTGATGTGGCAGGCAGCAACAGTGGGAGCTCGAAGATTGCTGCACTGTGCATTTCAAGCAACAAAGTCTGAAAAGTGCCAGGGCAATTTCTTCACAGTATTTCACATGCAAAGGGGAAAGGAAGAAGGGAGAAGAAGCCCCATGCTGCTTTTAAGGCAGGGAAGGAGGCAAACTGGTCCACCGGCCTCAGAATGAGAGTTCCAAGGCTCCGCTGCTAGGGACGTCTTCTTGTGCTCTCCTTTTAAAGGTGGCTAACTCTGGATCCAGAAAAAGCCTGTGCCTCAAACAGCAGATACTTGTTCATCTTCTGCAAACATAACCAGGAAAGAGAGAAAGAAGCATCAGTGAGCAAGCGAGTCATTTCTTGTGCTGGAGAGAATACATTCACTGATAGGTTAAATAAAAATACTGTGGCTATTTCTTTAGTATAACTCACCTAAGCAACGATTAATAATAGACTTAAAAAAATACATATCTTTAAATATATATACACAATATAGAATAGGAACATTCTTGATTAAATTTATTGAAAATTATGTAATAGCAGCATGTGACTTTAAACAGTATACACTCACGTATAAAGTCTAGGAGGACATATAACAAAATGGAAATAATGGTCAGCTGCAAGTGGTAGGACTAGAATTAATTTTTTTTTGTCTTTTGTCTTTTTCCAGAATGATTATCTGCATAAAATAAGTTAAACTTTAAAAAATAACAGGAGGTGATGATCTTGGTCATCCTCATTCCAGCATGATCAGGTAGGTCGATGGAAGACAAAAACCTTATAGAGAATGTCTGTTCATTGGACTTCCATCTGAACTCATTAAAAGCCCAAATATATCATTTCCACAGAGAACTCTTGACTGTCAGTAAAGAAATCTTGTCATGTACACACTTCATGACAAGTGCTCCCCTCTGCAATTTCTGGTATTTCTTAAAACATTTATAAACAAACAAAACACCCCAAACACTTGAAAGCTTTGACCCTAAATTTGGACCTCTCAATGTAAACTGTTCTTTGTGCAATAAGAAAGCCAGTGCCTTGGAAAGCTTACAGCAGGCGGCATAAGGACCACAGCTAATGTTACGGTTTTAAGAATGCGTAAGTACCATCCTCCTCGGTGGAAAACCCTGGAGACTGATACGGGGCAAGGCGCGGGTCACACTCGTTGGGTTTATGCCATTGCGGTTTGCTCACGGGCCTGCCGCTGGCTGGGTGCCCATGCGCCTGCGGGACCGGCGAAGGCCCGGCTGTGTCCGTGGGTCGGGCGACCATCCGAGATCTCTGAAGTGCCACGTTGTAGTCTGGAGGTTTCCTGGCTGGATGGGAATGGCCTTCTGGAAAGTCAGTGATGGGGATTCCAATGTAGCCAGGAGGGGTGGGTGGGGGCTCTCGATACCTGCCCTCCTTCCGCACTGTGGTAAAGACAGGGTGCCAACGATTAAACATTTTGTGGAAGAACAGTTCATGCCCCTGATGTTTATGACTTGTACAAGTAATTACTGAGACAGCAATCACAGTGGAATCACATGTGATCTTGTGTGGTATGAGATAGCGGTAGGGGATATGGTAGGCGAGGGAACGGGTATTAACCGGACCAAATATTCACCATGGTTATCTCTATGTGGTGAAATGATCAGTGAGAGAAGCAACTAAGCAATCTGTTATCTTGAAGCAGAATCTTTGAAACCCTGTATTTAACTACAAAATAGTCATAAGGTTAACTAACACCTAACCCTTGGGTTTACTGGAAAGATTAAGCAAAGAGAAAACAGGAAAGGTACCAAGTACTGTGCCCGGAATATGTTAGTAGTGTCTGGTGAATGTTTCCTTCCTTCTTTCCCGGTTCCAAGGTCAAGGTAGGCTAGTCCATCTTTGCTGGGCACTCACCCAGCATTACCCTTGTCAGGCAGAAAACCAATCTTAGGTTACTTTCAGGTCTTGGACCTCACTTTGAAAAATAGAGAACTAAATTTGGAAAAGTAGTACCAAAAAAGATGCAAATTTTAAAAACTTTATATGGTATGTATTTCTCTTAAAATCTGTTTATTAATGTTCATGACCTAGAACACGAGACCTGTAAAGGCAAGTAAATAAAAAGTTTTATTTTCTTGAACTTCACAGACTCAATTTTTCAGAATGTCACAAACTTAGTACAGTGCAAACAGGGATTCAAACCCCAACCTGCCAGATCCCTAGGCTGAGGCTCTTCTGCGTCATGTTCTCTCTCAGTGCACTCTCCCTTGTTCTACAGCATGCAGAGAGGATTTGCTTAGCGCCCAATTAGTCTGCATAACCAAAGTTAGTGGAAGATTTATATATGCAAAGTGTAAATTTCTAAATACAATTCGAGGGAAAAATATAGAATAATAAAACATTTAAAACAGGTTCAAGGAAAGAAAATCCTTTGGAAAGAATGGGCATCCTTCCTCATAATTTTGGCTTAAAGGACAAGAGACTATCCATAATGATAATCTGATCTTGATTGCTAGAACTTACTGAATGTTTAGAATATTGGAATAGATCTGTATGTATCTGACCACAGAACCTGGGCTCTTAACTACTCTTCATTTCAAAATCCTGAACACACCATTAATTCAGAAGCTCTGTACAACAATGGGTGGGACAAAATGAGGAAAAGAAGCACGTACACATAACTTTACTTTGGAAACAAGTTAGATTTGACAGAGCTCTCTAATGAGCTTACCAATGAGTCCCTTTGTGGTACTTGATGTCACAGCAATGTGGGCTGGCATGGGAACAGGTTTGGTTTCTTCTGTGGTCACAGAGGTCATGCTGCTGCTTTCAGCCTCAATGGAAACATCTTTCCCGCCCCTTCGCTTGATCGTGCCTGTGTCACCTTCTGAGTCTTCTCCCCAGTATCCTGTGGAAGATGCCCAGCTTGCCCGGGATTGGGCTTGTTCAAGACTCTCTCTACTTTGACTTTGCCTGTTGTACTTTGTGCTATGATCGGAAAACATAATTTGGTCCATATGGCTGCTTGAGGCCCATAACCCTGCAGGATCCCCTGAATAATCAAAGTGAGTGTGCCCGAATGGAAGTGTCTCCCAGCTTCTCTGGTGCTGGATGGTCTGTATGTTATCATGTGAGCCGCTGGAGCACGACGTCCAGCTCCCACGGCCGCTGTCGGCAGCATCAAGTGAAGCACGGTCCCCTTGGTCTTGGGAAAGTTCCTCTGTGCTTGGAGAAGAAATTACTGTAGCTGTAGCATATAAGCCTCGGCTCTCGGATATTGGTGCATAGGACCTAAGTGGTCGAAAGAAATAAAAAGGAAGAAAAAGTGCAAGATTGTTAATTAAGAAACCTAGGATATAAAACCAAAGTACCTTTTCTTCTGCCTAGAAAGGTGGCTTTTTTCATCCTAGGAAGAGGATGCTATGTCCAGTTTGGTCACCTTGTCACTACCAAAAATTAAATCCGGTGGGAAAAGAACCACCTGCTCATAATAAAGGAACACTTTCTTATGAGGTTAAAGGCTGACTCAACACACTCTGACTTCAGGGAGGCAGCTTCTACGAAGGATCTGGAATACGTCCTAAAGCCACCCTGTCTTTAGCACAGAACGATGGTCTTCCAATAAAGAATAAACCTAATTTGGGGGCATCTGGGTGGCTCAGTGGGTTAAAGCCTCTGCCTTCAGCTCAGGTCATGACCCCGGGGTCCTGGGATCGAGCCCTGCATTGGGACTCTCTGCTCAGCAGGGAGCCTGCTTCCTCCTCTCTCTTTCTGTGATCTTTGTCAAATAAATCTTTAAAAAAAAAAAAAAAGAATAAACCTAATTTGAAAGGCTGTGTGTACAACAAAAATAGCATGGCATTTAGTAATCTAGAAACTGAAAATTAGAACTGGGATGGGAGAGCATTTCTTAGGCACTTTGTAAAATAATAGAAATTTACATCAGGAGTAAAGGATCCATTTTTAAAGGATGGAAGAAGAAGAAGTGTACAAGAACACGAAAGAAAAGCTGCCTACCCTAAGCTGTACTGATCTGGTTCAATCAGCGTCCGCCTTTCCATCCTGCCCACACCGAGGTTTGTTTCCACGATGCTGACAGAATGCCTCTGGCGCCGCTCATCGTGCACAGAGTCGAAGGAAGAGTTGCTGACAATACTGGATCGGGAAGAAATTTCACTGTGACCAGAATCTGAAAAATTATCCACAGTACCACTGGGAGCCAACGTGTAGCCTGCATGGGAAATACAACCATATCGGTTAGACACTGTGGGTTTACAACATAAAACTGAAGTCTACTAAACAGAAGCAAAACCAAAATGTAGGTCAAAGATAGCACCATTGAAGTGTGTGTGTGTGGGGGGGGACAATTGACTTGTGGAGACCAGGCGACCGAGATAAGGTAAACTTCTACTCAAATGAAATTTTAACATACTTATTGGAAGATTAAGGAGGAAAAAAGAGAAACAGTGTGATGTGAGCCCGGAAATGTTGCAGAAATCAGGGCACTACTTGACCATTCTTAGCTCCTTTAAATATAAATTACACTACTATTTGTCTATATAAAAGAAACTGAGGAATAACTATGATCAAATTTAAAAGTTTTTTTTTTTTTTCAAACTGCAAAGTCAGTAACCTTCAATGAAGTTATAAATTTTTTGAACTTTGGAGTAATTCAACTGGAAGTATCTGTAATAGAATTTTAAGGTGACATATAAGAATAATACCTGAAGAAAACCTCTTTGGTTTGCAAAAAAAAATTGGTTTTTCAGTATTAATATATTAGATGAATCACATAAAAACCAATTGTTTTGAAGAATGTAATGTGCAAAATCTCCATTTTTCTCCCTAGATCATCACAATGTCTAAACAGATGTCCCAAAGGACATTTTTTGGCCCAAAGGACATTTTTTGGCCCAAAGGACCCTTAACTCTCCTTTGTTGCTAAAAATAACCTTGAACGTCACAAAGGAAGAGACACCTGTCTTGATATTTTTAGTGAAAAAAATTCAAGTCTTCTTTCTCAGTACTCATTTTTTTAAACATTACTATAGATCTCATGTTACCTTAAAATGCTGGTTTTATATGATTATATGGATGCAATGCGAATTTTTCAGTGCCACTTACTTAATACAATTAAATCTAGAACACCTAAATGCTGCTAATTTACTCTCTAAATAGTACTTCCCATCCTTTCAGTAGCTTGGTAATTCCTGATTTATTTTTTAAAGGTTGCACAGGTCTTGATAAGGTTTAATGTGTTCATCTATGAGAAGTCTTTTTATAAACCACACTGGAAGTTCTGACAGACAAGATTTAAAGCCTTTGCTGAAAAACATCTCAAGAAAAATCATCACTCAGATGGAGCACTTGACATTTAGAGGAATTCTCCCACTTTCCTTAACTAATAATGAGAAAATTCCTCTCTTTCCCACCCAGTTTTTGGTTCTATTAACCCCACCTATCCCATAGGTCCGTGGTGCATTGTTATTCTTGTTACTGTTCTCACTTCCAAGAGAAGAGGAGGAACTGGTTAAGTCCAGCTGCCCGGAGCCAAAAGATCTCAGCTGATTGCCACTGCCACCTAACAACAGGATGAGAAAAGAATTTAGATGTATCCATTGAACAAGGACAGTAGAGACTGATACCCACACAAAATGCACAGATGTCTGAAATTTCTAAAAAGCAAAGCTGAAAAGGTATTTGTCATTCAGTGAAATCTAATAATTTATTAATCTTTTTGGCCTTCCTCCAGAGAAAACCATCTTGGCCATTTTCTGACTGACTTCCCCCCATTCAGTTACAGGGGAGGAGGAGAGAGTAACTCGGGGGTTATGCAGCAGAAAGTGACTGTTATTGTAATCTCAGAAAACATCAATGTAACGGAGAGAGTTGGCCTAAAATTTAATCTCTTTTAAAATAGTGACCAAAAAAAAAGATAATCAAGACCCGTGTTAATACGATGAAAAAATAAATCAGGAAGATACTAGTTTTTCTTATGTGTTTAAAGCCCTCTACACTGTAATTATTGTTATATAATCATATTTGGTTAGAACAACTTTTGGCTAAAAGAACAACTTGTAATTATTGTTATATAATCATATTTGGTTAGAACAACTTTTTGGCTAAAAAGAATTACTTCCATACTTACAGTCAATAAAAATCTTAAATGTATGTTTTAAAAGGCCTTGTACAGTTTAACACTACTTACTAGAAATATAATATTAAAAAACACCAAACTTCTTCAAAGTTTATAAAATGAGGGGGGAAAAGCTCCCTTGGACATTACATAGTAGATCATTTTAAAGGACTCTAATATCTAATATCAAAAATGTTGGAATATATAACTCTGGCATTTATTGTAGCTGAAGTGTTATAGATCACTATTCAGGAAAACAGTAAGTAATTCAGTTCTACCTTTCCTTGGAGAACTTTGTGGAGAAGTGGGAGGAGAAGAAAGCTGTGAAGACGCATTTGATATAGTATCTTCTGCTTGTTTTTTATGACGCTCCAGACTTCCTTCTTCAGACAAAGAAAGAATTTTCTTTAAAGCTTGTGGAGAGTTTATGCCTATAAAAGAAAGAAATATGTATTTTCAAGACAAAAAAGAAATAATATTAATAACTAAAATCTTTTTGTAAGATTTAACATTAGATTCAGTTTCAATGTATTTATCACCTCAACAGTTTTGTACTTACCACGGTGTAAACAGTAAGCTTGCAGAAGGCACATGATACCTGTAATGTGGTTTCTGATTGCTATCTGCTGGAGAGCTAGAAATAGACTGTTTTTGGTATTTTACTCTAGATTCTAAATCTTAATCACCATCTTTATTCAACAATATATTAAATAATGAAGAGAAAAACAAACACAATTTGAAAATATTAGAATTTAGGATGAAAGTGATACAGCTAAGAATATTTATTATTAGAATTCAAGTCTGAGTATTTTGGTGAACTCAAACAGGTATTTTGGTACTGCTGGATATGTGAGCTCAGGAGAAGTGGGAATGATGGGAGAGAACTAATGAGCCAAGACCTAAACAAAAGAAGTAAGAAAAGTGAATTAAGAACATTCTAAGGAACTCCACACAGTTAATATTTGATCAAATAAGTAGGTGAAAGAGAAGGTAGAAGGAGACACATAAAAGTGCCCCGTGTCACAGAAATCAGGAGTGATCCAGTGCCAAGTGCAGGATCAAGTAAGGTGAGTGCAGAAGGAAAAAGATTACATATGCCAATATGAGGTGATTTTCTTCCCAAAAATTTATTTTTAGAAATAAGATACATTAAAATATTTTACAAAGCCTCCAGTATTCCTATGAGGCACTCTCAATTACCTTATTTTAAACAACAAAGAGATACTTGGAAAGGCATAATAGCCTGACACTACCTTGATCAATGCTAGTCTTAATGTTCTTAGACTTAACAGAATCCATTAAGGAGGCAGTAAAATTTAACAAAGATTCAATCCTTCATTTCACCTCATGTAAACATTTGATCTTGTTTTAATACAGTTTTTTAAAGCCACTTTTAAAGCAATATTTTATTTACATGTATAGATGCTAATATAACCAAGTTGCACAAAAATGTTAGCTACACTAAAACTGTATGAATAAATAGTTTTGATTTGGGAAAGAATTCCAAGGCCGGCATTATACACAGACTCAAAAGGTGCTTTATACTCAGGCACACCTACACATTTGGCCAATAGGCTATATTTAGCTAAAAGAAAGACTGATAAACTCCCATATAAGAAATTCAGTGTAAAAGAGGAAATAGAAGTCCGGTTGCAGGGGATTTAGGAATACAGAAATATCAATAAGATTGTGAACAAATAAACATGTAACTCGGTTTGTGACAGGGAGAGCAATACAAATATTTCAAAGGGGAAATGTCAAGTAAAGGTATTCTTTTGTCACTCCTCCCCAAATTCAACAAATGGCATACTTGCTGATCAGGAAGAAAGGGCCAAAGACAGATTATGAAGGACCTACTTTAAGACTCTTGCTCACCTCATAAGGATAGGTTGTCATTGGGCAGGAACTGCATCAGTGACCAAGTACCTATTTTATCTAAGTAAACTCTAAGTTTTTTCTTAAATTTCTTCCCTTTTATTGTTTCTTTTCACATATATGTATGAAAAAGAACCCATACACTTTACGAAATATAATTCTGTTGCACCATTTACATAAAGGGACTAAACTTATATTTTAATGGGAAAGATGAAGCATGATTTGTTTGGCATCTTAATGTTCAGGAATTAACTGTATTTCCCTCTCAAGTTACAAGAATCAGTGATTCAACAAAAAAGAATTCATGTCCAGACAACTCATTTCACTTAAAAATATTCTGCCTAAATTCTAGCAATTCATTGATCATAAGGCCAAACTAGTTTAAATAATGTATATGGACAAAGCAACTTTTGTTCTTATCAGAAATTAATAAAAGCAAAATTTTCCCATCCCCCATGACAAATGAGCATGATTAAATGAAAAACCCTTTAACTTACAGAGTCCCTTCCACCAGCAAAAGTAAAGTTTCACTTGGTGAACACTAATGTTTTATTAAGAGGTAACATTCAGAGATACAGAGTTATTCAAGGTAAGGGTTTTTTCCTAATCTGGAAAACATGACACTGAATAGCCTCAAAAGAAGATATAGTTTTAATCACCTACCAAAAGGTGGGAGATCCTTTACGGGTACTTTCTTTCGTGAAGGATAAAGGGAAACAGCAGGAACCTGCAGTCCTTGGTTGATTTTATGCTGGGGCTGTGGCTGCTGGGGCTGTGCTTGGACTTGTGCTTTCTGCTGCGACCCTGCCCTTGGAGCCACTGGGGAGGTCTCAGATTTGACAGGCTTTTTGTCACCAGGATTCTTAGGCACTGTTCATTGTTTGGTTTGAAAACAGAACAACAAATTTCAGAGGTTAGTAACCATACACAAGTTTAAACTGCATGACTATCTTCTACACTTTACAACACTGAAATGTATCTCTTATCTTTTTTCCTACTGTCTATATAAGAGACAGAAATGGGGGTGGGAGAGAACTCAGCTATAGAAAATCATAAAGGCATGACAGGACAAAGATACTTTACGAAACTAGCTCTCAAATGATTATACTACTAAATACTACCACATTAAGATAAAAATAGAAAAGTATGGGGAGTCCAATATGTCTTGTGTATGTATAGAAAGAGCATGAATAAATGATAAAAGCTACAACTGGAAAATTGTTAGGAATTACTTTTCAAAATGGAGTCCAAAATTCCTTGACATACATGAGCTTAGTTTTTATTTAATAAATGGTAATAACTGTAAGCTTGTTACTACCAAATTCTTTCTCCTTTGGGAAGAATGATCTATAATAGCTAGTAGCAACTAATACAGCTGGAATATTACGCTGAGTATATACTTCCTTGGCATATAGAAGGCAAACCAATTTAGTAAGGCAATGAAATTATTTATATGTAATATATTAATAGTTGAAACAACTCAGTGACATAGATATACTTCCTCCATAAGGATTAGGCAGCTCAAATAATTTGCCCAAGGTGACACGGCTATTTTGCGGAACAAACAGAATTTGAACTCACACCAATCTGACTCCAGAGAACAAACTCTTCACCCTGACACACCATGTTTTCATAGCGTCCTGGGAAAATCTAATAACCTGGATCCTCTCCAGTCATTTAACATTTAAAGTCTTTATAAAAGGTGTCTTCAGACCTGCCCATAAAAGACCCAAAAGTGTCCTAAGTAAAAATGCCTCTATCTCACAAAAATGCAGATGGAAGTAAATGGAAAGCTGTCCCCACTTCCAGCCTGGCTAGATTTTTAAAGGCTGTGGAGCAGCACCTTAGGCTGAGCTGGGCTCGTGGTGCAGCAGTTACTGCTAGATGTGGCAGGTGAACTCAGTGCTGCTGCTCTCCAGGCTGAGGGTCTAAAAGGCAGCCCGCATGCCTCAGGACAGGACCCCCGACAAGGTAGGCCCCTCACCCCTCTGGGGCTGCCCTTCAGTCGGGAAGCATCTTTGTGAGAAAAAGGAATGCAATCAAAACAGCAGGCACCATAAGTCAGTCTCTGATGTCACCTTCCTGACACTAACCTGGTGAAGACACAAGGTCCAGCCCAGGACAGTACGGCACGGTATCAACAGCAGCATTCAAGGGAAAAGCTGGTTTGTCCCCGGGATGCTAATTACCCCTCTGCGCTGAGGCCCTATTTGTCATGACCCATCCCACTGCACAGGAATCTGCACTCCAGTCAGATTCTGCAGCCACTTAAGGGAAAAACTCACATGTGTTGGTTGCTGGCTCACACTGCAGTGATAACGTCTGAAGACTCTCCTCATCCATTTCTAGCTCCAAATTGGACAGGTACTGCTTCACTTTTCGAGCCATTTGGGCATCTTCATAGAGCTTTTTGGCATTGAGGAAGGAACTACGGCGTACCCGCTTTTTATGACCACCTGTCTGAGCAACGTCTAGCACTGTTGCATTTGTACTACCCTGGCTGAGAGACCTGGAAGATGAAAAGGCAGGTATGCAGCTCACTCTAGCACAGGATTACAGCTGCTATTTGAAACATGCCAAGACTTATGTAAGTATTTTATGTTCAAAAGATCACATGCCTCATTCTGGTAAGTAAACTGTTACAGAGAAATATAGGCTAATATAGATTAAAATGTTTTTTAAGTCAAAAAAATCATACACACACACATACAAACATATATTTGCTTGGCACCTGGTTCTAGTCCAACTAGGAAATTCTGCTTTTCTCATCTATACAGCATTCAAGGCAGTTCTTTCACAGAAGCCAGCAAATAATAATGATTATATATAAAAGCTATATATAAAAAAGCTATATATAAAAGCTCATGCAATACATAGTTAAAATCGTTGAGATTTACAGATTTACATTACGTTTACTTCTTTTAAAGAGGAGGTCTTACATAAATTTAAATAAAGTTAGCCACACTACTCACTATTGTTTCCTTATTCCTTGAGTTAAATGTAATGAGTTTTTAAAGTAACATGGGTCAATTTGTTAATAAAATGATCATGCAAATATAAACATACATATATAGATATATATATATATATATAGAAACTAGTATATGAATTGTTAAGATTATGTTTAAAAAGTATTGGTTTATAGAATGAAAATAGTAGTTAGTTGAGCTATAAAAATTTAGTTTTAACACATAGGGGCACTTTTTATATTATACATATTTAATTAATTATCTGTGCAATAGTATTTAAATTGCACAGTTTTTCCTTTTAACGTTCTTCCTCCCGTAACCCCGCATTAGGCTTTCTCCATTTCAAAGCACACAAATTATATTAAAATAAAATCTTTTTGAAAGTTCTGAAGTATGCCTGGCCTACAGTTCCCCAAAACCATCATCAATTCTTTCATGGCTGTCATGGATTATGACCTCAAAAGCAAAAGCCCCAACAGATTAAACTTGAAGTCAGTTTGCCAGCTGAAATTCTGCTAGAGCAAGAGGGTTAAGAAAAAATGCAAAGCACCAGAAAATACAGCAGGTAAGAAAACAATGCAATGAGCAGAATAAGAATCGTGTGTGGGTTTGCAAGATCTCCACCACTTACCCCAAACTCCTCCATTTCTTCTTCCTGTAAGTGAGAGCCATGGAGGTTGAAGCATGGGTGTAGAAAGAGAGACAGAAAGATCACAAGCTCAGAAAGAAAGGACTAGACTTCTGGGTAAGCAGTACTAGAAGCTCACAAACATTAAACTGCATAATCACCTCACACACACAACTGCACTGGCAATATTCTTCTGGCTCAAAAGACAGATATATTTAAAATTTTTGTTCTAAAAACTCCTCTCCTTCACTGGATTAACCATTTTTGACTGTACTGACAACTAAATCCATTGTATAGATATTGAGACAATATTGTTTGGGTTCTTTACATATTTTTGTTCATGCTATCAATTATGAGTTTTAGCTCCACAAATTGGGAGTTCTCCTCGTGTCAAATGAAAAATTTCTGCGGACAAGCTGTTTTTACTAAGAAGCGTACCTGATGCAGAATAAGACATTTATTTCAAAATTGGAGCTCCAGGGGGATTCTGGGCACGACCTAATACAATTTCTACCATGCTACAAATACAAATACATGAAAATTTCTCCTTTATCAGGAAGCACTAAACCCAAACTTCTCTAATCCCACATGTGCTGCTTAACTTTACACACTCACCGAGTCCTGAACATGAGGGCAGGGTCCATGTTAACGGAAGCCATACGGCCAACATGACGAATTTCTTTTGCAATCATCCTTAGCTTCTCAAAATTGACTAGCCCATCGACTTTTGAGTCATTTCCTATAATTGGCAAAGAAGAAAATGGGGAATCACGTTGGATTCATCTATTCTGTGTTTCCACAAGTGAAGACAGAAAATCTACATTATATTAACCTTCGTGAAGGAACGTGAGATCCTTCTTGATAACGGGGAACAGGGGGATTATGGGAGGCTGTAGGTTTTGACTGTTGAGGACATTGCGATATTTTGCCATGTTTCTGGAGGGATCAAACAGGTCTTGGAGATCTTGAAACAGCTTTTCATATTTATTGGGAAGTTTTTCCCAGGTGGTTCGTAGTCTTGCCACTGGTGCCAAGTTTAGACCACTGGAAGGAAAAAAAAAAATGACATAAAATCAAATTACCCATTAATAAAACACCTCTGTGTTTATACTGTTTATACATAGCAATTTACAGGACTCATAAGAAACTACTAATAATTCTGAGTAATGAGAATTGAAGACAGAAGCAGGGTCAAGGCCAAGGATTATTGCTCTTCTTCCCTTTATACCTTTCTAGTCTGCTTTTTATGAACAAACAACCAGAATGTGAAGTATCATGAAGGTAGCATTTTGTTTGCAGCTTCGTCTCCATACATAGAGAAGCACTTGGCACATAGTGGGCGGGTATTTGATAAAACAGACTAGCGAACTATCCTGTAGTAATAAAATGAAAGTCATAATAGTAATGAGAGTACAATCAAACTCCTAGTGAGAGAAGATGACCAATAATCATCATGAATATCAATATTGCTAATTGTTTCAGTTTATATTTTCTTTCAGCCTCAATCTAAGCATTTAAAAGGGAAGAAAATGAACATTTGGGCATCTGCTTTGTGCTAGCTGATAGAACTCCATACACATAATACCATTTAATCTACTCAATCACTCTCCGGGGCATTGTTATTTTACAGAGAAATAAACTGATGTTTGGAGAAAATCAAATAATTTGCCCATTTTTTTAGTTTGTAGAACTAAAAAAAAAGGTAGTGAATATAGATTTTCTGAGCTCTACATATAGCTTACAGGAGATTTTAAGAATGGATTCAGAGAAAAAGAATCATTCAATATGATTTAATTAAAAAACCGCTATACTTACACAAATTATATGGTGTTCCTGGATTGATATATATTTTTGATCTACAAACTGAATTGAGTCTTAGGACCAGTATGCTTTCTTACCTGATGATTGCAAACATTGAGTTAAAATTCTTGCATTCCCTGCAGTGTAGTGCTATCTTGATGAAATGCTTAATGATCTTCATCCTTTTCAGCTGGTTTGTCTCTCTCAGAATTTCAGATGCTACCCAAAATGTTTCTTGGTTAATTACTTCTTCAAATTTCTTCAGGTTGGCACAGCTTGTTTTGGATTTGAGTTTAAATAAATCATCTATATATTCAGTAGGTTCAATGTTACGGAAAAGTTCAAAATTCCGCATGGAGAGCTGTGTGGCAACTTCAACAGTACTAAGCTGCAGGAGGGAGATTTGACTCTCCCTCAACAGCTCCTGAGCATCTTCATCTGAACAAAGAGTTTCTGTCTCCATGTTGTTTTTCAAGTAATACCTATGAAAAACACAGAATTCAGAGCCTAAGCAGTACTCTCATGACATTACTTGAAAGAATAACGCTCCTCTGCAGACAACATTAACAAAAACGCTCAGTTGAAGGATGGAAGAATTCTTCTCTATAAGGACAGAGAATGCAACAGCTGCCCCAGTCACCAGCTGACAGAATCACCTGCAAAAGCCACTGACGGAAGCTAATGAGTCCCATGTCATTTCACTTGTACGAGTTGTAATGTATTTTTCTCTTGCCTTTCCCTGCTTTCTAGATTATTTTTTCTGTTTTTGCTAAAAATGACAGAAAAGACCTAAATTTGAAATTTGTTTAAATAAGAAAACGGGCTCTAAAGGAAGGCAGTGGGAGAGATCAGACACAGGTCATCTCCCTATTTTCCCAGAGAGGATCTGTGACTATTGATGGATCCAAACTGGATTAGTCTGAGTTTACCTATTTCTTCAAACACCAAAGAAACCTATAAGCTATTCCCCCTCTGTTTGATACTGTGAGTACAACAATCCTAAAACAGATTTTTAACTTTTAAATATCTGATTTTCATAAAAACCCTACAAGTGAGGCAGGTATTATTCTTACCAGATGAGGAAACAGAGGCTCCCAAATATTAATGAGTCGTTAATATTGATGACAGATGAGACTCATTAATACCCCTTTCTCTCTGTAAACAACTTGTTGAAAACAGAATCCAGATGTTTGCCCTGTGTTTTTTTTTGGTGGGAGGCGGGGAGGAAGAAGGGTGGGGTTTGTAGACAGATACTTTTCCTAGGCCAAATTCCATAAAGACGGAAACAGAATAAGCACAGTGGGAGTCCTGCCAAACTGGCCTGTTACATATTTCACCAAAGCAACCAGGACAGGAAACACATACCTTCAGGCCTTTACATTCACAGATTTAATGTTCCCAGTTTTCATTACTCATGAAGCCCATGACCCGTATTCGTCTATAATTTTCTTGAATGTGAATCACGAATCTGCACTTCAGTGGAGACTTGTAGAACTCAGTCTACATTCCAACAATACTAACTGCTAGTGTCAGGGTGGAAATAAAGGAGGAGTGAAGGAGAGTGTGAAAGTTACAGTTGATAACAAGAAAAATGAAGTTCTGAATGAATTAAATCAGGTTTAGACATAGATTATGGAAAAGTCAAGTACAATAAAACACTCCATCTGGCAAGAGAGGAAAAAAATGTGATTTATGGAACTACTTACTATTCCATCAGTGCAGAATCTGATCATTGAATGAGAGCCAAAACTTAACCACTTTTTCAACTTTCACTAATTTGTGGTTTGAGGATACAAATTATATGTATCAAGGGAAGTAACATTCACGAGACTCACAAAATCAGGTACAATGTTTTCTCGCAAGTAATATGTGAGATAAACAGGTAGCAGGAGACCAAGCTCTGAAGCAACTACAAGTTTAGTTCTAGAGTGAGGTATTTTTCCTAGTGTAATGCACAATCACAGGCAAGCACTGGCAACCACATAGTCCTAGGTAGTGTCATCTAAACAAATGAAGCTCCTAGGAAAGTTAGGCAGGCAGGAGCAACTGACACTAGAATGTTCTTCAAGAATATGTTTGTGAATGTATACATCCAAGAAGAGCGCATGCATCGGGGTTAACTCTGTGACTTTACGTGAGGCATACTCCACTGTTCTGCTGGCCCGGTGTCCTTAAGGACGAGTCTAAGAGGTGACTGCTGGTACCCTGACAGGCCACAAGAACATTCAGGTCACACTGCCCTGCTTTGGAAAATGTTCTAAAGAGATCCTTGTGAGGGTCAACAATCTATGGGGTATTTTACTTTGATATAGCAATTCTTGGAGGACAGGGAAATAAATACTTCTTTCTAGTTTGCAGGGGTACTTAATTCATTTTAAAAACGCTTTGAAAAACCCTTTGTTCATCTTTTAGATGTCCATGTGGGCCGGAGGAGGGGTTAAAGAAATCCAACAGAAGAGATACTGTGTACCTTCCACTCAGTTGTATTCTATCAGCAAGTTTGGAAAGCTGATCTGGAAGCCGTCTTTGTTTGATTACACCCTCAGGTGTGACGGAGACCTCGCACAGTGAATATTGATCTGGAGTGGCAGTCACAGCAAACTCCCTGATGGCCTGAATGACGACTTCCTTCGCTGTGGTGTCCTTACTGATCATGATGTATCGGCTTTGCTGGTCAGCCTTAAAAACCCTTAACACTTGATCTGGCAAGTCTGGGGGAAAGAAAGGCCATATATAAGTAGAACAGATTTTAGTATATGGTAATACAGTTAAGTGAAGTAATCTGAAAAACCTCCTGAGAAAAGATAACACTGAACTTTCATCCCTCCCTTACAATCCTTCTTCAAAGACTTGAGCAGTCAACATACTAAATTCAAGATTGTCAGGTTGATAGCAAAAAAAAAAAAAAATTAAATCTGAAATTCTTCTTTATTATACTGAAAATCGCATTAGGCTAGCCTAAAATATTCATTTTCCTCTATTTATTTTAGTATGACCTAGTAATAATCTGCATGGTATGTGTTATCTTCATTTTATGAACGAGAAAACAAATTCAGAGAGATCAATTTGCCATGGCCATATCAAATTAGTCTGAAGAATAAAAAAGAACTGATTCCAGTTGTTTGAAATTTAAGGTTCATTCTGACTTTCAGCATTTGACATAATCCATGCCAAACCAAGAGCATAGTGCACTACCATTATGTTAGAAGCAAACAGATTACTACAAGAAAACAAAAGTGGCATGGCGGGGGGCTCACCCGGAGTCGTACTGAAGTCTAAAATGCGGTGATGTGACTGCAACAAGTCGGGATTGCTGGACGACAAGGTTCCGCTGACAGGCAGTGCAGTGGGGATGTGCTTCGTCTGCCTTAACCCCACTATGCTGTCGTCCTGAGACTGACCAATCCCAATATCACTGAACAAAGAGGAAAAATCAGAAAATCAATGATCTACAAGTGAAAAGGCTATAACACTCATCAATACGTAATAGATGCAAACCATAAATAAACCGTATTTCCTAAGACTTGCAGTTCATTTAAAAGTACCATTAATAAATCTGGTTGAAAACAGCAAAAGCAACTATGGCTCAAGTGTATCTAACTCAACTTATCATGTTGTTCCTTAAGCATATGTTACTCCAAAATCTGTCTTTTTCACTAGATAATGCATAACAAATACTAGTAGTTTATCAGTATATTCAAGAGAAGATAATCTCTATTTACTCCTGGAAATAGACTTAAGAAAAAGCACATAGAAATGAGTGCATTCAGTATCATTCAATTGATGATTTATGCATCAGAATGATAAATTATTTTAAAATCTAATTTTTAAAAACTGAAAAAACAGAGTAAAATGAACAGAGGGAAAAAAAAAATCCAAACTGTCCTAATTTCATTCTCCAATGTTTCAGAGAAATAGATCTATCTCTATGGAGTGAGATGTAAAGAAACCTTGACAGAGACACTATTTCTTAATTACACAAAGCATAAAAAAGCAAAGATGCACGGGTGATATTTTTTAGCATCAAAGAAGAGGAAATGGAAATCCAATGACTCACTTTTAATTCTCTACTCAAAATTTCTAGTAAGACATTATGTTCTCCAGAGAAATACTGCTTATTATTGATAGCTACGAAACTAGTGCCATTTGTAAAAAGTCTGTTACTGTGGACAATTCTTAAAAAGTGATTTAATAACATGTAAAAATTATTTCTAGAATTGAAGGGTCAGCTGTTTTCAGAACAAAATACTAAAATAATAAGCACTGGACACACACAAAATAACTAGATCATAAGCAACTAAATTCTAGAAATACCTTAAAACGAGGAGAAAGAAAACTGTACTAAGGTTGGGTATCCAAAGTAACATAAATAATGTTATATTTAGTATCAGTTAGGTTTTTAGACACTGGAGCTTGATCATAGTACCAACTATCTTAATGGCTATGATTAAAAAAAAATCTAGCTGCATTCTTTGAGAGGGGAAAGAATAGAAATTCTGAAGTTAAATAAGCAAGGATAAATTTTTTTTCTTTTCAAGTCAACATAAAAACTGAGGGTTGCTGGGGGGAGGGGGTTGGGAGAAGGGGGGTGGGGTTAAAAATTAAAGAATTTAGTGTAAATTCTTCCAAATTCATAGTTAAGTACAATGACAAAATTCAACTTCAATTTAAACACATATTGGCATGCATATAAAGACAAGAAATATTAATGCTCTGTGAAATATTAAAACCTTCACATTATTAGTAAAGTTTTGTTTTTCATCCATATAAACCACCTTTTCTGCCAAAAAATCTTAGATAGAATCCATGACATGAGACAACTACTGTGGGCCGAGGCCAAAGATATAGCCAACTGGACCACTACTACCGCAAACAGCTAAAAATACCATAGCTACCTTCTTAAGAAATGTTTCTCAGAAACATTTTAACACCGAAAATGAAGATCTAACTCTTGCCTCTCTCTCTCTTATCCACAGACATGAGGCTACTCTTGGATTGAAACTACTTTATATTCAAGACTTAATTCAGCAACGTCCTTCTCTGAGCATATCCTCTAACTGTTCTTCTCTCCAACTCTCTCACTGTTACTGAAGCTGTTTTTTGGCCTTTTTGATTCTATATTTTGTTTATTTAGTCCCTCTTTTCTCAGGATTCATCAGTCTTTTTCTACTTACCTTACAACCAGATCTGAATCCTATAATCCTCTTGCCTCACCCTTTTCTTCCGCCTTTTTGTTCCCCCACTCCACCATGCCTATCCTTGCCAATTCGCATCATCCGGCATCTTAGCTGCAGTCAAATACTCTACCCCTGAGCTATACCCCCTTGCATCATCCAGCATCTTAGCTGCTGTAATACTGACAGTGTTTGGTGGGGGAAGGAACCACAGTATATCTAGAAGATTTGTCTAATTGACTAGTGACTTTGTTAAAAAAAAAAAAAAAAATCTTTGTGAACACATGCTGATTTCTAGAAGAGCAAAGTTTAAGTAGTAACTAGTATTAAACAAGTCTATCACACAATATAATAGATCCTACACTTTATTGAGCCATCTTTTAAATATAATTTTTTAAATTTCAGTTGCTTTACATATATGAATTATTTCAAATAATTTTCACAATAAAACCAAGAGCATAGAGCACTTAAAAGAGGTATACATGTTCATAAATACAAATTAAGATGTTTCCTCAGTGTTTCAAAATCAACACATCTTATTATCTTCTTTTCCTTCTCCAGCTTTTGAATATCTTTTTTAAATACACATAGAACAAAATTATACATAGTATTCTCATATTGTGTTCTTTGCCAACATCCTGTACTGTGGATGGCTTATATCCCAGCTCTTATGTGTCATGTTTCTATTAATACTTGCCAGGGTCATGTTGACTTTTATTTAACTTTTTTTAAGGTTCATATTTAACTCATGGTCAAATATGACTGGAGGATGTTTTAGTTATTGTGCTGCTAATAATTCTACATTTAAGTAAATTATTTATTTTTTGTCCATTTAAAAATAAGTGTTTTTTTTTTTTTTTTAAATCTAGAATGGTCACTTTAAAAATCAACTTCTATTTTCTGTAATGTTAACAGGCCTAATCCATCATTTATTAGAAACTTACTCAATATAAACATGTTCTCAAGTGTACAAATAAAACCATTATACTCATTGCTTATCCTTAGGACTCTGCTGTAGAAATCTTTTTAGCTGATACAAATCCACCAATCCTTATAGTTCAGTGGGGACAACACAGGTTTGACACTCCCATCAATACTATATTTTGGGCCATGTCTCTCTAATCTGTGGATAAAATTTTATCTGAATTGGAATTTAATAAATGTTTGATATAGTTCTGAATGTCTGTATCTACTGCTTCTCTAGGAAGACCCATTATTTTATCAAAGAAAGAAAAATAACCTACATGCTTTGAACTGATCTCTTATATCACTGTAGTTCAAGGAATATAAAATAAATGCATTTGGTGCATCCATGTTATTTACTTATTTATTTATAATTTATTAGCACGTGCACAAGTGATGTGCGTGAAGGGAGGGGCAGAGAGAGAGAGAGAGAGAGAAGCAGACTCCTTGCTGGGCGTAGAACCAGATACTTCCAATCCCAGGACCCTGAGGCCACAACCTGAACCAAAAATCAAGAGTTGGAGGCTGAACCAACTAAGCTACCCAGGGGTATTACATCCAGGTTATTTAACATTAAAAACAAAAACCTTGGCTAATGGTAACTGAGTTTTATAAAAGATTTCTAGACTCAGAAGGAGCTACAATGAAGAAATAAGCAAGCAAACAGGCAAACAAACTAACAAGACTTAAAAAGTGTGACACCTACAACTTTGTCTAGTCTGAGCTCCTGGCATAAATAAGCAGCCAAGGAGAGATTCAAGAATATACCTCACATTCTGGACTGTAGAGCCCACTGAGAGAAAGAAAGGAGTTTTGTGCTTGGTTAGTGTTATCTTGGCAACAATTAAATAACTGAAAACAGAGGAAAAAAGAGAATGGCAAGGATGAATAGTAGCAACAAAAGCAGCAGAGATTTGGTTGTCAAAGAGCAGATACCGATGGTAGAGAAGAAATCCAGAAACAAAGAAAAAGTAGCAAAAATAACTCCAAACCATGGGTGAAACAGGTGCAAACACATATTCTTAATTTTTTTATATTCAATTAAAAAAAAAGTTCAAATGAGAAAGTGCTAATGAAGCTTGTGTTAGACAAGAAAGTGGCAAATATAGGAGATTAAAATCAATGTGGTTATTTAATACTGCTTCTAAGATAGCTCAGCTATAAAAGCTTAGAACATTTTTTAGACTCATGTGTAAACATTAACTATATCACTATCTTTGCATATCATTTGAACACAATAAAATAACAGAAAATTTATAGACACTTACTTATATGGTTTCTGTGGTAAGATACTGATCCGAGTCTTGTCAAGTATCTTTTTTAGCTTGTTCCTCCCTCCAACAGTATTGGCTTTACTTTTTTTATTTACTTTTTCAAGTCCTATCACCTGTTCTACATCTACAGCAAGATCTGGAATGGAGTAGCGACTGGCCTTTTTGATGTCTCCAATTTTAGGAAGGTGAGGGGCACCATTTCTTTTCTCTTCTGACAATCTTGTTAGAAGTTCTTTAAATACTAAAATTAAAAGAAACACCAAAAAAAAAAAATGCCCATTATAAGAATAAGCAATTCAAAGGAAATTGTAGAATTTGGAAATAGGTAAGAAATAGACACTTCGGCTCTCAAAACTATAATCCTATTGAAAAATACTGCTCCAATGAATGAATGACACCAAGAATCTGCTTTGTTAGGTTGCTCTACCACTTCCATTCAGAATAAGTTAAAATACAGTGGTATTTATAGGTATTTAACATAATGGATGTTTAAAACATTTATCAATAATAGTTTTTATGGTCCTCAAGTTAGATTGTGATTTAGAATGAATTATATGCATATATATATATATATATATGTATTTTACTATATTTTGATTCTTATATTTGAAATATTACTTATAAAAATGTCTTTTTTTCATGATTAAGACCTAAATGTGATAAAGACCAAAAGGAGAAAAATGAAAGTATGCAAAACTACTTACCAAATAAATTGGTTTTCACAGTGATCGATAAGTGTGTGTTATTTCGAAGAATTTCCATGGCTTTCGACAGCTGAATATTTTCAAAGTTTTGACCATTTACTTCTAATATCTAAAAATAAAATTATGAAACTTATTTCAGTATCCCAATTAATTGAAGGAAAAAAGACACCAATATTCACCCTTAAGTTTGGATTTAGAAATACTATACCTGATCCCCTCGTTTCAAGCCTGCTTCAGTTGCTTTGCTACCTGAATCTACACTGTCAACAAAGATTCCAAATCCCTTCTCTGAGCCGCCAAGTAAGATAAAAGGCAAAGGAGCTTCTCGGGATGGTTTTGTTAACGTCATCAATCTTCTTTTTGCTTTAGCTGCACATGCAATATTTAACAGCCTTAGATGTCCACCCATTTTCTATAAAAGTTCAGAAAGAGTGGTTTCAAAAATAGGCTGAATTCAATGAACTTAAAATTGATGACTTTTTTAAAATCACAAATATTACCTCTCTTTCCAGGTTATTTTCAAATTCTTCTAGAAATCGAGTCATTGCAGGATCTCCTTCAAAGTCATTGAAGTGATTATTCACCCACAATAATACTACCCGTGTAACCTGAAAAATCAAAATTGTTTTCAATAGGTTTTCTTCTTTTCAGTGCTAAAAATGTTCAATTAAAGTCATTTCAAAAAAGATATCTAACAAACAATTTACTTAATAACAATGGACAATAAACTAACAATAAAACTCTTCACAGGAGGGATTTTACTCGTAAGAAAATGATCTTCTGAAAATATCTAGATTATGAATACAGGCTTTTTGTTATTTTGCCAAGAAGGGTTTTGAATCTGTGAAGGGTTGTACTTATAACTTGTTTACTCTCAAAACATATTTGAAATTGGTCATAATAAAAATAAAGCTATAATAAAACCAAAATAAATTAATACAAAAGAAGACAGAAACTATAAAATAATAGCAGAGGGCAGAATAGATAAAAGGAATGAATAGTATTAGGCCTAGAAAGATCTATAAGGGAACAAACTGTAAAAGGAAGGAACTAGCTGGGAGTTATTGGGAATTACATCTTACTTGCTGACATTAAATTTAGGAGACTTTTGGGTACCTGGGTGGCTCAGTGGGTTAAAGCCTCTGCCTTTGGCTCAGGTCATGATCCAGGGTCCTGGGATCGAGCCCCACATTGGTGTCTCTGTTCAGTAGGGAGCCTGCTTCCCCCACCCACCTCTGCCTGCCTCTCTGCCTACTTGTGATCTCTGTCAAATAAATAAATAAAATCTTAAAAAAAAAAGATCTAGGAGACTTTTAATATCTATAATTCTTCAGGAAAAATATGTAGCCTTTCTCACACTTTCACACTTGTTTTCGCAGAGCCCTATACCTCCTTTATACAAACGCACAGTTATAGAATATTTGTGTTGTACCCAGCGAGAAGTATGTGACATTCATTAGACTCTAAGTTCCACATGGACAGCTTTATCTGTTATGTTCTAAAAACATCCTTAAGACTCACTACAAAGCCTGGAATAGAGTGAATTCTCAACAAAAGTTTACTAAATGGGGATGCCTGGGACAGTGCTGGGCATGGAGCCTGCTTAAGATTCTCTCTCTCTCCTCCTCCTCTGCTCCCCACTGGTGCATTCTCCCTTAAAAGAAAAAAAAAAAAGTACAACTGTGACTTTTTAAAAAAGATTTTATTTATTTATTTGACAGATATAGAGAGAGCACAAGTAGAGCAGCAAGCAGAGGGAGAAGGAGAAGCAGGCTCTCCGCTGAGCAAGGAGCCCGAAGTGATGCTCGATCCCAGGAACCTGGGATAATGACCTGGGCTGAAGGCAGCTGCTTAACCAACTGAGCCACCCAGGCACCCCTAATTGTGACTTTAAATATAACAGTATTTGTTTTACTTATGAGTTTAATTTTCTAAATTTTAAATAACATAAAAGAAATTTTCCATAGAATTGCTTTCAAACATCTTAACTTTTTAATTACAGTGAGAAAATTAAGCATGGTATTCTTTCAGCAGTAGAGAAACAAAAGAGATGGTATATAGTTTTTTTTTTTTTAAGATTTTATTTATTTAAGAGAGAGAGGGAGAGCATGGACAGGGGAGGGAACAGGTAGAGGGAGAAGCAGACTCCCTGCTGAGCAGGCAGTCCAACACAGGGCTTGACCCCAGAACCCTAGGCAGATACTTCACTGAGCCAAAGGCAGACACTTCACTGACAGAGCCACCCAGGTGCCCACAGTTAATTTTTTTAAAGATATTATTTTTAAGAAATCTCTACGCACATCGTGGGGCTCGAACTTACAAGCTCAAGAGTCGCATGCTCTTCTGACTAAGCCAAACAGGCACCCTGGTATATAGTTAATTTTTAACTACAGTTAAAATACTATTTCTAGTTAAAATATACTTAGGAGTCAAGTTTTGATATTTATATTAATTTTTGGTCATTTACTATCACTGTTGTCCATTTTTCAAGTTTAGGAAACCCAGAAGATTACCTCTCTTGAAACTATATCTAACATATAACCTTTTCATAAAATTAAAATTTTGCAGCTAAGAAGCCAACTTAAAAGTCTTACTAGCCTATTAGAGGTTATAAAATGGAGATTCATAAATCATAAGTTGAAAACTACCAAATACCACCAACAAACAACATTTAAGATGCAGTATGTGTCAAGAGGTATTAAGTTAATTGAGTCAAGGACTACAAAAAGAACTTTATTTCTATTATTCCTAATAATAGGAATTATTAAGGCCGCTAATTATTCATTTTAAAGTAAATAAGTGATTCTCAGGAGGGTCAGATGACACATAAAGTACATGGCAGAGTTAACACTCAAACTAAGTTTTGACAGCTGGAGAGTTTGGCTCAGTTGTCGTAAGCTTAGGACTCTTGGAATATGAAATGAAAAGCTTCGCTGTCCTAATGATTTCTCTAAGGCCACAGAACTAGTTAGTGGCAGAACCAGCAGGAGGACTTCGGGGCTTTTCACTGTTGGTCTCCTATTCTGGATCTTCCCGTCGGTCTTCCCCAGTCTGTCTCATGTAAGTTAGACCCACATGGAAAGGAAACATTGGGTACAGGCAATGATTAACTCTCACACCTCATAAGAGTATGTAATTTATAATCTAATCCGGCCTTGACAGAGCTCTCAGTAGCTGCTACAGAAGTCTGTTCAGAACTGTGTTCCTGGGGTGTACCGACCAGCAACGCTTATAATAAAATGCTGCTTGGGTGCCAATTTAAAAACTGTAACTTTCACCCAGCATACACTGACCATTTGCCCAAGTAAAGAATGCAGATTCCAATGGAACTCAGGAGTTTGGAGGTTGCACCATTTTTGGGGGTTAAAAAGTACATTCTCTTACTCCATTAAAATAATTTGAACATTATTGGTGTGACAAATATTAAAGTATCCTTAAGTTTATATCTGAATATTTCATATTTAGAAGCCAAACTAGAATATATTTTCTAACCTTATCCCTGAGGCTCGGGTCATTAAACCACTCCAATAACTTTTTGCCCACTTCCATCGGGCTAGAAAGAAAAGTCCTATAGGTCAACAGGAAGTCCTCTATGAATGTTGGGTCCACCACCGAATGCTCTTCGACTAAATGCATTGTTAATCTCTCTGAGGTGCCCTGTAACAAATAAAAGATTTAATCACTATCCTGCATAAATACCATCTATATGGTACCTTAATTCCAAATTTTCAACATAAGATGAACTGGGTAGTAATATATACCACAATTTATAAAACTGCTGTTCATCAGGCAGTATAAAGATTTTTCTTAACAACTGATAACTTTTAAGAGAAATTATACACAAAAATGTGGCACGTGGAAATCTTGAGTGGTCATAACTAACTGATATTACCAAAAACATCCTTCCCACAAGATGGAGGCATGTCAGTCTTACCTTGATGACGATGTGCCCCTTTCTTGTTCCAGTTCTATCGAGTTCTCGGTGTTCTTTTACCATAACAATTTCTCCTTCCTCCTCAACTTTTTGCATGTTCTTTTCTACTTGGTTGAGGATACGGCAGTAATCTTGCTGGGCTATACAGACAAACTGGAATAAAACAGAAGTCACATGTTACTGATGAAGTGCTTGCAAGAGACCTAGCAGTACTAATAATTCAGTGTTTTAATTATTTAACACTGACATTTTTCCACGTCTCTTCCATACCCTCTAAATGAACGCAGTAATGAACCTTAATCAGACTTCTCTACTTTTTAATGTATTTCTTCCTTGGTCAAATTAAGTTTCATTTTTAGCATATTTATATGGACTTTATATTAAAAATCCTAACAATTTTAAAAATCAGAAGATAAAATTAGAAGAGTTCTTTTTCATATGCCTCTTCTTTGATGGTGGAATCTTAGGAGGGAAAATTTAAAAACACAATTGCCATTTAGTGGGTTTTACAAGTTAGAAAAGATTTTAAAAGCAACAATTTAAAAATAAAGATGGTTTTAATAAAATATCAAAATTCAAAGACACCTTGGAATAGATATTATAAATTTGCTAATTATATTGATAAGAAATCAGTTTAGAAAGTTTATTCAACAACTGTAGCCCTGAAACAAATACATTATGTTAATTAAAAAAATAAATTAAAAAGTTTATTCAAAAAAGTCCACAAAACAAGCCACCTACTTGTTAAACTTAAGTCATTATTCTTTGTAACGAGTATTAAGAGTAATCCTTATTCTTAAAAAAAAGTTAAAAAATAATATGCACATCAAGCCATCATCCCAAATATAAAGAATCTCAGGGCTTAGGGCAAACCACTAAATTACATTTCTTAGTAATTTTAAAAAGAAAGTGAAGAATGAATTATACAAATCATTTAATTGCATAAAATAACCAGAAACCAGTGAGGAGGAGATAAGAGTTAGATTCTAAAGTAAGAAAGAAAGAATCATTGTCTTCTCTGAATTTTGAAGAATTGTATTCTCATTTTGCAAATGAAAAAAGCAAGGACTTTTCTTTTTCTCCCTTAATGTGAAAAGATTTTAAAAAAAGGGGGATGGTTAAATTACAGCCTATAGAAGATAAAATATGACACAGCCATCCAAAATCATATTTTCACAGAATATTTACAATTTTGGCTTAATGTTCATAATAGCATATTAATTTTTTTAAAAGATGCAAAACCAAATGTTTTAATAACTATAATGAAGACAACATGATCATCATCATTTTGTGGTAGCCTTATAGGAACTTTCTCATTTTATCCTCCTTATCATCCCATAATGAAGGTAATACTATTATCCTCTTTGTACAGATGAAGAAACATCTGTACCAATAGCCTGCTGATTTGCCCAGGGTCTCATAGTTACACACATGCTAATCAAAAAAAAAAAAAAAATATATATATACACACACACACACACACACACACACACATGCACATCAAAATCTTGGAGTGAAATATAACAAAGTGTTTAATCACTATTGTTTCTGAGCAGTGCAAATTATAAGTGACTTTCATTTTATTTAAAATACTTTTCTATATTTTCCATACTTTCTGTATAATCAGTAAAATTTTTTTAAAAGAAATAGCAGTGTTTCATACTTGAGAAATAGCATATTACAATTTTTAAAAAAGATTTTATTTATTTATTTGACAGAGAGAGAGAGATCACAAGTAGGGAGAGAGGCAGGCAGAGAGAGAGGGGGAAGCAGGATCCCTGCTAAGAAAGAGGGCCCTTCCCAGAGAGCCCAATGCGGGGCTTGATTCCAGGATCCTGAGACCAGGACCTGAGCCAAAGGCAGAGGCTTAACCCACTGAGCCACCCAGGCGCCCCAGCACATTACAATATTAAGTTCCTTTCAGAGCTAGCTGATAGAATCCCATTAATTTTTCAATTAAGAATTTGGAATCAAAAAGTTAAAATTAAAAAGACAGGCTTTTCTTGTAATTAAATATAGTTTAATTTTTCTTTAAACCTTAAAAACAAAACACATTTCTGTAACATTGACCACAGGTGTATGTATGTTTTAAAATATGTGGTCCTTAGTTCCTTGTCTCAAATATAGGTAATTTTTTTCTTTTTATAGGGCACCAAAATTGCTTGCTCTCTATGCCTCCAAATAATGTCAGGTGACCTTTTCTTATACTCAGTTTCAGAGAAAATAATTACAAATTGTATTTTCTCATTTATCTCCTAAAAAAAGAAATACATCTATGAGTTAAAAGGAGTAAGTAAACAGAGAAAAGAATGCTTTTAGAAGACAAACATACTAAAATTAACACTGACTAAGTTAAACTGATTTAAGGAAATTAGAATAAGCTTGTTTTGAAATGCTTAATGCCTAGAGAGACATTTTTGGTATTTCTTCTGTACCAAACTGAAGAGTATCATCCAAAAAGAAAATAAAACCCAACTGAATTTCTAATATGGCCACATATATTTAAAAAGAAATACATTTTAGATGAAAACATTTATCTACATTTTTATTAGCAGTTTTAGTTTTGCTTTAAGAAGTTTATAGATCTAATAAATTCATGTGTAAAACATAATTTAAATTGGTATGATGAAGCCAGATGAAAAACTGTAAATTATGTATATAATTTTTTTGGTAAGGTTTTATACTTTCAGATAGCTGTTAACACATGATAACACCTTGGCATTCTGATATAAAATAAAAATTCAAACAAGATTTTGCTTATACAAGGCCAAAGGCAATTCATATTGCAGGATTGGTTTTGTGGCATAAGACATCACAACTGGTATGTAGAAGAAAAATTACAGATGTTGAAGGGATGAAGTAAAATTAAGCTTCAACCCTAATACAGTATTGTTAACTTTCGATGTATCCAGGCAACTTTCTCTAAAACTACTTAAATTCCAAGTGTCAGTTTCCATGGTCTCTGAACAAGGTGTGTTTAACAGGTTTACCTTAACAGGTTAGATCTATTTAAACTGGGGCACTTTGCTGTCTGTAAGGAAAGTTCATACTTAATTGTTCACACAGGTATCCACGGTGTTCATTGAAGGGTGTAGGGCAGGGTTAAGCAATGCCTGATGTGTCACTGGCAGACCGAAGACAGGCAGTGGAGAAGGAAAAAGGGAGAAGGAAAAGGAGAGTAGGAGAGTAGAAGAGGAGGAAAGGAAAAGAGGGATAGGAGGTGAGAAGAAGAATAGAAAAAGGCACGTATGGGAAATGGAAAACCATTACCAATCACTAAGTACCTATATGTATCTATATGTTGCCCTGCTTTTATCCTTCAAACGGGACAGGGGAAGAAGTATAGACAATGGAAGGAAAGAACTGAAAGAAGAGCATACAAAGGAGGGATCCGGAGCAAAATACAACTTTGAGCATGTCTTGGGATCCAAATAAACAGAAATAAATATTAAGTTTAGTCCACACATTGTAAGCCACTTAGGCTTATTATGAACGCAACTTAATTATCACATTACCCAATGTTTATTTTCGGAACCCACTGCAAGGTAAGAAAATTAAGACCAGTCCTAGGCAAAGCTGCTTCTTGGTAAAAAGAACACCATTTTTATTTCATTCAATAAATATTAGTTCCTATAGTGTGCTCAGGGGAATGATATAAACTTATGGAGGCCATCTTATGGCTGAATGAAAAATATGATTCTCACTCTTTCCTCCACCTCCTCTAACAAGAGGATGATCTGACATGTTACTTTCTGAGGGATATAAGACATTTTAGCAGAAATACACTAAACTCCTAGATCAAAACAAGCATTTACATTAAATGGTCTAACTTTTATTCTCCATCCTTGTTTAACTGCTGAGGGAGTGAATGTCAGATCAGTCAGTGGAGGTATAAGCCTGATTCTTGAAACCCCTGGTTTAACATGTTCCTTTTACAGTGGCTTAGAGTGGAGTGGAGTGGAGGAAAGAGACTCTCTGAGGCAGATACCTCACCTTTGACCTACTTTGTGTATCTGGCAACCTCTTATCAGGAGCTATAGGCGTCTAGGTATTTTCATCAGAATTTTCTTTTGGGTCTATCTTGCTAACACTGGGTTTCCCACCAATTCCTCATCCAGTAAATGGATTAGACTATACTCCTTGACATCTACTTTCTCTTCCTTTTCCAGAACTCCCAGATAAATATTTAATGTTACCTGGTATATTTTATATTTCTGAAGCACTCTGTAATACTCAGCCATATAACATTTTTATCAATTATTCTAATACATTTCTATGCCTCTAATATAATTTCAGTTCCATGATTACAAATTTCTAGCAAAAGTGGCTGGCCAATTAAGACATATTAATGTAATCAATGAATTCTCAGAAATAAAGTTACTTTTTAACTTGCCCTTTATGGGCAGAAACTCTGACTAAAATGCTCTAGTAATGCCAACATGTCCCAGAGAGGAACTGATAAGAGATAATAGAATGGGGAAACCTTTAACAAATTTCTAGTTTTTTTAGACTAAGTATGGCTTTATTATTTTGGGGAGTATAGTTCCAGAGCTGAAAAATCATATATGATTGCTTTTACAAACACATTTCCAGGCCAAATAAAGACTTCAAGATTTACCTACCATTTTGTTTTCTTCTATTATGCTAAATAATTGAGAGTTGACTATATTTAGAATGTTCTTCTGGCCTTACTATTCAAAACAATGAACACAGCCATTTATTTTTTTCTCAACAGTGCTTACTGAAATAATTATTTGGCAACATTATTCAGATTCTCTAGCTAAGATCATTTTATTTATAGCCCATGGTCACTTTCTCTTTTGGTAAGTAAAATGTTTAAAATGAAAATTTAAATGGGTACTATTTTACATTTATCAGACACAATAAAAATTCAGTGATGTTCTTTCAGAAAAAAGTATACTCAGATGTATTTCAGACTACAGACTAATAAATACAATGAGCACTTAACTTTAATTAGTCTAAGTCAAATCTTTGGGTTTATTTATATTAAAATATTTTATCTTTCAAAGACTTCTTTTTTCAGAAGAAAACACATAAATAATAAAACTTGGTAACACAAGTATCTTAAATTTATTTCTTACTAATACAAAGGTTACCAGTTATAATCAATTTAATTATAATCTAAATCTAATTAAAATCTAAATTTCATATTTGGTCTCCATATTTTCTCTAGTCTTTTATTAAATGCTTTTAAATAATGAATATTAACATAATATCAACACTAACATTTTTCCTTTGCTATCAAGTATTTTCTTTTAATTAGCATTACTTTTTTATTAGCAAGTTCTACTGATTCATACTATGATTAATTTACATGACTTCTAAATCAATTCCTTATTTTATAGGTATTTAAATAAAAACACTGGGGTGCCTGGGTGGCTTAGTTGGTTAAGTATCTGCCTTCAGCTCAGGTCATGATCCCAGGGTCCTGGAATTGAGCCCCACACCTGGCTCCTTGCTCAGTGGGGAGCCTGCTTCTTCCTCTGCCTGCAGCTCCCCCTGCTTGTGCTCTCTCTCTGACAAATAAATAAGATCTTAAAAAAAAATAAGATTCTGAAAATAAATAAAAACAATGCATAACTGTATCACATCTTTATTAATCTACTTATTTCTTTTCATAACAGATGTTTTACTTCTATTTTTTCATGAACAGATTATAAAAATATTAATGAAAAATTTAAAATACCATAGAACACTTTTAATAAAAAATATATATACAACACCTAGTTATGCGGGGTCCAAACAACTTTCTTTCTTTCTTTCTTTCTTTATTTATTTATTTTAAGTAAGCTCTGTGTCCAGTGTAGGGCTTAAACTCTTGATCTGAGATCAAGAGTCACATGTTCTATGGACCAAGCCAGCCAGGTGCCCTGAGTCCAAACAACTTTAAGGAAGATTAATATTTAATTTCCTGGGGCATGGTAACACTAAAAGTAATAGTTCTAATTTAAGATATTATTTATAACTCTAAAAAATGACCTATTTATATAGGCAGAAAAATTTTACCCCAATGGCATATAGGTGTTAAGCACAAAATATACATTTTTTTTCAAAATATACATTTTTAATGATATTTCATACCTGGCAGTCATCCACTTTCGTTCTCATTACTCCTTTCATGTATTCTTTGTCCATGGTAGGAGAGACACCGAAACTATTTCCCATACATAATATTTCTGCTTTTCCATCTGGATAAGTTACTTCCACAGAACCATTCAGAATCACTGACCAAGAATCCAGCTAATTCAAAAAAATGAAGACAAAGCAGAAAATCATGGTCATGCAACTATTAATGCTAGAATGGTTCCTACAAATGATTTAGCAGATCTTTCACCTTAAGGATGGAATAACTCAAGGAAAATGAACTGTTTACTAAACTCAAAGAACAAGGAATAAAGCAAAGCACAGTTGTTTTCCACACATATCTGTGTTTTCCACACACCTAGCAAAGGGTGCTTGCCATTCTGCTCTTTTAATTTGACCTCGGACGCTTTTCTCTAAAATAACACAAGGAAAAAGAAGTCTTCTGCTCCCCAAAACATATGTAAGCAATATCAAATGATCACCATTGTCTCAATAAGATCATTTTATTCTGACAAAAGACATATTATGAACATTCAAAGTTACAAAAATCTGAAAAGTTAATACATCAAAGTATTTCTATCAGTATCATATGAAATATTATTATAAAAAATAGTGGATTTGGAATACTTTGACATAATAAGTATATCATAATTCTTGAATTATTCAAATTAATTGTTGCTTATTTTTTTAAGAGGAAGAAATAAGAATTTTTTTGTGTATATTTGTGTATCTTTTGTGTATAACAGCAAATTGTTGAGAGACCCTCAAACAGAAACTTTTTAAGTGGTGGCAATGTTCACTGACCTCTTCACCATCATTTAACACTATGGTCCCAGCTCTTTCCACCACTGCAAACACCATCACGGCACAGAGTTCTCGTCTCACTGACATTGTCATATTGGCAAAAGCAGGCAACTGGTGCATAAATTCTAAGAGTTGTTCTGAAAGGCAAAAGATATTGTAAACATTACAACTTTTTTAAAAGCAAACATTCAAAAAGAATGCTAAAGGTTCTTTTTAAACGTCCTACAAATGTGCCCACTGGAAAATATAATTACTTCAAATATTGTTAGTACAAAAGTTGGATTTCTTGCAGGTATACAAAGAATTGTCACTGTGGAAATGGTGACATTTACTTACTGATTTAGTAACAACAGTATACACTATAATTCAAATTCTAATGGGAATGAAGAAATTAACAAACTTCAAATGGTAAATTTCTATTGAAAATGAACTATGATCTTATTAAGGCTAATTAAAGCTGAAATGAAATAAAGCTCTGAGAATTCTCCAAGAAGTCAGTAGGTCTATCTAGTGTCTTCTGGGCAAGTAGATGTCCAAAACAGCAGAAATAACCTCTCTTAATCTAAAGCTAGTCCAGGATTTAGAATCCAAAGGATAAATTTGATGAATGAAGACAAACCTATCAAAATTAATCAACTAAAAAAATTTACAACATTATGTGAGAAATAAAATGGAAATTTATATATTATTTTTTATTCCACAGACTGGCCAAAAAAGAGAAAAGTATGAACACTCTTCCTGTTGGCAATGCTGTGGAGAAACAGCTTAAACTTTGATACATTTCTAGCTGTTGACAAGATGGATGACTTCATAGTCTTTTCTAGTCCTGTGGTCTCTATTTTTAATTTTCTCTATTATTAGGTAGCTTTACTAACTACTTACTAAATGCTTTCCTTACTCTTCACCATAGCTCCATGAGGCACATGTTTTCTTTCTCATTTCACGGGGGGAAGCGTGCTCAAAGTCATATAATTAGGAGGTGGCAGTGATATGATTCAGGACTGCCTGCCTGCCAAAGCTTCTGCTGGACATTATAGGTAGTGATAAAGAACACAAGGTGAATGGCAGACTTCATTTGAATACTTATTAGTTCTATTACTTTGGAAAAGCTGACTGATTCCCTTTAGCATGTTTCTGTCATTTGTGAAAGAACAATATATAGTTGAGACAATAAAATAAAATAGAGATAATAAAGTCCTTAGCACAGAGTAAATAATAAATAAGAACTGCTATTCTTATCATTATTATCATATGTCATTCAAACTTTTAGCTAAGTAAAATTCTGGTACATTTTTCTTGTCTTCACATAATGAAACTGTCCCTATGCATATTCCATCAATCTGTTAGGATTTAGTGACATATTTTATGTTTTCAGATATACAGTAGCTTGTTAATTGCAAGAACAACACAGAATAGAAAGATATATTCTGTGAAAACATTACATTTCCAGAAGGTCAGACTAAGTGTTCTTCTCTGGTCCAGCTGGATAATGTCTCTTCTGATTAGACTCTAAGTCATCCCTCCTGTATAAGACTTTTCATAACACAGGGTAGCTTCAGAATCAGAGTTAACAATGGTAGGTGGTATTCAGTGTTCTTAAACCTGACCCAGACTGCTGTGCCAAGAAATTAATTTACTGTTGCAAACCAGCATTTTTTTTTTTTGCAACCAATCTTTAAAAAAAAAAAAAAGAAAAAGAAAAAGAGAATCAAAGCACATCACTTATAAAATGAATTCTGTTTAATGAAACTTTTATTTCTGGAATGAATAGGTGCCTTTGTGTCATGCCATAAAGTATATCTATTCCTGGGCACAGTGATAAAGCAATTTCTAATGCTACTTCAAGAGGTGATCCACATCTATTATATATGGGAGGTAAGAATCATTGTTTTACAAATGCACGGACCTTTTGATTTGAAATATAAAAGCCAATGTATAAACCCAGGTTCCCTGACTCACCTATCACTGTTGGTTCTGCAGTTACCAGCTCTGCTTTCTTCAGCTATCAGTCCCCTACCCCTCACCATAAGGTATTAGAATATTATCTATAGAACACATATTTTGCTTCCCCCCCCCATTGATACTGAATTTCCTTGGACAAATGAAGATTTACGGCCTTAAGAAAATATGGGACTGGAAGTTGTCAGAAAGGTCTTAAATTTAACATAATATGTTTAGGCAACAATAAGTCAAATCACAACCACATATATGACTGAAGAATATGAAACTTATGAATATAAAGTATAAAAATATATTCAACGAGGAGCTTCTGGGTGGCTCAGTTAGTTAAGCATCTATCTGTCTTTGGCTCAGGTCATGATCCCAGGGTCCTTGGATTAAGCCCTGTGTCAGGCTCCCTGCTCAGCGGGGAGCCGGCTTCTCCTTCTGCCCATCCCCTATTCATGCTCTCTCTTGCTCTCTCAAAATAAATAAAACCTTTACAAAAATATATTCAACTAATATTTGTTATAATGATTTGAAATATCTTGCGTAGAAACTATTCTTGATTTTTGGAAGATTCCTGCTCATTAGTGGGTCATGAAATCAAGTTGTGCTATATGAATAATGACTAACATTAAAAAAAAAGATATGATAGGATAGGAAATATCTGTGTATCACACATAATATAAATAATAAAAAGAGAGAAAAGAAATAATTATAGTCATGTACATGATTCTTTAGCCTCAGTTGAAAAACTAAAAATAAATAAATGCTTAGCCAGATGATATCAAAGAGTTTTTGACTCTCAAAGAGTCAATAATGGTATTTCTGGTTTTGTAGTAACTTCTGTTTATTACGCTAGAGAATTAGAGCAATTAAAAAAGTAAAAAAAATTCTATCATAACCTTCAATAAATACATAAATATGAAATGAAGCATTTGGCTGTCAGGACTCAACATAAACTCTGGTAATGCCACTGGGATCACACAGATATTAAGGAATTCCATCTGGGATGAATAAAAAGATAGTTTCTAGGACATGGAAAGCAGCAGTCATGGATTGGAGAAGCAGGACTACTTTCTTCTATATTGCTTGGAAATATCTATTAGAATCATATATTAACTAATACTATTTTATCTTATTAGGAAAGGAATACTTCTCCTCATGACAAAGACATTTTTAAAAACTTTTTTCTAGTAAGTGTGACATACAGAAAACCCAGATAATTAACTTACAGACATCATAAGCTACATCAGTATAGAAATTAATTTATCTTATTTGCTTTGCTTTAATTTTGTGTAAGAAATGATTACTATTAAGATTTTTTTTTTTAAATCTGTGGAGTTTTTTGGTGGTATGTTGAAGGGGAGAAAAAAGAATTCTTTGGAAGGGAACTTGGAAGTGGGTCTCTACCCTAATGTGTCAAGGCATCAAAACAAAAAATTAAATTTACAACCATTCAGTAATTGAGGACCTACAAAGGTATGAGTTGGAGGGCATAAATCAATAAAGTCCCTTCCTTCAAAGCACTGAAACAAAGGACTGAAACACACCCAAGAATCTATGGGAATCCAAAAGCAATTTTAATTCTTGCAGTTTTTAAAATATGATCAAATATTAGCAATTTCATTTGATTCAACTTAGATGCTCCCCCCCCACCCAGATACACTATCCCTTCCCCCTTTTTTTGTGGGGGTAGAGGAAGGTGGTTAGGAAGAGATGTATCCAGAGAAAGCATCAATTATGTAGAAGGTTGTAGTTTATATGAAAGGTGTGTACTATAACTAAATACTGGAAGGTGAGTTAGATTTAATAAAAGAAATAGCAAAAGAGCTAAAGCGTTCTCACATGTGGTTCTGTTTTAGGGAGTTAGAATATAAGATCTTACAAATCTCTTGTAGGCGAAGTACTCCTTAGGTCTTATCTTTAATAATAATGGTTTATTGTTTTAATTAATATTATATTGAAAGAAGCAAGCATCAGCATCATCACACCTTACAAGTGAATTGGTATTCAAATAAATGTTATTCACTGGAGATTATATCAACAAGTCCATTAAGAAAAAAGATAGCTTTGTATTCTTCTGTAGGAATCAGCATAGCTTTTGCTTTCCAGAAACTGTGGAAGCTTCTTAGATATGAAGTGAAAATTTTAAATTTCCAGGAATGACATTTTTAATAGTCATTATTTTCTTCCATAACTATACTAAAATGAACATATTCAAAAAGATGATACATTAATTTACAAAATAATAATTTCCACATCAATCTGTTCATAAGCAGTGTTCAACCTCATTAAAAAAAACCTGAACAAGGATTTTGGATTAAGATGGCAAACTGAACACACTTCCAACTTCACTTTCTCTTTAAAACTACAATAGAAAGATTTGTGAAAAGAAGTCGGCAAGGACAAAGAGAATAGGACAGTGAAGTACAACTTTGGATGCTGGAAGCCAAATGTATGTGTATGTGGTATCAGACATGAGTGAGTGAAACCCACTGTTTTCAGCAGGTAAAAGAAAACCACTTTCATTTATGCTGCAGAACCCTCAAAACCCTTGTGATTGAGTTCTAGCTTCAGAGCATTGTGGTCTGAAAATATGCAGGGAATGATCCCAATCTTTTGATACCGGTTGAGACCTGATTTAGGACCGAGGATGTGATCTATTCTGGAGAATGTTCCATGTGCACTAGAGAAGAATGTGTATTCTGTTGCTTTGGGATGAAATGTTCTGAATATATCTGCGATGTCCATCTGGTCCAGTGTGTCATTTAAGGCCTTTATTTCCTTGTTGATCTTTTGCTTGGATGATCTGTCCATTTCAGTGAGGGCAGTGTTAAAGTCCCCTACTATTATTGTATTATTGTCGATGTGTTTCTTTGATTTTGTTATTAATTGGTTTATATAGTTGGCTGCTCCTTTGTTAGGGGCATAGATATTTACAATTGTTAGATCTTCTTGTTGGACAGATCCTTTGAGTATGATAGAGTGTCCTTCCTCATCTCTTATTATAGGCTTTGGCTTAAAATCTAATTGATCTGATATAAGGATTGCCACTCCTGCTTTCTTCTGATGTCCATTAGCATGGTAAATTCTTTTCCACCCCCTCACTTTAAATCTGGAGGTGTCTTCGGGTTTAAAATGAGTTTCTTGTAGGCAACATATAGATGGATTTTGTGTTTTTATCCATTCTGATACCCTGTGTCTTTTGATTGGGGCATTTAGCCCATTAACATTCAGGGTAACTATTGAGAGATATGAATTTAGTGCCATTGTATTGCCTGTAAGGTGACTGTTATTGTATATTGTTTCTGTTCCTTTCTGATCTACTACTTTTAGGCTCTCTCTTTGCTTAGAGGACCCCTTTCAATATTTCCTGTAGAGCTGGCTTGATGTTTGCAAATTCTTTCAGTTTTTGTTTGTCCTGGAAGCTTTTAATCTCTCCTTCTATTTTCAATGATAGCCTAGCTGGATATAGTATTCTTGGCTGCATGTTTTTCTGGTTTAGTACTCTGAATATATCATTCCAGCTCTTTCTGGCCTGCCAGGTCTCTGTGGATAAGTCTGCTGCCAATCTAATATTTTTACCATTGTATGTTACAGACTTCTTCTCCCGGGCTGCTTTCAGGATTTTCTCTTTGTCACTAAGACTTGTAAATTTGACTATTAGGTGATGGGGTGTGGACCTATTCTTATTGATTTTGAGGGGGGTTCTCTGAACCTCCTGGATTTTGATGCTTGTTCCCTTTGCCATATTGGGGAAATTCTCTCCAATAATTCTCTCCAACATACCTTCTGCTCCCCTCTCTCTTTCTTCTTCTTCTGGAATCCCAATTATTCTAATGTTGTTTCGTCTTATGGTGTCACTTATCTCTCGAATTCTGCCTTCGTGGTCCAGTAGCAGTTTGTCCCTCTTTTGCTCAGCTTCTTTATTCTCTGTCATTTGGTCTTCTATATCACTAATTCTTTCTTCTGCCTCATTTATCCTAGCAGTGAGAGCCTCCATTTTTGATTGCACCTCATTAATAGCTTTTTTTATTTCAACTTGATTAGATTTTAGTTCTTTTATTTCTCCAGAAAGGGCTTTTATATCTCCCGAGAGGGTTTCTCTAATATCTTCCATGCCTTTTTCGAGCCCAGCTAGAACCTTGAGAATCGTCATTCTGAACTCTAGATCTGACATATTACCAATGTCTGTATTGGTTAGGTCCCTAGCCTTTGGTACTGCCTCTTGTTCTTTTTTTTGTGGTGAATTTTTCAGCCTTGTCATTTTGTCCAGATAAGAGTATATGAAGGAGCAAGTAAAATACTAAAAGGGTGGCAACAACCCCAGGAAAATATGCTTTAGCCGAATCAGAAGAGATCCCAAATTGTGAGGGGGGGGGAAGGGGATAAAAAGAGGTTCAAAAAGAAAAAAAAAAAAAAGGAAAAAAGAAACAAATAAAAAAAGAAAACCAATAATGAAAAAATATAAAAAGGAAAAAAATATATATATTAAACTAGTCAAAAAACGTTAAAAAAGAAAAGGGTAAAAGTTAAAAAAAAATTAGAAGACGAGAAAAAAAACTGAAAAAGAAAAAAAAAAATTGAATTAACTGCAAGGCTAAAGAATCATGGGGAGAAAGCCATGAGTTCCGTGCTTTGCTTTCTCCTTCTCTGGAATTCCGCTGCTCTCCTTAGTATTGAAACTGCACTCCTTGTAAGTGAACTTGGTCCCGGCTGGGTTTCTTGTTGATCTTCTGGGGGAGGGGCCTGTTGTAGGGATTCTCAAGTGTCTTTGCCCCAGGCGGAGTTGCACCGCCCTTACCAGGGGCCGGGCTGAGTAATCCGCTAGGGTTTGCTTTCGGGAGCTTTTGTTCCCTGAGCGCTTTCCGTAGAGTCCGGAGGACGGGAATGAAGATGGTGGCCTCCCAGTCTCCGGCCCGGAGGAGCCGAGAGCCCGGGGCCCCACTCCTCAGTGCGCCCTCAGGGAACAGCGCCCAATTACTCCCGTCACCCTGGCCTCCGGCCGCGCTCCGAGCTGACCGAGCCTGCGACCAGTTCAAGGTAACCCCGAGCTGAGAGTCACTCCTCGGCTCCGTCTCTGTAGCCGGCTTCCCCGTTCTAATACCTGCAAGCTCTGTGACACTCAGACACCCCCGATCCTTCTGTGACCCTGCGGGACCTGAGGCCACACTGACCCCGCGTGGGCTTCACCCCGGTTAAGCCTCTGGAGCGATGTCCCTCAGCGGAACAGACTTTTAAAAGTCCTGATTTTGTGCTCCGTTGCTCCGCCGCTTGTCGGGAGCCGGCCCCTCCCCCTGCCGTCTATCTTCCCGTCGCTTTGGATTCACTTCTCCGCCAGTCCTACCTTTCAGAAAGTGGTTGATTTTCTGTTTCTAGAATTGCTGTTCTTCTTCTCTTTGATCTCCCGTTGGATTTGTAGGTGTTTGCAATCTTTAGATAAGCTATCTAGCTGATCTCCCGCTATCTGAAGTAGTCTCAGCTGCTACTTCTCCGCCATCTTGACTCCTCCCCCCAGAAACCTCAAAACCCTCAAAAGACTTACAAACTGTCAGCACCTGTGGAATGGGAGTGGAGGTGGTAGAGAATGAAATGGGCTGGCGTCAGGGATGGACGTCTGTGAAGCCATTAAGTACTCCCCTCCACCAGGAATTACCCAGAAAGGATTAACACAACACATGCTTTATTGGGGTCCACAGACCCAGGTGACTTCCTCTTTTCACCTCCTTCAGGTCTGAGCCCTTTAAAAGGGGCCATTCCATACCAGCCATTCCATCCTGTTCAGTTTATTCCCCAACCTCCATCACTTCCTAATCCCCACTTTATTCTTCAGATTGCAACAGAGCAAGGACCTTAACTGCCTTGCCCCCCACTGAGTTACCAGGACCTAGAAACATGTTCAGTACATCCAATGTGCTCAATCGTATTAGCTGAATAAATTAATGGTTACCAACACGTGATATTCACCTTAAATACCTAGCAATTCCTGTAAATTTTAAAATTACATTTTAAATGTCTAGCCCTAGTTGTTGGTTTTTCTTCCTTAATTTTCTAGCATATGTATATAGTGTAAGTGGTAAAAGATTTTCTTCATGTTTGTTTCCCTCAAAACACATGCAACTGGCCACTCATAACTATGCCCGTGCGGTCCTATATCTAATCCCAATAGATCCAGTTTCTTGAATTTGTCTTCAAATATATATTGGCCCCAAAAGAGTTGGCACAGTGGTAGGAAAGATAATCTGGCTCAGCCAAAGGTGGTTACAGATTCCAGGCCTGTGGTGGAGAGAAAATGCTCAACGAAGTTGCTCTGAGTCCTAGTATTCTAAGGAAGAAGCTGGAGTGCAGAAGGCTCACTCAAACACTACACGGTTATTATATAGTCAGCTTTTGCTCTGATAGAAATATGGGTAAAGGGAACTTCAGGGGGGCACCTGGGTGGCTCACTCATTAAGCGTCTGCCTTCAGCTCAGGTCATGATCCCAGGGTGCTGGCATCAAGCCCTGCATCGGGCTCTCTGCTCAGTGAGAAGCCTATTCTCCCTCTTCCACTCCCCCTGTCACTGTGTCTCTGTCAAATAAATAAAATCTTTAAAAAAAAGAAAAGGGAACTTCAGGGATCAGGAAAACAGACACAAAGCCACTTAGATTTCTAACTTTAGGGTGTACTTCAAGTCTCAACAACCCATAGCTCACAGGCTGCTAACTTGACATTTCATAGTTTTCTCTCACTCAGTCCCATCTTTGTATGGAACCACAGGAGAAGCAAACATGACAATTTTACCAATTGTCATTGACTAGTATTACATACAGAAAACATGAGCTTAACAGGAATAGTGCTCACAAGAAAAATAATAGAAGTAACACTGGAAGACTACTTTTTCTTTTTTTTTTTTTCCATAATCTAAAAAGGGGCTCATGGGGAAGGGTTGTAATTAGGAAGTTTTATTATTTGCACACTCCAGAAAAAAACTGAATCAAATTTATTTTTTTCAACAAATAATAGTTACTGTTTATGCAAGGGAAATTTATAAATTAATTACTTTTTACAGCTTACTATTCTTGGGCTCTATTTTATTAGATCATTTTACCCTAAATTTTTAAAATTGCTCTTAGATTCATCTTCTCATCCAAACTTACCAATGTCATCATCCGTCCTGTCAATTGGATCCTTCTCTAGACAGTCTCTCACAATGTCCCTACTCATCAGAGGATCCGAAGCCCTCTCAATGTCTTCTTCATCATCGTCATCCTCAGAATCCACTGCTGTTTCTGGCAGCCCACTCAGGTCCATATCACCAGCCTCACTTTCTGTGGCCTTAGAAGAGACCAAAGCAATATTTTTTAATTATCTTAAGTAAATCTTTTGTACTCAAAGGAAATAAGAAATATAATTTGAAATATTTAATTTTTAGTATATTTTAGTAAATTTTAATATACTAACTTGTCTATAACTAAGCATGTATTCAGTATCAATATCAAGCACCAGGAACCAGCACTATGTAAAAGGAATTGCTTCAACAAAATAGGAGTGAATTCATATATTACATTTCTAGTTAGAATTAATGATCTTATCTCAATAATTCTGATTTATCTGAGCTGTCATTTGTACTTGAAATAGACTAAAGAAAAAGACAGTGTTTGTTTTTACTCTATTTTTCAAAGAGAATGGCTTAAGCTAAGAATTTAAGGTAACGAGTGATTTTGAGCAATTCCTTCCCCAAAAGAATAGGTGTGAACTTATTAACTCCAAGACTGAACAATTTCTTTCCTATTAGTCCTTATGGAAAAGTGAATCATAAATCAAAGGTAACTTGGTGAGTATGTGAACAAACATTAACATTTAGTGTGACTATCCCAATGTCCACTCTCCAATTATAAATTATCAAAAAATATTAAAAGACCATATGCCTACTGGTAACACACTCTTTCTTCATTCCTCAACACAGGTGACTGTATATCGAATTCCAAGTAATCAAGATATACTCTACTCTAGTACTTGAACGTTTTTTGAGTCACAGTGATCTCTTCAAAATGATCTCTTCTGTTGGGCAATACCAAGGCTAGAATAGTTATCCTATTTAGATCATTCTATGCCTATTGTGATTATCATCTCAATGATACATATGAATGTTATCCTATTACATACCCAGAATTCACTGTTTAAGCATAAAAATGAATTCAATTAAATGTTAACTGTGTAAGTCTTAAACATCACAAACATGTTTTGCATACATACATATTTTTAAAAATAAAATAAATAAAAAAGTGAGACTATAAAATGACTACCCCCACCTCAAGGATCATTTATTGAAAACTCCATCACATTCTTCATTGATCTGTAAGGATTCCTCTATTACATATTAGGTACTTACACATGAATTCCATTTTACTTGACTTCTCTTTTCTATTGATCTATTTCTGAACAACTGTTTCCAGTCCACCAAGCTATTGCTCTGATAATCACACTATGTAGCTAGGATCTTATCATACCTAGAACTGCACTATCTCATATCACTAACTTAGGCATTCCGTTTTCTACTGCCAACAAATTCCTACCTTCAACCACTTTCACCTGTTTCCAAGATAACCCTTTTTCAACTCATGACCTTCAGCCTTCAAGACTCTACTACCTTCTATGCTTCTATGCTACCCTCCAGCTTGTGAACTCTAATATTTCAATCACATTCATTCAATACACCTTTATCCAATGCCCACAATTTCCTGGCTCTAAAGAGAAAATGGAGATGAGACAGAGAAGTTCTGTATCTTCTTGAAACTGTCATCTTAGTAAGCAGACAGAACAACACAGAAAGCAATAATTATTTCAATCAAAATCTAAACAAAAGGATCAGCCAGGAAAGAAACCAAAATGTAGGACCTACTTTTCAGAAAGTAATAAGGAAAGAACTCTCTGAGAAGACAGTACTTAAAAATGAAGGCAGAAAAGGATCAACCTAGGAGAAAACACTCTGGGCAGAAGGCATGCAAAAACAAAGCTCAGCAGTTAAAAAGAGGTTGGCATGTTGCTTCATCCGTCTTTGTGTTACAGTCATTTAACAAAACTCCAGGACTGGATGAAGCCAAGTCTTTGCTTTCTTTTTACTTAACAGGACAGAGGGAAATCACTCTGCATTTGATGGCACCATCTCAACTGAGCTTCCATTACTCTAGACAATTTGCTCTCCTACTCCCTGAAACTTCTACTTCAGAACTTTCTCTGCTTAAAACTCTCAACCTGCCAATCCTCTTACCCTCAACAAATGAACTCACCTCTTCAGAGAGAAAAATTGAAGCCATGAGAGAGAAACACCCTCAACTCCCCAACTCCCCACCCCAAATCCACCATGATAAATATGTACCTTTTAAGATAGAGGAAGGTTACTCGTCTTAAAGCTAGTTATTCCACTTTGCTCTCGAGCCCCCTTCCTCTCACCTTCTCAGAAGTATTATTCTGCCCTTTTCTCTCTGGTACACAGCATTCATCTTCAATCTCTCTGTGCCCATCTCATAAGCATTTATACTCACTTCACTATCACAACGTTCTGACTTAGGAGAAAGCCCTCCTAAGTCAGAATTACACAAAGATTTAATGGCTGCCATGGGAGATAGCTGTCCATCCCTGGAAATGTTCAAGAATAAACTGTATGCTTCACTGATAGAAAAGCAGTATACTAAGTCGGTCAGACATAAATACCATATGATTTCACTCATATACGCAATTTAAGAAACAAAACAGATAAACATTGGGGAATTTAAAAAAAAGAGAGAGCGAGAGGCAAACTATAAGAGAGACTCTTAACTCCAGAGAACAGACTGAGGGTGTCTGGAGGGAGGTGAAGGGGGAGGGGCTAAATGGGTGACGGGTATCAAGGGCACTTGTTCTGATGGGCACTAGGTTTTGTATGGAAGTGATGAATCACTAAATTCTACCCCTGAAACTAATATTACACTTTATGTTAACTGATGAGAATTTAGATAAAAACTTGAAATATTAACAAATGAACATAAAAAAAACCACACACACACACAAATAAAAAGAAAAAGAAGAAGAAAGAAAAGAAAAGCAGTAGAGGATTCAAACACAAGACTAGTCACTGACCCAGGTGCATTTGTCAGGTTCCTTCTCAACTTAAGAATTTCTTATTTAAAAATAATGGGAAGGTCTATCAGGGATCTTTATTAAATGTTTAGTTTTGTATAGCTAATAGCAAATCCTTAAATACACCTATGGATTTTTCCGTATGAAGGATATAAACAGACTACATCCCTACCATCAAATTTGAAATGAATAGCCTTGAAACTCAACTAAAATGAAACAAAATAAACAGGGACCCTCTATTCCATCTATATACTCCAAGATAAAGTCAGGCTGCAGGCAGACCATGTCAGAGCAATTTTGAGTTCTCACCCACAATCTAGATTCTCACATATTTCCTTACCATCAAGAATTTCCTCATGAACGTACACTAGCCTACTCAAGGGTTAAACACATAAAGCTGGAATTCCCTTCAGAATATGCCCCAATAAATTATTTGAATATCTTACTTCATTCTTATTATAAATTTGCCTTCTAGGAGTTCCATTCAGGTTTGTATATACTTCACATCTTTAAAGTGTACAATCATCTTGAAATTTAGAAGACAAGGGCTCTATCATGATATTTCAGTTACCATAAAGTACAGCTTTAGTTATACTATTCACTGTTTTAGGATAAAGGATACTTAAGTAAATGTTTTTAAAAATCAACTTCTAAAAATAGGCAGTACTGGCCGATGGAGGGAGGAGAGCGAAGTTATCCTTATCTGCCACCTTCTCCTCCTCTAACATTTGAAAAATGGGATTACTTCCTAAAATTTTATGTTAACACTTACTGTAAGGTATCTATCTTTGCATTTATATTCCATCGAACTAGAATTTTTAAAAGCTAAAGAGGCAGGTAATATTTCTTATTGCAAAATAATAAATTCTTAATCAGCCAAAAATCTGCAAATAATTGCATTTGTGTCTTTCGGTTATTAGTTGGTAAACTCTCTATAATACCCCTGAATTACAGGAAAGTGTATACCTATTACCTCCTTCAAACAAAACTAATTTTCTAAGATCTACTAAATTTAGAACTTAAATATTTTTGCCCTGATGGTATTCTAAGTGTCTACTTTTAGTATTTTTTTTAATAGAAATTTAGCACTGCCTGAATATTTCAATGATACTAAAACTATCATCTTTCTAAAGGAAAGCATTTCTTGGTCATCTCATTCACAATTCCTAAGAAGCCAGTGTTATGTGCTTTTTATTTGAAACCATCCAAAATCCCATATTAGTAGCATTTATTTAAAGACCTCTCCACAAACGGACCTTTTTTGCATTGTTTTAGTCACTTTTCCCAAATTTGCATATTCTAAGCCATATTCTCTTTCTTCCTTACCAATTAAAATTATTTTGCTTTTAAAACAGTTTTGGAATTCCATAGTCCTAGTTTCTTTTCTATCCATCAGTATCATAAGAATTTATTTTGTACACATAACCAAATCTATACAAAATTTAAAAATGCAAAAAAAATATAATTCATTGATCTAATCATAATAATCTCAAGATTTTAATTAGAAAAACTTACTGTAATGGCATAATTCTGCAGTTTTCCCCTACAGTTTTAATTAAGAATCAAAAACCTTATATGTCTGTAGTCATTTTTATACAATATTTAAAGTCAAGAGAAACATCTCCATTGTAACCACTCTATTTAAAACTCTGATAATTGGGGCGCCTGGCTGACTCAGTGGGTTAAAGCCTCTGCCTTCGGCTCAGGTCATCATCCCAGAGTCCTGGGATCGAGCCCCACATCGGGCTCTCTGCTCAGCAGGGAGCCTGTTTCCTCCTTTCTCTCTGCCTGCTTCTCTGCCTCCTTGTGATCTCTGTCTGTCAAATAAATAAATCTTTAAAAAAAATTTAAATAAAACTGATAATTGGTAATAACAGAGGCAAATACAATTAGACAGTAGTTCTACTCCCTGAAACAAACATATTTTATATGTTATATATATAAAATATATATTATAACATTATAACATAATATGTTGTAACATTTTGTGACATTATATTATAAATATTATAGTAACATATAATAAAATAACATATTATAACACGTAACATTGTAAATAGTATAACATTAACATTTTATGTACCTGTATGTACATATAATACACACATATATATTTATTTTGTAGATCCTCTCAATTAAGAATCATAATACTCCTTGGCATACATAAAAATGAAGCAAATGACAAGGAAAACACTTTCTTACCTGGTAGATATCAGAAAGACTGCTGCTTCCAGAATCACTAGTGATACTACATCCTGAATGGCTAGAAGAAACGTGCGTCACCTGTGGGTGGAGACTATCAGTAAGGTGTAGTTTTGTGAAATCTGCAGGAAGCTATGGAAGGAGCAGGAGAAACGGGATTACAATTGAATCAAGAACTCTTAAGACACTGAAACATTTTATTATATTCTATCTATACCATTACCCAAAAGTACTAGGAAAGATCTTTCATTTTTCAAAATCACAAATTACTAAATATTGTCCAATGTACCAAAAAAATCACAAAATAAATTTTTAAAGTTTATGGACATTCAATGACTCTTAATACTACATTCAGTGTTTAAAGAGGTGGGTTTGGAGGTGCTCACTTGGGTGAGCAATTAATTCAGTGAGTGACAATTTTCTAAGTATACACCACTGGGGAACTTAGTCTACTATTATTTGTTAGCCCCATAAATATAACTTTGAAGCAAGAAATAGCTTAAATAAGAAAACAGATTTGAGGTTCTTATATACCCAAATGCTACTTAAAAGTAAAGAAAAGGGGCGCTTGAGTGGCTCAGTCAGTTAAGTAGCAGAGTGTTGATTTCAGCCCAGGTCATGATCTCAGGGTCCTGACATCAGCCCTCCAAGGAGGACTGGGCATGGAGCCTGCTTAAGATTCTCTCTCTCCTTCCCTCTCTGCCCCTTCCTACCCTCCTGCTCATGGCCTGCTCTCTCTAAAGAAAAGAAAAAGTAAAAAACAAAAATGAGCATTTTAGAATTGACAAAATGTATTGTTATATAAGTAACTGTGTTGAGCTCTATGGAGAAAATAGAAAAGAATGCCTTCAAAGAACTTAGACTTGAGAAAGTCATAGACATTTACCTATCTATACACATACACATAAATATCAATTTTCTATTTGTTCATGTTTAAACCCTAAAAAAAAGAGCTTCTGTGGAACAGATTCACTAAGTATCCCTCAAGTGCTCCTACGATTCTCCCATATAACAGAGAAAGTGAATTGAAAAAGAAAATATCGGGCGCCTGGGTGGCTCAGTCGGTTAAGCGACTGCCTTCAGCTCAGATCATGATCCCGGAGTCCTAGGATCGAGTCCCGCATCGGGCTCCCAACTCCACGGGGAGTCTGCTTCTCCCTCTCACCTTCTCGATCATGCTCTCTCTCACTGTCTCTCTCTCAAATAAATAAATAAAATCTTTTAAAAAAATATATATAAAAAAAAGAAAGAAAGAAAATGAAAATATCCAGGGGTCGCCTGGGTGGCTCAGTCAGTTAAGTGACTGACTCCTAATTTTGGCTTGGGTCATGATCTCAGGGTCCTGGGATTGAACTCTTCATCAGGCTCCACATTCAGTGAGGAGCTGGCTTGAGGATTCTCTCTCCCTCTCCCTCTGTCCCTCCCCCTGCTCCCTCTCAAGTAAGTAAATAAACCTTAAAAAAAAAAAAAAGAAAGCATCCATATATTTGTCCATTCAACAAATATTTACTGACTCTTTCTCCTCTAACTATGTGCTAGTCAGTGAATGAGACACTAGAACATTGACTTAAGAATTTTATACTCTTATAAGTTATTACCAGTTCTTTTGAATTAAAAAAGGGGGCACGATTTATATTATCCCACTTATTATACTATTGGCCAGTAATACACTTGGCATTTCAAAATAGATGTTGACATCATGCAATACTGGTAACATTTTCTATTCCCTCCCTACATAATGATCCTATTTAGCTGTTGAATAATAATAATGTTAAAATAAAACTTAAATAAGAGTTTATCTTAGCAACATTCCCTTTTCTCCTTTGATCTCCTCCTTTCTCTCTTTCCAAAAACAAGATGCCATTCCATAGATTAGAATAAGTTTTCCAAGGGAGGTGATTCAGTTTTATGACAATGACCAATGAACTTTAATACCTCAAAGTTTCAAACAAAGAGGAAAAATCTATAGCCCATAATTGTTCAGATATGATTCAATAAATGTACTATGATATTTAATAACACTAAATATAGTCTGTATGGAAATATTTTTGACTTCAAAAGAGACAAGGAAAACACAGAAAAGACCTAAAAATAAAGTTATTAGGGGGCATCTGGATGGCTTAAGCATCTGCCTTCAGCTCTGGTCATATCTCAGCGTCCTGAGATCAGCCCTACATCAGACTACCTGTTCAGCAGGGAGTCTGCTTCTCCCTCTCCCTCTGCCACAACCCCCTGCTCATGTTTCCTCCCTCTCTCTCTCTCTGTCAAATAAATAAAATCTTTATAAAAAAAAATAAAGCTATTAGGAGGTATATGATTACATGCCAAATAAATGGACAAAAAACACATATGTTAGAGGAGCTTACAGAAGTGAGATATGTACTCAAATGTGTGAAATCATTGCAAACGTGACATATCTCACTAAGAGTGTTGTTTTTTTAAAAACCTGATAATTGAAGATGCTGTGAAATATTAGATAAAATTTAGGAGAATAACAATTCTCATATAAGGAATAGATAGGTGAATAATTCTAACTTGAGAATTTATATATATATATATATATATATATATATATATTTATCCATAATGCAGAATGGTGAAATATTCACAGGATTTCTTCATGAACAATTTGAAGATGGAAATCTGCCAAGATGTACTAGTAACTATGATTTTGCATGTTGTTAAGTGATAGATATCAGATATTAAAATGTGTCCAAAACCAGGATAAATATCCTTCATCATCTACATTTCCATTTAATTCAGTCACTCACTACAGAAGTCAACTGGGGAAACGTTACTCAATGGCTCAGTGATTTTAAAAGGCATAAATCAATGCATGTAATTATAGAACAAACTGATTTCTACTGATTATTTTTTATGACTCAGGTTGACATGTGTCACATAGTGTGATTTTTTTAAATTAGCTTAAATTTGTCAAATGAAGACAAAATTATCTAATGAATTTTCACTCACTAAACACTTATTTACTCAAGTCTCATAGGACTCTCTTCAATATCCATTAGCTGGTCATCTTTCCTAACAATTTGCTCTGTGGAAAGTACTAAGAGCTTCAGAGCTCTAAATCTACTAGAATACACATGGGTCCAGCCTTTATATACTATAGTCTCTTCAACTATGCTAGCTTATAGCCACAGTTACCAGAATTACATACCTATGTTAGGCTAAGACTCATAAAGAGTATTTAAAAAGAAAAAAAGTCTTTCACTCTTAAGAATTCAATTCCATTTTATAAATACTTATTGAGTATCTGCTATGTCAGACTATTAGGGCCAGGGAATATAGAGGTGAATAAGACAGTCCCAATTCCAAATGTAACTTCTACTATCCAAAATGTTATTGAAACAGGTGTTACCTACAATAGAAAAATAAATCAAACATAATTAAAAAAAATGGCTTTTATCTCCCCCCTACCACCTATATTCTTTGCAGAACAGCATGAAATGTTATATACATAAATATATAAATTATGCATACATAATTTAGTATTAACTGAATACTTCTTTATATTAGAACAGATGCCACATTTAAGGAAGTTTTAAAAATTTAAAAAATTTCCCCGTAGATTGGTATAATAGTATCATGATTAAATTTTATTGACAGCCAAGGTTCCAGAATGGGAGAAGTTGTAGGAGCTGTTTCCATAAAGGAAGATTATGAAATGCACTGCTTTGACCCAGACAGCCACAATACTCTGGAATAATAGAGACACTGGAGCCCACATCTGGGGGAAATAGTCTTTAAGAGGCAAATGAACTAGACAGGGATTGGAAGTCAGGGGACAAGTGTAGTACAGGAAACCGTGTTTAAACATGAGGTCAAACAAAGAATCCCTAGGAGGCATAACTCGTAGTCTGAGTAAAATATACCAAGAAGGGGTATAATATGGCGATGACAACAAGATTCATTTATTCCAAATTTTTCTAGACTTGACCAGTGCCTATTTAAATTACTATCAGTATCCTATTTCATTAAATTTCAGATTAAACCGGGGCTGTGAATTATCTTGTGGTGCTAGCCACCATTTATAGCCAAAACTGTTCAAAATATAAGAAAAAGTTTGAAGTTGGGACTACATACAGTAATTACCTGAATAAAATTAAACAATAATTAAGCTAAAGGGGAAATTAACACATTTTATATATTTTAATCTTAGTACCAATATATTTCACAATTAACACAATTTAAAGGAATCTCATATTTTTATCATTTAAATATTTTTACGATTTGACATATGAATATATTACTATTTAAATTTCTCCTGGATCAAGCAACCTATATTCCCAAAAATATGGTACTTGTGGATCACAAGTGCAATAAACTTCTGTCAGGCAAATGACTGAATCATAGTTTAACCACAAACACTATTAACTACATAAAAAACACAGGGTAATATTAAAATCAGATTGTTAAATGCACAAAGTGAGCATAAACAAAATTCATCATAGTTTCACATAATCTGGGTATCAACTATATAATAACTTCTATCTGTTTTGGGAGAAAAAGGGATGTTATAACAATTGGCTGTAAACAGGTACTATATAAAAAACTTAAGTCTCAGGGCGCCTGGGTGGCTCAGCGGGTTAAAGCCTTTGCCTTCGGCTCAGGTCATGATCTCAGGGTCCTGGGATCGAGCCCGAGCCCGCATCAGGCTCTCCGCTGAGCGGAGAGCCTGCTTCCTCCTCTCTCTCTCTGCCTGCCTCTCTGCCTACTTGTGATCTCTATCTGTCAAATAAATAAATAAAAATCTTAAAAAAAAATCCCTTTAAAAAAAAACTTAAGTCTCATTTAGGAACAGGCATTTGATAGTCTTTGATTTATTAGTTAGTCCCATGATCGGCATTTATAAAATTACTAGTTAATAAATGAACTCTGTTTTGAACATAAATGTATTGAATTTGAGTGCCTTGAAGTCTCTGACACCACTGAGTCAATACTTTGTTGAAATGGTAAAATTCTTCAAAGTAATGATAATGTAGTAGAAGCTAAGATGGCTGCCTTCTTCCCTTTCCATCTCTCCCCACCAAAGACTTCTTTATGCTCTTGTTTTTAAGCTCTACAAGGAAGAGTTGGTATATTATTGGACATGTAATGGAAATGGACTAGAGTTTCATGTTTGACAGTGCATTATCATTAGCGTAGGGGGTTGCTAAGAAATCCAACAGTTAAAAAAACAAAACAAAACACAATTACTGCCACCAACATTTGAAATTTATTTCACTGAGAAATTTCCAACTAACCTTTAGAATCACTTTATTTCAAGAAATAATTACAACAAAACATGCAAGGTTTGCATTAATTGTTGGGATCTACACAATCCTCCCTTTATCTTGAGTGACACTATTTAAAGTAAGTTAAATATCACACTTAGTGACCCAAACCTAACTTTATATTAAATTATATTCCTAAGAATTTACCCAAATGAATACTGCTTTCCTCCTATCATCACTAGAGTTTTGTGAGTGTTCTTTATGCTCATGTTTTTAATCTCTGCAAGGAAGAGTTGGAGAGTTGGTATGTTACTGGACACATTTCCTATTTTTCTCTGAGATGTTCATGAAATACAGTCTCTTATATTTTTTCTACTCATTCATCACTTATTGGAAACCTAAGTTGTGAGGACTAAATGAATGACTGGGCATAAAGCATTTACGATAGAAGTGTGTTAGCTTAATGATAATTACCACACATGGATGCTGTGTAAGACAGAGGTCCTTTCTAGGTCTAGAATTTCTAATGTAGCTAGAATCCAAGAGTAGAAACCAGTGGATTACTGAGAGGGGTTTAGTGGCCAAAATCATCCAGCCACAAACACTGTCCCCTTACCCACTTCAGAACTCAAGTTGTGTTTTAAAAGCAATTCATATTTTCTCTCTCTGCATCTGTATATACACAGGCACACACACCCCTATTTTTCTTTTACTACTCAACTGTTCAGGTACTACTCATCCTGACACTCTCTGACCTACTTCTATACACAGCTTGAATAGGCAGGAATATTATTTAGTAGCTCATTTTAAAGGCCACTTCATAATACAATCAACTTTTGTATCTCTCAATCCTGATATTTCTTTAAGAACACCAGAAAAAGTAAACATTTGGATTCCTGAATATTATTCATCAGAAAAAATTTTTGCTTCCCTTATACCTTATGGTACGTTCTAGCTCCAATACTTATTCTTGATTACATCATCCATCAGTTTTCCACAAAGAGAAAGATATTTGTATGATCTGTAGTTTCTTTTGTGCATAAACATAAAAGAAACAGGTTTTTCCAAAAGTATCATGAGATAATAATTTTAATAAATGAATAGATCTAATTTATTTCTCATTAAGATACATGGAGACTTTTTTAATGTCGATATGACTATGTTTCACAGAACCGGGTCTACAAGAATTTGCTTTATAGCTACTAGAGAAACCTGACAAAAAGTAGTAATTTGTAAGAAGATTCTCCCAGCTTCCTGCCAGGCTCGAAAGACATAAGCTTCACATCAACATATATGGAGTTATCCTCTGGTCAACCTCCTCCTCAGTCAAACAACTTTGGACAAGTTAATTAACTTCTGTGCACCTTAGTTTCTTCTATCAAATGAATATAACATAATACAATGACTAAATGAAATAATCATTGTGAACCACAGAATCTACCTTACTGATGCCTCTCTCTTCCTTTTCATTCCCTTTGCCATTTTTCCAGTCAAGGTTCTCCAACACCTTAGGTCAGATGTTTTTCAAATACAATGAGAAAAAAAAAAGAAAAGAAAAGAAAAGAAAAAGACCTGACTTATTTTTGACACTGTTATAGCTAACACTACTATTATAGTAGTTTACTTATGATATATATTCCCCCAAGTCTATATATTACATTTTAAATAAACCATATGTTTATAAAGAGGAGCTCACTGCTTAAAATACTATACTAAATTTTATAAAGTGAATAACCTCATTATCATGATATGCTTCTAATCCAATTACTCTCTTTTATAAACATTCGAATTGTCATAGCTAAGAATTCTCACAAGGTGATAACATCTTGGGGAGTTTGTGCTTTTGTGTGTAGAGTCTTACGATGTTTGGCTGTAAAAGTCTCCATGTATTTGACCCAGACATATGCTGAAACCTGGTATGGCTTAACCACAATAAGATGCTCTTTCTATCCTGAGGACACTGCCGGTAGAGGACTGTCTGAACAGAAGACACCACTGAACATGAGTAAAGTGCGAGTTTAGTTGTGTTTTGTTTCAAAAATTCCTTGCTACTTTCCTACATGAAAATAATATTTTAAAGGGAACTTAATAGAGAAGACTTTGTTATCAAGATAAAGTTATACACATGACTATCTGTCCAAAAATAAACCTTTATGGGTTAGAATTAGCTACTGAGATATGACAGCGACCTAGCAGAAAGGCCACTCTCATGTTTTGGGAGATTGGTAACATAAATGAATCATAAACTTCATTGGCTACAGTTGGGTAAATTATAATCTATCTAAAATCTAACTCCTACACTTCTGACATAGTGATAATTTGCACACAAATAGAGTACCTATTACCCTCTATTGAGGAAAATAACCAAAACTAGTAAATTGACGTTTTTAAGCAAATTCTTTTAGAAAGCCTTTTCTACTAGATGTTGAAAGAAAGCACTGAACAGAAGGAATCCATGTGACCTGTACTTTAAAACAGAAAAGTAGAATCCTTTAGTATGATGAGAAAGTGTATGAACTATTTAGGTGTCATATATTTCAAAATGCAAGGCTGTGCCCCATTTTTTTCAAAGAGAAGGCAATAATAAAAACACCTGTATATGAGTTCCTTTGTGCCAGGCCCGGATCTAAGTACTTGCAGATACATCAGGTCATTTAACTCTTTGCACTATCTTATGAAGTAGGTGTTATTATGACCATTTTTAAATGGGAGGAAACTAAGACACAGAAAAGTTAAGTGATCTATACCAAGATCAGGTAGTGAAAAGGTGGGAAAAGAAAGATTCCAGCTTTGGACATCTGGCTCTAGAGCACAAACATTTAAGCTTTAAATTTAATGTATTTATTAATTTAGTAGCTGACCTGAAAACTCATGGATACTAATGAAATGGTCAAATGGCTGCTTATATCAACTAATTAATATAGTTTCTTGTGCAAATTTTAATATCATACAGAAAAATACTAATTTGAAATAATTTTTCACTCTAACATTCATAAAATCAATTTATTAAAACTTTACATCTGCTTCCTAACAGAATTTTCATTTCTTCTACATTGTTTGAGACGTTACTTTTTCGAGTCTGTATGTGATAATGTACATTAGTGAAGTTGATTTTTCATTTGTCCTATAGGTTCTTTATAAAGTTGTTTACTATACATTTTATAAACTCGTCTTTAAAATATTATGGCAGGGTGCCTGGGTGGCTCAGTCAGTTAAGCATCTGCCTTCGGCTCAGGTCATGATCCCAGGGTCCTGGGATTGAGTCCCACATCGAGTTCCCTGCTCAATGGGAGGCCTGCTTCTCCCTCTCCCACTCTCTGCTTGTGTTCCCTCTCTTGCTGCCTCTCTCTGTCAAATAAATAAAATCTTAAAAACATTTTTTTAAAAATAAAATATTATGGCAATATCCAGTACTTGCCATTTTGAGATCACACATCCAGGAATCATTATTAAATCTGTGTAAAATGTAAAGCCTTTTAACTCCTTTATACCAGTTCCATCATGTGATGCTTATAAGCATTCCAAGCTAGCAATGCTTGAGGTCACTGCGGCATTATGTTCCTTATTGGAGTATTTTAAAATTTTTTTAATGTAAAATAAATTAGGAGAGAACCTCATAAAATATGCGAGGAGAGCAACTCCTTTTCTGGTACTTGCCTGATATATAATTTTCCTAACATTTGATAATCAGAAAAAAATTATGCACACACATACAGACTTAGGTATATGTTAGTCAACAGATTTCATCATCTTAAAGGAAGACACCTGGCATAGTGAGGGCAGTTCTATAATTACTATCAGAACCAATGAAAATTTGTCATCTGAAAGATAGCTATATTTTTTCAAAATGAAAATGTTTATGTGGAACCTAAAATAAAACAAGCGGTCTATACAGTTTTCCACAGAAATACTGAGATAGTTGATAAATGATCATGATATAGGGCCAAATGAAATGTCCTGCTGCCCTATTAAGACACACAATTTTATGATGGTTTAAGAGACAGTCACTCCATTCTCACTCCACCTCCCCATCCCACTACCCTGCACAACATATAATCCCTTCTTCTTTTCAATTTATTTGCAATCATCAATAACCACCGATCTGAAAAGCACACATTCTTCCAAGGGATTCCAAGAAAGAAAAAAAAAAAAAACAAGCCTAGATCACTCAATCCAAGAAATTGTCAATAAAATACATGGCAGCTGCTGGCACTTAGTCAGGTAATTTTAACATCATCTTCTCAATAGCATTCCACTATTTAAGTATAGCGCATTTTGTCTTCATGTTAGTAATAATGACAGCCATTATTTGGAGGGGTATGTACTGTGTAATGAGCAAGGAGCTCAGTATTTGATATCTATTTGTTCTAACACCTATAAAAAGTCCAGATGCTGCTGAAGAGACAGAAGCTCAAACAGCTCAAGTGACTTGTCCAAAGCCTCCAGGTAAGAGGCTCCAAAATCTCTACCCTTTTTACTTTGTACCCTGACTCTAGATTTTTACTATTTAAGGCCATATTCTAACCCAATCTTTGCACCTATCTTCTCCCTTATTTAAATAGTAAATGCCTTAAAGGAAGTTTACACTAATATAAGAACAGCTTTATTTTCTAATGTGAAAACCAGCCCAATAAATACACTTTTTAGCAAAATTAGTGATTATCCCCATGGTAAAACTTATAATCTCTTACAGTTGCTAAAACTTGAGTCCTCAGTCTCTTGTTTTCCAGGACAAAGGGGGACCAGTGCTATGGAAGCAGCAGTCTCTGGAGAGGTTGAGAAGTTGCTGGTAATACCAGAAACCAACTTCTGCAACCAATTAGACAACAACTCTGATGAGCTCCAAAGGGACGATGCTTAGTTATCCCAGCTGTAAAAGTGCTCAAGGGAGTATGGAGTTAGGGAAATGAGTGTTTAAAGTCAAGGAAAAAAGATTCCCAGGGGATCTATGGAGAACCTTAAGCTGCTTTCTTTTTTAATAAAAATAAATAGCTGGTTTGGGGAGAAAGCCTCACACAGAATTAAAAACATTAACGTACAAGTAGCTCTTAACTCTTTAGAAGTTGCACAAGCTACCACACATCCAAATGCAAAAGTGCTAACGTTTCTAGACAACAAAATACCATAAAATGTCTGAGACTGGCTAGTTATTCAGCAGTGTCCTCCCTTCCAGGAAATACAGCTGGACCACATTTCCCAGCCTCCCTTATAGTTACATATGTGCCCATTTAAGTGAGTTCAAGCCTTACGAGTATGGACAAACACCAGCGATACATGCCATTTCCACACGTTACTTATAAAAACCTTCCTTAAGACTGTCAAGATCTTCCCCCCCCGCCCCATCAAAACAGTCTCTGTTGGACAACAACAGAAGCTTTGTTCTGAGGGTTAGACAACTGAGCCACAAAATAGAGGGGATTGGATCCATAAAACACTGCTTATAAGGGAACTATCCACCAAGTAATCAATCAAGAGTACTTGCTTTAGGGGCACCTGGGTGGCTCAGTGGGTTAAGCCTCTGCCTTCAGTTCAGGTCATGATCTCAGGGTCCTGGGATCGAGTCCCGCATCGGGCTCTCTGCTCACCAGGGAGCCTGCTTCCTCCTCTCTCTCTCTGCCTGCCTCTCTGCCTACTTCTGATCTCTATCAAATAAATAAGTAAAATCTTTAAAAAAAAAAAAGAGTACTTGCTATAGATTTCATGCAAAAGAGAAATAAATTTCTACGGTGTTTGAGCCATTATGTTTTGTTTGGTACAAAGGCTGGCATTATCTTAACTCATATAAACACATTATCATTAACTCACATAAATATAAATAATTCATATACATTGTCTTAACACATATGTACATATTAACTCATATAAATACTCAGTGAGACCTATTTGTGAAAAATCTTCCGCAATGAAATTTTAAATCCCTTAAGGAGAAGTAGGTAGTGTTCTGAAAATATCTTGACCTTATAGTACTATGTCCAATTTGGATAAAATAAACATTAGAGTTCTTCTACCTATTCAAACACATTTATTGAAAACCCATTTTATGCTAGTATACCAGATACTATTCCAAGTTTTCCAGCTATTGGAGTAGGAAAGATAAACTACCCGCTCTCATGGATCTTACAACTAGTGGGTGGAGACAAACAATAAAAGGATAATGAAGAAAACTGTCAAATAGTGATAAGTGCTGCATTCAACAAAGATTAAACAAGATGTATTATGCTAAGTGAAATAAGTCAGAGAAAAACAAATACCATATGATTTCACACACACATGGAATTTAAGAAACAAAACAAACAATTTTGGGGGAAAAAAAGAGAGAAAGGCAAACCAAGAAACAGACTCTTAACTATAGAGAATAAACTGTTGGTCACCAGAGGGGAGGTGGGTGGGGGATGGGTGAAATAGGTGATGGGGATTGAGGAGGGAACTTTTGATGAGCACCAGGTGTTGTGTGGAAGTGTTGAATCAGTATATTGTACACCTGAAACTAATAACTAATATCATCACATTCTGTTAACTAACTGGAATTTGAATAAAAATTTAAAAAAAGAGAGAGAGAGACAGAGAGGACTGATGTGATGAAGAGTCATAGGACAGCCAGGGAAGACCTAAGATGTGATACTGAGATGAGAAAATTACTTTTTATATTTTCACTTATTTTCTAAAGAGATAGTTCCAATTATAATATTTTGCTAGATATATATATATATATATATATAAAAAATATAGATGTATAGATGTGTGTTATGTGTATTAGATAACATAACACACATCACAAAGCTATATTATACATATAAACATACATGCATATGTGTATGTACATACATACTTTATATATAACACATACATTACCTTCCATATATTTTTAGAATATATGTTATGTTTGCCTTTGTGTAAAAGATAAGTCTAGTACATCTCTAAGTCAAAGGAATATAATTATTAAACATTTTATTAAAGATTCTTAGCTATTTATACAACTTAAAAACAAAATCAACTAAGTATCATAGTACCTTATGAATCAAAGACAGTATAAAATATATTTGGAGGTGTTCAGTGCCTTATGAGTGGGAGACTACTAATATCTGCTCACATTACATGACACAAATATTATATGATGGAAATACAAGTCTTCAAAATAACTACTTGTTCTCAAAAAATACTGCTGAACAAATTAAATGGAAAATTAAGTCTAAAACCCACCTACTTGTAGTCAACTGACTAAAGTACTCAAAAATGTCATTGAATGGATTGACTCCTTAAGAAAAAAAATTCTATTAAAATTTATGTTGTAATCTTTTAAAAATAGGAATTAATGAACCTTCTTTTCCCTAAAAGCTCGGATATACTCAAAATCCTTGATTCCACAGGCTTTATATCTTAGCATTTGTGTGTGGTAGTAGGAAGTTGGGGTGGGAGAATGACCATCAAACAAATAAGAGTATGTCACACAGAGTTAAGTGAATTGAAAACTAATAAAATAGGATACAGGATATAGAGGGTAGAAGGTCTCACTGCTAAGATAACATTTCAAAGACCTTGATGGAGCAAATGCCTGAAACGTATAGATACATAATGGGGAAACAGGACATCAAGAGCAAAAGTCAAAGGCAGGGGTGGCCTTGGTATGTTTTAGGAGTAGGTAAGAAGGTTAGTGAAAGCCCTGAGAAGACCAGAGGGAATTAGTACAGAGAGATATTCTATGCTGAAATCATGTAGGAAAGCTATGGTAATGATTTTGTATTTTATCCTGAGTGACATGGGAAGCCACTGGAGGGTTTTGAGCACTCAGAATGTATGCAACATGAATTTAAAACATCTCCCTAAAGTGTTTAATGTGAATATATATTATTTTTTGTGAATATATATAACTTTTAATAAATATTTATGAGTAATTCCACAGGACTTAAACAGAAAAAGATGTTTATTACAGCTTATATCAAGGCCGTCAGCAAACAAGGGCATCGTAGTTGTCTTGATGGATACACCACAGGTTGTGTGACTCAACTGTAAAGCTGTGTCCATTCTAAGTTATCGTTCATGGGTACAATGGCTATATAAGTTAATTTACTGAAAATCCCACCCCATTTTTGTGAGACACACATGCACACGACAGAGGAAATGACTTTGATTTTAATCGACACCTCAGATCCTACCTCTCTAATGGTTCATGTCTGGATTTCATTCAAACACTACACCACAACTGCTACTTCTCCAGAGAGGAGGATTACAACTTAGCTAGACAATAATCTTTAAATCAAAAAATGATTACATGTTATCCCTCTTAAGTTACTAACAAAAATAGTAGGTATTAATTTTATGTGTCTAGTGTATCACTTTTTCCTTTTACTTCAAAGATAAAGATATTCATTTCAGCATTTATTTCCAAGGACTTCAGTGCTAAGACATTTAACTTAATGTTTTATTGTCAAAGGCTTTATGTGTCAACCTGGAACACCAGATAATGTCACTGCTTTAGCTCTGTCTCGAGGGCACTGTGGGAGAACTGACTGAACATTTGCAGTGCATTACTCGTTGCCCAGGGTCAGCGGAAACACGTACTGCGTAAATTGCAGGAAGTCGAACAGATTTTTCTTTTTCCTTTAACTTTCCCTTTTTTTGTTGTTTTGTTTTGTTTGGACTAGTAAGCCTTAGACACCATATCATCAAATGAATAGTTTGAATTACTAAGACACAGTCAAACACACGTTACCTCATAAGGAGACTCCTTCCTAATACCCTCACTTCTGTCAATGCTCCAGCATTTTTCATGACCTTCTCAGTCATCTGCAAAGATTTATTTACATAATCAATTGAGCGACTCTCTTAGAAAGCACATTCTTCCTAAATTAACACCAACATTTAGTACTCTATCAGTCCATTAAGCTTTTACTTTCCTCAAACTTCAACTACTTTCTCTGAACTTTTCTGTTAAGTGTGTATGTGGATGCGTATTAATTTATTACCCCAAGTTTAAATCAGGAAAATAGAATAGCATTAATCAAGATGCACTTAGGGAATCTTATGATTGTTTAATATAAGCTGTAATGTCAGTGCACGTGTGTATGCGTATACACGCACACAAACAAGCACTTAATAATTTGAACATGTCTTTAGATAGAAACAGTTTAAATTTCATAACCTGGAAGTTACATAGCCTAAACCTTCAGCAAAAGCAAGAAGTTATAAAATGAGCCACGCTTGCAGTGACAACACTGTGCCAGGGGATTTACAAATACTATCCCAGTTCCCTCTGATGTTCCCGCACCACCGGTGTCCTCCCCTGCTGCTGCTTTCAAGTCTTTCTGCCCCCCACCACCCCTTCAATCTCTTCTCCATGTTGCAGCCAGGGTAAACTTTTAAAAGATGACAGAAAAATACACACCTGATCTTGTCATTCGCCTGCCACAAATCTTTTAGTGGCCTCTTCACCCTCAGGGAAGTGTTTATACTCCTAACCACTGCACCCACTGGCTTCTGCTCCTGATCTTTTCACACACCTCTTTCCCCCCCACTCTGTACTCCATCTCTGAAGCTCTTCAGGGTTATTGGAAAGTCAGACTCTGTAACTATCTCTGGGTCTTCACTGTTCTCTCCTCCTAGAAGAACAGTCACCACCCTCAAGGCTGGCTAATTCTCTGAACTCTCCTCATGGAGGTGAGAAGGTCCTGTAAGATGCTCCTGTGACACCGAGAACCGAGAATGTCACCTGGGACAGAACTTAACCACACTTTACAACAGTTGCTGATTTAACTCTCTAGGTGAGTCCAAAAGGGAATATGTCTGCCTTTTTCATTCCTCTTTCCCTTGCTTTGGAGTGCCTAAGCTATTGTCGGCACTTGATACTTGCACAAACCACCGATCTATTAACCCTAGTTTAGAGCTGAAGACGCTGCGGCTGAGAGACACTGAACAAGGACTATCTCTTGCCAATGTTCTCTCCCTTCCCAATTCCACAGTCACCCCTTGCTACCAGCAATTACATGTAGGATCACCAGAATAAAATGAAAAGACAAGGAATAGAAGAGGGATGGAATTATACTAAATCTAGGCCAATAGTAACTATAGCTAACCATTATATTTAGTTTGGATTTCCTAGAAGTCGGGACAAAAGCCTCTGGGCTAAAAAATTTTTGAATTTATATCCGTACAGATTCCAAAAAAGGAGACTGGCAGGTGAAGAGTGTTGGAATTCTACTTCAGAATTGTAAGGTTAATTCATCTACTTAATTATTTAACAAGTATTTACTGACTTGCTTCAGTGAACCAGGCATTGCTACACGGGAGGGAGCTAGTTATATGGCAATGACTGGGACTAGCAAAGTCCTGGTCTCTAGAATTTACATTTCTAGAGGCAGGAGGGGATTGATGGTGGAAAAGCAAGAAAAATAACAATAAACAAAACGACTTTAGATATCAGCAAGTACCATAAAAACAATACTAAAAATGTAGGGTGATGTAATGCACAGTGGTGGTTGGGAATAGGGAGGCTATCTTATCTATTTTATTTTCAGGGAGGTTATTTTATTTTATTTTATTTTAATTTTAAAGATTTTTATTTATTTACTTCACAGACAGAGAGAGATCACAAGTAGGCAGAGCAGCAGGCAGAAAGGGGGAAGCAGGCTCCCTCCTGAGCTGAGAGCCCAATGCAGGGCTCTATCCCAGCACCCTGAGATCATGACCTGAGCCGAATGCAGAGGCTTAACCCACTCAGCCACTAAGCGGCCCCCCAGGGGGGTTATTTTAGATCAGGCAACCTGGAAAGGTGGCTCTGAGAAAATCATATTTGAGATGATAGATGAATAAACACAAAGGATCTAGCCAAACAAGGTGGGGGAGAGCTTTCCAGGTGGAGGGGATCTCAAGGGCAAAGATCTTAAGGTGGGAAAAACCTAGGAATGTTCAAGAAACAGAAGCCCAAGGTGACTGGGTGGGAGAAAATGATAATGCTTGAGGGGGAAAGTGGTATAAATGAAGTCAGAAAAGCAGGGAACTATTCCTGCTAAAAAGCAGGCTTTTTTAAGGGCAATGGGAAGACACTGGACTTTTTAAATAAGCAATTGACAAGATCAGTTACACTTCATAACATCATTCTAGTAGGGGTGTTGGGGAGGGAGAATGGATTCTAAGAGGTTGGAATGGAAGTAGAAAGACAAGTTAGCACAGAGTGAGGCATGAGATCTAGGTTACTGGGGAAAAAAAAAAAAAAGGCCTTTTAGAACCTAACCTGTGATACTTACAGGGGTCTCTGTAATCAACTGTTTAACTTCTTCAGAAGATAAAAATTCGATCTAAAGTACCATACAGGCAATTAGTTATACGGCACAAATTGCTACAATACTTTAATAATTAGTTTTGACCTCCTGATCAGAATTAATGTGCCTAAAAGATTTCCAGGGAACAAGGGGTCAAAGTACAAAAATATTCAAGTTATTTCAGTAATAATTTACTACATATCTTAATAAAATGAATACTTATTTTGACAAAGCACCTAACCAGAGAGTAGCATTAGGAGGTCATAGTTTATAATATGAATTATAGAAAGAATACATAGTCCAAGCTGTCTGGGTGACTCAAGAAAATCATTTAAATTCCCTTGCAACTCAATTTCCTCACCAGTGTAGAACAGACATAACAAGGTCTGTCTTGCCCACCTCACAAGAAAGCTCTGAGAATGAATGGAGGATAAATACAAAAGAATTCTAGTAATACAAAGCATTATACAAATGCAAAGTTGTGTATGAAAGTACACTGACAGACCTGGAGGATTTTTAGGGGTTCATTTAACATAATCTCATTTCACAGTTGTAGGAACTGATGTCCAAGAAGGTGAATTAGCATGGCACTGCTAACAGCAGAATCCTGTTCTTACTTTTATGTAAAAGAAAAAAATTAATTTGAATATTTTCCAAAATCTCTATAATATAAATCTTAGCATTAATTTTTTTAAACAAGTATTCTGAAGAACACAAAAATACTGAAAGGGAACAGTAACTTGGAATTCATTATTAATGATGTATGATGTTTATACAAATCAAAAATAAAGTAGGATTAATTTTAATCTCAATGCCAAATTATGGGCACATATTTACGGACACAAATTATGTGTCTTAGAACAATGACTATTCTCGTTTTGACGTTATATTGAAGACCTTCAAAGACTGTTTAATGTTTAATGCATATTAATATTGTTTCTAAATAGTAGGTCTCAAACTTTCTATTATCTACAATTCCTAAATAGCTTATACCAGGTTTTTTTTTGCTGCTTAGGTGAATATTTATTTCCATATTTCTTGTAAATGTTAACTGCATGACTTACTGTAACAAAATTCTGATAGTTAACAATGTTAATCCTAATTTATCATTAGAATTGCTACTATAAATATTGAGGGGGGTGGTGGTGCATGTTGGCTCCAACTTTACACCCTACTCAGTTTCATCTAAGTTTATCTAGCCATAAGGGGAAAAAAATCTTCCCGAGGTGAAACAATTATCCACTGATTCTGAACTTACTAACATTTGCCTTTACCTGAATTTTTGTACTTTTTATCAATTCATCTCTTATACAATCAATAAATACTTACAAAATATCTGAGATCTGAAAGTCAAGCATCTGGCCACATTAAGATCACGGGAAATGGAATTCAGGCAAAAGAAACAACTAGAGGAAAGAGTTCGTGGCTTGGTCTGTTAAATGAACAAAAGGAGGATCATGGCAGTTGAAGTGGAGTGGATTCGGAAAGTTGAACAAGATGAGGGAAGAGCAAGCCTCAGCTGCTTCATACACAGCTCTGTAGGGAGCATAGATTTTGTTCCAGGTGCAATAGGGACTTACTAAAGAGTTTTAAAAGAAATGACACGGTCTAGTCATATTTTACAAGATAAAGCAGGCTCTGTGAAATGGCAAGATTTGAAATAAAGGGAACAGTGGGAGTCAACTGGAATAGTCCAAGTGAGATAATGGTAGCCTGGATCCAGATGATAATGGAAATGGAGAGAAAAAACATGAATTCATGATTAAAAGGGCAGAATACACAGGATTTAATGAAGAATAATGAGTTTTGGGCAAAGTGAAGGACCAAAGATAATTTGTAACTCTAGGGCTTCTGTATCTTAATGGATGGTAATGTCAAAGATGACGAGCTGAGGAAAACTAGAGAACCACAGGTATCTATGGCCTACTTGATTAGGTAGTTAGTTGGGTTTATTTCTTGGTGGTGATTGGGAGAACACTCAGGAGTTATATTTTGATCACATCAAATATGAGTTGACAACATCTACAGTGATGTATCTAGTGGGTAATTGAATATATGGTCTTGGATTTTATTATAATCAACCAGTGGATGTCTGGTTTAGGGGGCAAATTTTCTAAGACTTTTCACCTGCTCATTAAGCATTAACATGTTAATATGCATAAAAATAAATAATGATCAAGATGATTATGATGATGAGGAAGAGAATATTTTGATTTATACTGTAATGGGATAAAGATTCTTGAAATCAACAAACAGATGGGGTAATGAGATACGAGGTCCCATTTTCTTTCCCTTCTGTTCTAAGGCATTAATATAAAAGTGTTAGATAACATACTAGCAAAAAATTTAAAAAGTAGCCCTGCAGGAATGTAAAATAGGAATTCACTTATAAAGTAAAGTTAGCTTAAACATCTAGAACTTTGCTCACAGAATCTTTTAAAGAACTTGCAAAATACCTAGTACCTCCTCCAAATGTATATACCTAATAAAAGTTCAGTTGAACTAAATGTTTATCATTTGACTTAATGTGACTTTGTAAATAAAGTCTGTTCTTTAAATGCTTTCAGGATTAACAAACCTCCTGAGACAGAAATCTCCTTTCTTTTACAACTTAAGAGAACTCACTTAAAGGTCAGAATCAAGAAAAACTAAATAGTAACCAAGACACCAATAATAAAACACATCAAGCAAATCAGACATGATCTCTTATTTTTTTGTGTATACTCTTCCCTTGAAGGCCATGGTCTGACATCCATTATTCTCTGATGCTTATAAACTAGAGATCTTCATTTTGAAACAGATAGATGCATATCGTCATATATGACCAAACAAGGCCTATTCTGATGTATTCTACCAACTGCGGAAAACTGAGGAATAAGAAATGAAAAGTAAAGAGGTGGAAAATAATATAAGGTCAATGCAGAGAGAGTAAATTAAGACATCTTTATTCCAAAGTGAATAAGTGACTTAAGTGATAAAAGGAGGGGAAAAGTGATAAATACACAATTGTCAAGAATTCTATATATTCCACTTCATTATGCTTCAAATCTCTGAGATATTCTGAAATGAATGGAACAACAACAGAAGATTTAATCACCTTTAATTCAGGAAAAGGGGGTGGGCTATTAATGTGAATGAATACCCGACAAGTCAGAAACTACATATGACCACAAGAATACTGCTTTGCTTATCTCAGAGCAAATGCCCCGCTCTGTGTGTACATGTGGGTGTGTGTGGTGAGGGAGTGGGAGTGGGGGAGCAAGGATTAACAACATCCTTAATATTTCCAACCTAAATACTGCCCAGGGTGGTTAGTTACCAGGTACCTTAAAAAAATTCTTGAAGTTTCAATTTCATAAGTCCTAAGGTTCCTCAGCATTATTTGTGTAAGAAGCTTATTATGTAAGTATCTCCCTTTAAGTCAGTGAGTGGTGGGACAAGAAAACACTTGCCTTACCTGAGAGCATGTTTAGTTGATACGGTAGTATATTATTGTGTTAGAAGGCGGCAGGTACCTTTCTTGGTTGATTTGAGGGAAACAACTCTGAAAGAACAATGGCTTTTCTGGCAGAAGTGCTAAGGGCTTTAGGAGAAGGATCCAATAAAGCCACATTTAGGAGCTGTTATACCACTTTTCAGTAAAGAAACTTTGGCCTAAAGTTGTTCACTTTTCTTAAATTGAAATGTGGATGATTTCATGTGGATCAGAAACAGCCTAACATAAAATATGTTGCACTTAGCATATAAGAATTTCAGTGTTAACACCTTTTTTGGCACAGATTGTCAATTTTTGTTGCACGCAAATTTGGGGAGGGGGGGAGAATGAACTCATGACTTAAAAATCTGGCAACTGCTTGAATTTCACTGTAAAGAAGCATCATTAAGAAGCTAGGAATGTGAGTCACTTAATATCAGGCTTCAGCTAAATTCTTAAGTGGTTACATAACACCACTAATTTTTAAGATCAAGAAAGATTTTTTTTTTAATGTCAGGCTTTAGGATTTCCTTTTTCTGTTTTTCATACTACTAAAATGTCATGTCTGACCCTACTACCTATGTTACTTATTGCTTTTTTTTTTTTGAAGATTGAAACCTGTCCACATCTTCAGACAGATGTCCATTATTATTAACCTGGCTCTCCAAGATCGTATCTTTCTTCAGGCTTGGAAACTCATCTGTGATAAAGCTTCATGTTTACAAAAAAGGTAAAACATGAGAAATTCTACTGCAATAGTTAAAATAGCACTAAAATCCTGGTTAGTTCACATATTATCGAATAATTGAAATAAAAATTAAAAACCATACTTTAAATCCTAGAAGCTTCACACCATGCAGATAACATGTTTGAATGAATAACAAAAGTTTTCACTCAAGCTTTGACATTTTGACATGAAGTAAATATAAATTTTCAATTCTGGAAAATGAATAAAGAGAACATATTTGAAAATTAATTTTAAATATCATTTGAACTTCTATATACTTTCTCAAAATTAGCTGTAGTAAAATTAGAAAAACAAATATATAAGTTCTATGTTTATTATTAATCAAAGGCACGCTTTTGTGAGAACAAGGATCACACACAACTAATATTAATTTGCTTAAGCTGTAAGAGCTTCTTTTCCCAGAATTCTAAAAAAGACGAAAAGAACCAGACAAAAGAAAATATTATCGTAACTTAATATATATAACACTGTGTTTAGAGCAACAAGAAAGCAAATAACCATGTCCCTCTTACATGCTCAGCATTAAATTATCTTTCACAAAGCAAAGGGCTTTTTTTCTTTTAACCGAAAAGCAATATGTACAGTTAAGAGGTATAGAACTCCCACATTCCGGCCTTTAAATTTTTCTTCTTATAAGAAAACAGAATTTATGAGCCCCATAATGACCATTTTAAATACCCTGAATCACATCACAATAGAAAAACACTAGCATAATATCTAATGCCATATTTAAATATGACCCAAAATTCCATGCTTCTATAATCTATATTAAGTTGTGAGCAAAATAAAGGCATTTCTACCTTGATCGTTTCTCTAAGTAAAGGTTAACCGGAAAGGCCAACCTTAGGAAGAAATAGAATACATACCATGATATAGTCTCTTTCGTTAGAAAAGGCAAGAAGAACAGATTTAAATTAAGACTTGGTGTATAAAAGCTGAAAGCATAGAATTTGTATCCACATAATGAACTGATGTCTCCTCTAAAGACGTCAGATTGCTGTTCAGCTAAACTATCTAAAAATACCTCCTTGCAAACACACACACACACACACACACACACACACACACACACGAAATGACTACAAAGACAGGTCTTACTAAGCAGCTCTACTTGCACAAAATCACTTAATAAGTGGGGAAAATTTTTAAAGTACTTAGGGAAAATTTAACGGGAATTTTTCATAGCAGCTATGATCTTTTATGAGCTATTTTGAAAACCAGTTCCAATCTGTAAAACGTAGTTAATGAGGGATCTTCAAGCAAATCATAATTGATCTAAGATGTCCAACAGAAACTCATGTTCTATGAACTTAAAACGAGATGAAGAAAGATAAAATCAACATCACTGTCAACATTCTATTTAAAAACCAAGAAAAGGGAAATTTTCTGGCTGGGAAAGTGGGAATCAAATTCATGGATGCCACTGTATGCCAGGCCCTGTGCCACGTACGTAATCCCCACAACCAACCTATGAAGTAGGCATCGATAACAGCACTTTACGGACCAGGAAAAACGGTTCAGACATTTAACGAATCTGCTTAAAGCCACACAGCTACTAAGAAAAGGTAGGGTTCCAATCCACAGACAAATGATTCTGGAGTATTATAATCTAACATCAATACCTGACATTCACACAGACTGTAGAGTCTGCAGATTCTGAAAACATTAACATTTTATATTTTTCTTATTTAAACCTCAAGTTTTTCATCAGTAACACAGGGAGATTCTCAGTTCAGTCTTAGTATTATTTTGGTAATTAAAGAAAACAATATGTGTAAAATAACTATATGTTAGTAAAGTAATAACATTAGTAAATAATTATATTATTTATAATAATATAAATATTAATAATTATATTATAAAATATTACTAGTATTAGTAAAATAATTTAACTATTACAGTAATTATTAATAATCTTCAAAACAAGGTTGAGAGGAAGACCGGCATTGTTATCATGATCTCCACTTTGAAGCGAGAAACAGAAATTTCAAAGAGTTAAATGACTTACCAACAGCTGAGCAGCTAGTAAGCATCAAAACAAGGACTCAAAGTGAAGTCCTGGTACACAAAGTATTTTATTGTTCAACTATACAAAAACGTACTTGGAATAGTTCCTTCCTATTATTATGGGGAAAGGTTCACAGCTGAAATAGGTGTTTTCCTTTAAATATCCCTGTCAGGTACTTGAAAACGATATGCAATGAGCACGGTTAGTGAATGAGTTTTGCTACACTAGGACATTTCAGCATGCATCCTTGTTTGCTCTCAGGTTCAGGGTAACACTTCAAAGCCACCCATTAAGTTTATTATAAACCAACTGAAGGGAATACCTTCTTCCACAGCATCTGTGGATAGCACTTAGAGGAAAGAACAAAACAGAGAAAAGAAGTAATGCATATCCTGTGGCTAACAGAGCCAGTACCTGCTACAACATCTTGAGGGATGGTCTCTAATCCTGCCTACCACAATGCCCCGCCCACCACCCTACTTCACAGAGCATGGAGACTGACCCTAGGGCCATTACCGCTGCAAGAAAAGTCTTTCCCCCCCCTGCCAAAGATTTTATTTATTTATTTGACAGAGAGAGAGAGAGAGAGAGCACAAGTAGGCAGAGAGGCAGGCAGAAGAAGAGGGGGAAGCAGACTCCCTGCTGAGCAGAGAGCCCAATGCAGAGCTTCATCCCAGGACCCTGAGACCATGACCTGAGGCTTAACCTACTGAGCCACCCAGGTGCCCCAAGTAAAGTCTTCTTAATGCAAGGAAGTCCATAATCATCGGATCTCAGATCACTGTTGTGGCTAGGTTAAAGCAGATTTTAACACAGCTTACTAAAAGGTGTATTACATCCCACAGTCCCAAGAATATGTGTTATAGGGATGGAGGTTAAGGAAATGCCAAAATTGTGACGAAGATGGACCTAACTATGATTTACTTATCTGTATTTTAAATGGCTAAGAAAATGTTGCTAAATCTGTGTGACTGAAAAAACTCTCTCATCTGGCTAAATGCTAAAATTAGCTCCTTATAAATTACTTATCTCACTAGAAAGAAATTAAGAGAGCAATCATATCACCCAAATAAGAAGTAAAAAAAAAAAAAATCAGCATTCTTTTCTATATTCAAGTATAAAAATAGGGTAATGTGAAAGACCTCTGAAGAACCATACAGATGGGAATCTCAGATATGTGTGGGGACACAGAAAAGGTTGAATTAACAAAAAAAACTTTCATGGAAAGAGAGTAATTCTTCAATACGAAATTACACTCTTGTAATTCTAGGCACACTTAAAGAGGAATAAAATGTATTTCTTTTATTTCCTTCAAGATCAAGGTAAATTTACTCTATATTTTATGGTAGGGCTGGTAATTACTACATCACACATATGAAATCCCTTTGAAACTTGCTAAAGAAAATCCTAATGTAGGGGGAGAAATATAACTGTTTTCAAACTTTCTGATGAGAATTATAATCCACAAGATACATAGAAAACAAGGAATTGGACCATCCTTGCAACGATGTACTGGAAGCCAAGTTTAGTATAGTGACCTCGTGCAGCTTCCAAAAATAATCTGCATGTGCACAGGGGTGTTGTGTTTGCATGCACATGCATGCACGCACGCATGTACAAGAAAAGACTTCCACTGGCTCCACCATGTATTAGCTGTATCACTTTGGAAAAGTTACTTAACCTCTCTATGCCTTGATTTCTTTGTGTATAAAAGGAGGACAATATACTTATATGGTTGTAAGGATTAAATGAGATAATATATGAACAGAATTTTGAACATTGCCTAGAACATAGGAAGCCTTCAATTTAAACTAATGGCATTATTACTATTACGTTTTTACTCTAATACTAAATTAATGAACAAAAGATTGCTTGCCGAATATGAGTATGGAACTGCAGAAGAAGAAAAGTGAATCAATGTAAGGACATGTCATCTAAGCAAATAGAAAACCTAACACAGTCTCATGACACATTTAATTTTCCTTACTTCCTGGACAATGGAGGATAAATAGCCACCTTTAAAAACATAGGAACTTCTTATTATGGGCCATGCATTACTCTAAGCACTTTATAGCTTTTACCTTGTTTAATCTTCACACAACCATATCATCTCCATTTTGCAAATGGAGTCCACATAATAGGGAAGCTAAATAAATTAGCGAGGCTCACATAGCTAGTAAGTAGTGAAGGCGGAATATAAGTCTGAGTTCCTGGCCCTAGAGCCCTCCTCTGGCCACTAGGCTACAGTTCCTCCTTATGCCTTCTCTCTGTGTAACTTTCTTCACAAAAGTTACAACTGGTCAGATTACAGTTTTCATTATTTCATGTTACAAGCTATTTCTTAAATTGGGTTATTTTTATAGATAGAAAGTGAAACTACTCCTAGGAACCTAAGTGAGATTCCCCTTCTCCCATTCACTGCTAAGTTCTAAGAGCTCCTGTAGAGCCCAAGGGTAGTTTTTAAAAATATATTTCAGCATTCAGTTCCCTTTAGGTAGAAAAGAGAGCTTCATATCAATTATAAGACTATAGTCTAGAAACCAACATGGGAGCAGGGCATCTTCAGCTTCATTTCATCTTGGGCTTCTAGTTCTTCTATTAGATGACTCTGATCTGCTGCTTACAACCTCCAAAATCTGTCTGCTGAAATGCCCTTATTTCTTACACCTGCTCATATCCACCAGGTGGGCTCCAGCTGCCCTCCGTTCATTCCCCCAGTAGGCCCCATACATAACACTAATACACATGTCAGCAGGTGTCTCTCCTGCTATTCTTCTGTGATCAACTCTTGAGATAGAAGCCAAGTTTTATTCACAAATAACAAAGACCAAATACAAAATACATTTTTCAGAAACCAGTGATTTTCTATATCTAGTTCCACAACTATATGTATACTAATATATAAATGTTATTAAACAAAATTATACTAGTTGGTATACTAATATTTTATCTCACTGATTCTAAGATACACAATTTCTCTTTATTTCAACATCTTTGAAATTGGGATCCATCTTAAAAATCAATGAAAAGAAAATACTGGTTATTTAAAGCAAGGTGAATCAATCAATGGTGTCTTAGATTTGACGAGAAATTACATTTTCATTAAAATACACACAAAGTTTTAAAGAAAATAATGTTAGGGAATTCTTGATCCATCCTGCCTGCTCACCTAATAATTAGAAGAAATGATTTTTCAACTATGTCCAGACAGATAGAAATGGTTTGACTACTAGCTACACTCAAGAAAGACTCAAAACAAAGCCCATACTTCAGAAACCTAACTCATGAATGTCACAATCCCAACTGGTACCCTGGCCAAATCACATTTTTCACTATATTCTACCATTAATGGCTTTCTAATTAATACCCGAATCCACAATATTGGGCCAAAACTCTTTGACCTGCCATTCAGAAGGCTCTACAGTCTGAGCCCTCTCTCATCAACGTGTGCACCTCCCACTGCCCCTCCACCTCAGCCAAGCTGATCTACACTCACTGTTCCTTGACTGTGCACGAACACTTGATTCATTGCTTTAGCTCATTCTGTTTGCCTTGCAAACATGCCTCCCAAATCCTTTTTTCTTCACATCTTGCTTATCTCTTGCCCTTATTTGTGGCACAATTCAAGTCTTATTTCCTTCTTTGCCGACTACTCAAATTATACGTGACATTCTTGCTTGTGCACTCCTATGTATTTTTTTGTCAATACTGCTCACCCAAGCATTTAAATATATGCAACTAGACGCAAAATCTTCAAACCATATTTTTTAATCTCTTTTACAGAAATCTGGATAAAACCCACAAGAAAACACTCAATGTTTTCTTATTTTTGACATTTTATTCAGTTAATACTGAAAACATTTCTATTATTTGAGAAATACAATCTATATTTTATTCTTCTATTCAAAGACAGAGTTTAAGTGGTCTTGCTCTTTGAAAAAACCAAGAGACATTTAAGTTATCCATATCTCTTTTTCTAGAGCAAAAGTAATTTTTCATTTAATATCACTACTATCAACTTTTGCGATATTTGTTCTTTAACACACAGGCTTTAAATCTTATTCATACAAAGTTGTTAATTTTTTTCAGGGGGACAATAAGCAAACAGAATAATGAAGGGTAAAGAAATCTGGGAATATGCCCAACTAAAAGAAACACAAAAGGTTTCAGCAGTAAGACATGATACACAGTAGAAAGGGAAAAGGACAGAAATGCCTTCACAGGTGTTTATATATTTTCTTCAGCTAAGCCATTTGAAAGCTTTTCTTTTTTTCTTTTGACATTTTAATATTGACTTCCAGTATCTTAAAATTTTCCATAAACTTCAAGAAAGGCACAATGATATGAATACAATAAGCTTTATTAAAATCACATTATGCATTTTTTCTATTCCATATTTGGGATGGAGTCCTAACACTAATTAAGGAAGCTCTAAGTAAATAACTTTTTCCTCAAAATGTAAAATACTATATATAATACATATTCAATTACATATCTATATATAGTACATATTCTATTACATATCAATATATAATATATGGCAAACTTTGAAATTATAAAGTAGACAAAGCAGTTTAGGATAGAAGATTCATACTAGTTTATAGTGTGTCTCTTAAATCAGTTGTCCTTAAATATATTTTCTACATATATTTTGGGGGGAAGGAAAATCTAAAACAAATGCTATTACCAGATTTTTTTTTACTCTGGTATAATACAAATACATCTGTAATAAGATATGTATTAAAATGTACATTGAAAACTAATGATGTATGGTATGGTAACATAACATAATAAATGAAAATGTTACCAATGGTTTTATCTGACTAGTAAAACTATGATTCTTTTTCTGTCCTTGTCTTCACCTGCTTTCTCTTCAATGAACATGTAAGTTATGTATTTTTTAAATTATAAATGATGCACCAAACTGATAATGCAGACAAAACACAGGTTAGACTGCTACCTGAATAACCGTAACACAAAGCAAATAAGCACTGAAAATTAGTTTACCTATTCAGAGGTATCCCTTCTAAAATAATTTTAAATTATTTTTATATTTAGGTAAATGTTATCTCTAGAGCAGTATAATTTTGACATTTGATTGTCTTTACAAGTGAAATTAATTCAAACAAGAAACAGGAAAACTAATACATTAATATAAAACAAATATAACATAAATGCCCATTTTTAATTGCCACTTAATACAAATCAAAGTATATTTTTAAGAAAACAAGAAAGTATAAGATTAATTGTCCATAAAGAAGAAGTTAATTTCAGCCTTCACATCTCAATCATTGGAAACCGAGGCTGTAAGCTGTACTCCTCACTCAACTTCTGCCAACCTCCCCTGGCTCCCCCTTGCCCAGCCACTACAGGTCCAGTGAATCCTTCTAAATCCTTACTGATAACTCCAAGCAATCTTCTCTTTCACTAATAGTAAAAGTGCTATGCACTTCTCAGTTCCATAAAACCCAGAAAGACTACACATCACAATATCCTCATTTATCTCCAAATTTTTCCTGATTACTGAGAGGAAAAAAAAAGAGTGCTTTCATTTATTTGAAATAGTTCAGAGAGTAGAAATGTCTAGTTGAACCCATTCTGTTTCTCTAGGAGAACAGAGGCCATCAAGATTACAGTTCTAGAGCTTTTCTTACAGCCAAAATGTTTGTCTTCGTTTATTATGAAAGGGATCAAGTTGTGTACAGGCACTTAAACTTAGTGAAAATTTGACTTACTGGAAATAATTCATTATAAGGTGCTCCCACCATAATCTGTGTTTTTAAGTTCTCTAATTAAAATTAGTTTTTACCAAAAAAATAAGCCATACAGAATGTTAAATTCTAGCCTTTTCTATATACCTAAATTAGAAATGAGATTATGGGTTAATTACTTTTAATTACTTTACACAAACAACTACACATGCCTTAAATACATTCATTATATATATATATATATACACACACACACACGTGTGTGTGTGTATATATAAATAATACATAGATATGTATTTCATTTTATAATCATTCCAAGTCAATATATAAACCAATCATCCATTTCTCTAGAATTCATTAAAAAAGAATATGTATTTTAGTCTGAAAGGTGTTTTCAGACTATCACTTTATTAATCAACAAATGTAAGGTTAATCCATAACTAAGACATCTCTGAGAAGAGCCTGTATAATGAACATGCAGTGTGATCTGGTATACTGATATGGAATGAAGAGATTCAAAGTGCATGGGCAATATTTATATAGTGATTTAACATACTAAAGAAGTATTGATAACTGGTTGACTGGTAAGTTATGCAGATATGACAGACATCATAGACTGTACAAATAAGATCCATCATTATATATTATATACATACACTAAATATATATGAGTAAAAGATAGAATACAACATAACTAACATAAAAGGCCTATGCCCCAAAAAAGGGCACAATTATTTAAATAGTCCTGTGTAACTCCTACGTCAGTACTAATAGCACTGGCATTTTAATATTGTAAATGGAAATAATCACGAGTGTGTATCAGGTCTTCAAAAATAAATTTCATTTCTTAATGATCAAGAAAAATAAGGAGGTCAGAGAGAGCAAAGATCTTAGAACAAGGAAAGTAACAGGGACCTTGAAAGACACATACACAAACTTTCCTTTAAAACACTCACAAACACACACACACACACACACAGGTGTACTTCGATATACATCCACTCATGTTCTTTTGTTTTTAGAATTTTTTTTAAAAGTTCATAACCAAACCATAATCCAAATAAAATATGTTGATAATGATAAAATGGTCATCTGATCTAAAGAGGTGAAGTTTTTCGAAGTTTACAAAAGACTGCCAAAGACGTGATGGTACTAAGGTATTCTTTTTCTTTTTACTAAGTACATAAAGTAAAGTACCTCATTAGGGATTTAAATAAAATTAAATAAAAATAATTTTTACGTGACTGTTATTAAACATAGCAAAATGAAGAAAACTGCACAATTACTCTGGAGGGATTCTTAAACAGATTACCTGAATAAAATATTTAAGAGTTTTGTCAGACCTGAAATCAAGGAAATGGATATTGCAGGGATATTTATAGCTACATGACCAAATTTACAGGGCATTTATTTTGGTGCAAATTAAGTATAAGTACTTCAAACATATAAAATATGATACTTTAAATGAGAAGGAAAAACTGTGATTAATGATCTTACTATGGTTAAACAGTTAAAGGAGAAGAAATAATTGAGCTTCTAATAATGCATTTTAAATATTCTTTTTCTTTTTCAAGTTGATTATTGTCTTTTCATTAATCTTAATTGAATTTTTATACAGTCTATTTTTAAATGCACCATTATTAAATTATTAAACAATATTTAAAAGCAAGGATGGGAAGTATGGTTCTTCTCTTGACTAAAAGTAAGGATTTTTCTTTAATATAGCCCACAAGAGATAGCTTTTTCCCATCTCACACATATAAGTAGTGCATGCAATACACTGCAAGTTTCTAAAATAGATTTCTTCACTTCTAACAGGGTAAAAAGATCTATTATTTGTTGCTAGGGTTTCTTGGCCCAAATCCAAGGCAAGATGACCTTGTCCTTGAATAAAACAATAGGATATTGCTTCCTCTCAGGCCTCTTTGCTAGCTAGCACAGTGAAAAACCTCCCCAAGAGATGAGTTTATTTCATCTCAGGAACTATATCTGTCATAACAGATGAAAAAAAAAAAGGATCAGATGAAGAAAAGGTGGAGTTTTAACCCAAGAGATGCATAACCTAACATCTATAATTAATCTCAGTGTTATTTTCTACATCGCTAAGGAAAACGTATCAATCAAATTATATTAAAGAGACTCTACTCGGTGTTTTCAGACAAGGTCAAATTGTCATGGTAGGAAAAAAAGCAATTTCTTAAAAATCAAGTTTTCTTAAATCTATTTTGGTTAAAGACAGAGGGGTTGCTTTGGGAGGGTGGAGATAAAGAAGAGGTAACACTCCTTTGCTGGATCTTCAAACTATAGTCATTATTTGTCAGGTATCCTAATATCTTCCTCTCCATCACCTGTATTGGCCTACTTTCTAATATAATCCATTCCAACGATGACAGTCTCCTTGATTTTCCGAAACTTCTGATTCCTCAGATGCTTACATCTTCCTGCCTCAAACCCGCACGTTATTCTTCCTTCTCTATGCTGTACTTTCAACAGTTGGCAATTTTGAATCGCAACTATATCCTTATTACAAGGAAGGTAAAGAATTCATTCAAGATATGATCTCTCATCTAACTGTAGATAAACCAATTTACAAGCACTGGTTAGAAGAATAAATAAAATTAAGCATTACATATCAGTGCCACTAAATCATTATTCAGAAAAAGCAGAGATGAATAATAAGAGAATAGGAGCAAGTAAAAGTCAAGCAAAGACCACTCAATGCTGAGGAACAGGAAAAGAGAATGAATCTGAAGGGTCTGTGATCAGATCATCTTGTCCTAAATAAAAAAGTCATAATTGGGGGAAAAGTACATTCACAGGGAAGAGAAGGTAGATTATAGAGGACCTTAGTGACCACAGGAATTCAGACATTATGCTACATTATATCCTTCTTGGTTAGGGCTAATGAAATAATGAAATTTCTATTTATGGCTACAAACAAGCCATGACCGGTATGGACTTCAGAGAGGTGATCACGAATTCAGGTTGTGTTCCACGATAGATGTGATTTCACTGAAGTATAGACAGGGTAGAAGAAACACCAAGACTCAGTGCTTCTAAAGGAGCACAAGTGGCCAAGGTCAGGCTATCATAAGTTACAAAGGGAACAGCGGAAGTTGAGGCATGAAGGTTATGTTTAAAGAGTTAAGCAGCAAAAATAAAAAGGTATGTGTGTGATAAGGCCAAACACAGAAAAACAGAAAGAAGAAGGAACTGAGCTAAATGGCATCTATTCCTGATTATCCCAACTTGGGTTTCAAGATGACATCAAAATTTCACATAGCAATAAGCAGCTTTATAAAACTACTTATATGAAAGTTTTATACAATGATTTTGATCATGATATTGTTGCTTTTTTCTACTGACAGTTCTTGGAATGTCACAAACACCAGGAAGAAAAGTAAGCATTTTTTTTCAAGTTATGTATTTTACTGTTTAATACCAGCTCTCATAATTATGCAGTCTATACACCTAATGTACTCTAAATTTGGCTACATAAGGAGAAGTAGTACAGGTCTGTGGTTAAACTAGTCCTGTGAAACCAGACAAACCTGGCTTCCAATGACGGCTCCACCACTTACTAGACATTGGAAAAATTTATTTTTATTCTGCTAAGCCTCAGTTTCATTATCTCTAAAAAGGAGACAATACCTCTGTCTTTAGAGGGTTGTTGTAATAATTAAGTCAGATAATACACAGTGCCTGTCATACAATAAGTGCTCGATAAATAACAGCTATTGTGATTTATTCCATACATTTAAGTAAAGCATTCTCTTATGTACACCACTATTTAAAATTATTATTCAATCATGACTGAGGTTTCATCTACTGCATGTACAGCTCACTACCTATACCAGTAATTTCTAGAAAAAATGCACAACTGGAAAAGGGGTTATTGGTTTCACAGTATCAAGCTGATTCATTTTAAGTAATTCATTTAAAAATCTGCAAAGATTCAAAGTCATCCTATAGTGCGGAATTTTTAAAAGAATGCTCAAGGAACACCCTTCCCATTAGATAACTTGAGGCACACTAAGAAACAGTTGGTAAACAGAGTAGTGACACCTCTAATGCCATCCTAAGGCTTTCCCCAACCTACTGAGCTTATAAAACATTTTCATGAAATATTTATTCGCAGTCTGTATAACTGGTGCCCAACGGTAGTCTTTTGGAAAGTACAGTTTTACGATACGTTTTTAAAATGTATTTTATTCTCAAAATTCACAAAACCAGAAGAGTCCTCTGAAGACTAACTGAAAGCACTAGATGACTGTAAGAACACAGCCCAGTGCCAGGTACATTTTCGGTGACGCACAAGTATCCATCTCAGTGTTATCAACCGACTATCTAGAACTGGGATGGGGAATGGGGATGGGGATGAAATTTACTAGTTTAGAGGGTTAAATGAGACTTCATCAATCCAAAAGTACAATTAAGTGAGAAATTCAACAGTGTTATTGTGTACCTACTATGTGCCAGCAACTGAGTTATGCACTGAGTTAGACAGAAATAAAAAAAAAAGTCCAGAAGATCTAAAAAATCCTGACAAAGCAGAATAAGTGAGTTTATCACTGGTGCTGAATCACAGCTCTTTTAAAAGCACCCAATTTAACATTTTTTGCTTTTTAGTTTCTCATTATCTTCTACTGTCAAAGAAGTGAAACCACTTAAAAAGCCACAAAAGCCTCTGCCTTCCGCTCAGGTCATGATCTCAGGGTCCTGAGATCGAGCCCTGCATCAGGCTCTCTGCTCAGCGGTAGCCTGCTTCCCCCCACCCTCTGCCTGCCTCTCTGCCTACTTGTAATTTCTCTCTCTGTCAAATAAATAAAAATCTTTAAAAAAAAAAAAGCAGCAAAAACAGAAGTATTTACGAATTTACTAAATTTTACTCACTTAAAATTAGCTCTGACATTATTCTCATAAGCCTCATAGGTCAAAAGTGGGTTATTCTCACTTATTTTTGTTCAACAGTTCAAATGAGTCACCTGTTATGTGAGAGTCAGAGTAATTATTCTCCTAGTCAACTCCTTATAAATCATTAAAATCCTAAAGGTCCGCTCACCACACAGCAAAGTCTAGATAACCAGAAAACTCATCAACGAGTACAGCGCAAGATCTTGACACCATAGGCTACCAGCTCGGCCGCACATGATGCTCTACGATGGTCAATTCTAGTAATCCAACTTGTAAAAGTATCATGGGAAATACCAACTCACATGTTTTTTAGAAATTGCTTGATTCAAGGCTATTTTATGGCTGCAGTTGTTTTTGTCATAGTTATACCCTAAATTTCAGTAAAATATATACATAAAGCACCAGTCAGGAAACAAACATGCTTACAGAAAAGTATATCAGGTGCTGTAGGTTACATTTTATTTGGTGTTATCTGTCCCAAGTGCTCTTGTTGTCACAAATCTAGTAATACTCTACCCCGCCCCCCCCCACCACCACCAGTAAATAATTTTAACAATTTTCTTTGTTCACTAAAATTATATTATTAATTTAAATACCCCCTCCCTCCAATTTGGAGAAAGGTTACATGAAAAAGGGAGACAAGGACCCTGTAGTTCAAACTTTCCTTCAAAGGTTCCTCAAGGAGTCTTAAGTAATATTCTCACTTTTACCTGGAGAAATCATGAAAACAGAGGAGCTTAATTTCAAAGGCCCTGTTAAAAAAATCAAACTACAATAGAACTTTTCTATAACAACCTTTCTTATTAGTGAAATAAGTATAAGGCTGGCCTTTTCCTAGATCTGACCCAAAGAGATTTAATTAGTGAGGTACCATTAGGATCTCATTATGAAGGGGCTGGGCTCTAAGCACAGCATCATAACGTGTTTCCACCACAGATACTGCCCTAAGAACATCCTGTGGTTCACTGGAAAAGCGTGATAGTACCTTAACAGTTACTTCATCTACGAAAATCTCTTGGATTTAATTTGTATTTTTGTTCATCATTATGAACAAACTATACACATAAACCTAAGCATATAAATACTCCAAATTCATGGCCTCCTCTCTATAAATTTTCAAAGCCTTAGCGATCTATCTCCATTTTCGCATTTTAACATCTTATCCTTTTTAGAATATAGAAGATAATTCCTATACCCTAATAGAATACTTGTTTATGCTATGGTGTAAAAATAGGCAATTCAAAAATACTTAGACTACTATATAAGCCGCCTAGATTCCTATGTTTTGATTTGGGGAATTTAAAAAATAGATATATAAAAATATGAATTCATGTAATGGCAGAAAACTTCCAACACTGTGACATAAAAGTAGCACTGTGAGAACTCCCATTCCTGAAACAGGAGGCGAAGACTTGGTGTTAACCATAGAAAAGTGTTTCCCACAAACAGCAGTAAGCTGCCTGTGGGATTTCAGCATGACAAACGCATAGCTGACTCATGGGATCAATTATACAGAACAATACTTTTGGCATTAAAAAAAATTATCCTCTGTTTTTATCACCTATTAATGCACGTTAAGAAGTCAGATGAGTCCCACTGACCAAACGTCTTATTACCAAATCAATATCCAGAGCTCTCCTTCCCTCAAACCTACGTGTGAATTCCTTACCACAGATGCCTGCTCCCAATAACCCTTTTCATGATTGCTCATTAAATTCAACTATAAAAAACATTTTTTTAAAAAACTGTTTGAGTATTAAGTTAAAACTGAATTGTCGAGTTCTCATTTCTGATGATAGAAATTGGCTGTCCAATATTTTGCCTTAATTGAATTGTTGGTCTTGTTAAAATTTTTAAATAAAAATTACAACAAAATAGGAAACACAAGCCAGTCATAACTTACCCTCCCCTCCTCCAAGCAACTATTACACCCTCTAAAAAACCTGTTTTCCCTGAACAGAAGCAGCAATAATTCCCATTTTAAAGCAATTCTCTCTGACGTGCTGTTGAAGCACAAGCAGCATTTGCGATACTTACTGAATGTTTCTCCTGCTGGCCCATAACTCCATGGTTAGCTGGGATTGCTAGTGGTTTCATAATGAAGAAACATATGCTGAACTGAATTTACACATCATGTACCAATCTCTCATGGATGGCAAGTCACCCTCTACAGCATTAAATTAAAAGAAAAAAGAAAAAGGAAAAAAAAAAAAAAGAAGAAGGAGGAGGAAACCAAGCTGCAGCTTAAAGTGTCACTACTGGTAAGCTTAAAAAACCCCTCACACTTGTAGACCAGAAAAGGAATCCGAACAACGGTGTTCGTCTCCATTTTTATAACACTGAAACTCTAACCATCTGAGGCTAGGATAAGACTGAGGAAACCTTATACAGCTCTCAGTCTTCCGAGAGAACAAGATCATTTCTGAGATTGAAGAGCAAGAGCCAAAAGAAAAGAAGGAAAAAAAAAAAAAAAGCTAAAATGGCTGACTGCACACAGACTCCCCTCAAAAAGGCTTAATACAGAATTATATTAGTCAGGGTGGTATAAGAACCAGTCTGTAGCATTCAGCCGAGCATTGTTAATACTCTTGTTTCATTTGCAATCACACATACGGACCCCTCCAACCAAGAAAAAAAAAGAAAAAGAGGAAAAGAAAGAAAGAAAAAAAATCAGGGCAGAGCATGTGAATCGGGACCTCCTCCCTAGCTGCTAATGATGCTGACAGAGTGGTGACCAGTGATCTCTGTCCCACTCCACTAACCAAGTTTGCACAATTAATCTTAGCAGCATGACACTGATGGACATTTAATTTAATGATGTCTGTCCCTCACACTCAACACAAGCATGACTGCTAGCAAGAGAGTCACTAACAGAGACACAGCACATGCACACACACAATCTCGAGAATCATGAGTCTGAATGCAATACACCAATATAATTACATTATTGTGCTTACTTTGGAGGACCATGGCTGCAGGCAGTTGGCATAGCAACGCACAAGGAAAGCCATTTCCTGGGTAGAGAGAAAGCTTCCTTTTCTAAATAAAAAATTCCTCTTAGGAAACAAACGGCATTGCTGCTTCCTGCAGAAAGCAAGACACTGGAGTCTGTCTCTTAACCTGCAAGGCTCACACTCAATGCAGTTCTAGTGATGTAAGTGGATTTCTCTCTCACCCTCCCTCTCTCTACATACACTGAAATATTCAGCTCAAATGGTACACACATTCCTTAAGACTCGCCCCCTCCTCTACTTAACCATTTCACTCATTAAGGTAGCGATGGACAATTCAGATAAAGTAACAAGCTCTTGCCTGGATTATATCAGCAGCTGTAGGTTAAGCAAGTCTCAGAGGGATGGAATCCATTGATTGCTGACTCCAAATAATATCACTGAAGACAGGGTGGGAAAACGGAGCAAGGACCTACTTGAACAGCTTTGAACTAAAATATGATTTTTCACCAGTCTGAAGATAAGAGAATGAATGTGACCTCTTCCCCACCCTCAAACATTACTGTGCTACAGGAAGTAAGTATCTATCAAAAATTTCCAAAATGCACATTTAACAAGCTTTATATAAATTTAGAAGATGTGATTTTCACACACACACACACGCACACACACAGCACATTGCAAATAATAACAAAATAAACACACTCACAATTTTTAAAAAATTCAAACTTTTAGAGGTAAAGTTTAAATTTAATGAGGATATGTTATTTTACCATTAACTCTTAATTTCATCTGGGTTAGCAGGTTATTTGAAAGACAGCATTACAGCTGACAAAGAATAAGGACATTTTAACTCTGAAGTACTGGTCAATTTCTCATAGGCAAATCTGTCTATAAATGGAATGCATAGTAGAAAATGGAAATGGAAAATCTAGCAACTTTAATAATTGACTTTGAAATTGTCAGTACTTGCTAATTTGTGTTTCTTGTCTACTTAAAACTACACCCATACTATTCTCTTTTCTTTTCCCCTCTCATTATCTAACGGCAACCACTCCCTGCCCATGACTATTTTGGATCCTTCTCTCCTGCCCATCCCCAGTATACCCCTTTCATAGACTTGTTATATTTCTATATCTCTTCTTCCCCACATATATTCAACCTCTCCCTCACAACTAGCAGGTCTCTGCACTGGTTTCTAAATATGTTCAGGTCTCTCACATCTCAAAAACAAAACAAAGAACAGAAACCTTCTTTAGAGCCTACATTTTCCCATGGCTACAGTATAACTGCCTTCACACTAACCCACCTCATAACCAAATTTCTCAAGAATTACCTGTTTTGGCTTCTACCACTTTCTCATCTCACACATTTCTTCTGAAGGACTATCACGGTCCTATTGTATAATTTATACATCTACGAGTTATCCTTAACACCTTTCTCCAAGCCCAATCCATCACAATATCCCATTTACTAAATCCTCTACCTTTTCTCAAACTTAAATTTCTCTTCATTTCTGCTATCATCCCATTCATTACTTTTCGCCATAAAAATTGCAGAAGTGTCTTTATTGAACTGTCTGGATTCAATTTTAACCTCACCCACCCTATCCATTTAACATACTCTTCCTAAGATCTTTTAAGAACTAAAATCTGGTCATTTCAACCTAACCTGTTGAGCCCTTTTTTCAATTAAAACATATCAATGGCTTCCCATTGCTCTAGCATACAGACTAAAACTCCTTTTACAATGTGCAAGATTTGTAGATGGTTTTAGGAATTATGCCATGCTCATGCCCTCCAGGTCACCTGGGCTGCTCTTGTTTCCTTCAATGAGCAAAAAGGTCTTTCTACACAGTATTTCCTCTGCCTAGAACATTCCTTCACCCTCCATTTCCTGATTGATTCTTACTCCACCCCTAAAAACCACTGGTGAAATGACCTCAAAGTTATCATGATATTGTGTATCACTTCCCTATGATGCTTATTACTGTTCTAATTTTACATTTAATCATGAATTAGTTCATCGCGTTCGATGTGCCACTGTACTTGCAGCCCTTAGCATGGTACATGTCACAGGCTCTTGCCTTTTCTGAATGAATAAAATTTTCAGTGATCAGGAATGGACATTAGCAAAACCATGTTTGATCTTATAAACTAGTTCTTATCAAAATCCCAAATGCTTTTCTACCATAAACAAATGAATGATTTAAAAGTAAATGGCTTGGGACACCTGGGTGGCTCAGTTGGTTGAGCTGCTGCCTTCAGCTCGGGTCATGATCCCGGGATCCTGGGATCGAGTCCTGCATCAGGCTCCTTGCTCAGCGAGGAGCCTGCTTCTCTCGTTGCCTCTGCCTGTCTCTCTGCCTGCTTGTATGCACTCTCTCTCTCACTGACAAATAGATGAATAAGTAAAATCTTTAAAAAAAAAAAAAAGTAAATGGCACTGATCTTTGACAAAGGAGCATGGGCAATATAATACAGAAAACACAGTCTCTCCAACAAATGGCACTGGAATAACTGGACATCCACATGCAATAAATAAATAAATCTAGGCACAGACTTCATACCCTTCACAAAAATTAATTCAAAACTATCACAAACCTAAATGTAAAATGCAAAATCATAAAACTCCTACAAAATAACAGAGAAAACCTAGATAACCCTGCATATGGTAATAACTTTTTAGATACAACACGAAAACACAATCCATGAAAGAAATAATTGTTAAGCTAGATAGAGTTCATTAAAATGAACTTCTCCTCTGTAAAAAAAAAAAACAAAAAAACAATATTAAGAAAATTAGAAGGCAAGCCACAGATCAGGAATAAATGTTTGCAAAAGACACATCTGATAAAGAACTCCTAAAACCCAAGAGTAAGATAAAACTTGATGAATGGGCTGAAGACCTTAAAAGACACCTCACCAAAGAAGATATACAAATGGAAAATAAGCATATGAAAAGATGCTCCATGCATATGTCATCAGGGAAATGCAAACTAAAACAAGAGTGAGATACCACCCCATACCTATTAGAATGGTCAAAATTCAAAACACTGACAATACCAAATGCTGGTGAGGATTTGGAGCAGTGGGAAATTCACTCATTGCTGGTAGGAAAGTAAAATGGTACAGCCACTTTAGAAGACAGCGTGGTGGTTTCTTATGAAACTAAACACACTTATGTAATCCAGCAATCACACTCCTTGATATTTACTCAAAGGAGTTGAAGACTTACGTTGGAGCATCTGGGTGGCTCAGTTGGTTAAGTAAGCATCTGCATTTGGCTCAGGTTATGATCCCAGAGTCCTGGGATAAAGCCCTGCCTCAGACTCCCTGCTCAGTGGGGAGTCTCCTTCTCCCTCTTCCCCCTCTCCCTCCCACCTCCCCCCAGCTTGTGTTCTCTCTCTCTCTTGCTCTGCTCTCTCTCTCACACATAATCTTTTTAAAAATAAATAAAAACTTATGTTTACACAAAAAAACTACACAGATGTTTAAAGAGCTTTATTCAAAATCGCCAAAATTTAGAAGCAACTAAGATGAATTTCAGGAGATGAACAGATAAATAAATGGTAGTACAGCAAGACAATGGAGTATTATTCAGCACTAAAAAGAAATGAGCTATCAAACTGTGTAAAAACATGGAGGAAACATAAATGCGCATTACTAAGTGAAGGAAGCCAACCTGAAAAGGCTGAATACTGTGTGATTCCAACTATATGACATTCTGGAAAAGGCAAAACTATGGAAGCAATAAAAAGATCTGTGGTTGCCAGGGGTGATGAACAGGTAGAGCACAGAATATTTTCAGAACAAAGAAAATACTCAGTATGATATTATGATGATCGATGGATGTCTTTATACATTCGTCCAAACCCACTGAACATACAACATCAAGAACAAACCCTAAGGCGAACTATGGACTTTGGGTAAATGTGATGTGTCAATGTAGGTTCATACTGAGTTTAAAAACGAACCATTCTTGTGAGTGATGTTGATAATGGGGGAAGCTATGCATGTGAGGGGGCAGGAGATATATGAGAAATCTCTGTACCTTTCTTGCAATGTTGTTGTAAATCTAAACTGCTCTAAAAAATATTTTTAAAAAAATGTACATGGTATCAAAAGGTACAAGCTATCCACGTCAAGTGTCCATCTATAAATGAATGTATAAACAAAATGTAGTATATACTTACAACTGGATATTACTTAGTCTTTAAAAGAAGTAAAATTCTGTTACAAGTTAAAAAAATTAACCTAGAAGACACTATGTTAAGTGAAATAATCCATCCAGAGAAAGACAAATACCATAGAATTCCAATTATATGAAGTACCTAGACTAGAAGTTAAATTCATAGACCAAAAGGAGGAAGGTGGCTGCCAGGGCTGGGGGAAGAGGGTAAGAAAGAGTTATTGTGTAACAAGTATGGAGTTTCAGTTTGGGAGGATGAAAAAATCCTGGAGATGGGTGGTGGCAATGGTCATGTAACAGTGTGAATGTACTTAATACCACTGAACTATGTGCATTTAAAAATGGTTAAAATGATAAGTTTAAATGTGGATATTTTACCACATGCACACATACATGTGCGCGCACACGCAGACACACGCAGAGTTAATGTGTTACCAAACCATTACCTAAATAATCAAGTTCTATAACTTCCATCCATCTAGCCCGTGTCTCACATGTCCATGTGACAAAAACTCTTCTCCAAGTTTAAGTCAAATTACCCCCATGCTGATAGTGTCTGACCTTACATGTGAAGGTTTGCCATTGCTTGCCTCTCTCTCAGAAAATGTGTCACTTCTCTCAAGAAGGAAGCTAAATGGGAGAACCTGATAGGTGATGTCAGAAAATCACACATCCTCAGGCACTACTGCTTTTCTGTGCTGAGACTTGGTGTGATTTCTCTCACAATCTGGCTCTGTGCCTACAACCTACATATCTTAAAACTTATGACTGTAATGCTGAAATTTTACTATTCCTACTACCCTGTACTTTTGAAACACAATTATGCCAGGCTATAATATGTCAAACACCACTTGAGAAATAAAATATAAACCAAAAATTTAAGAGAATCCCATTACAGATTTTCTACAAACAAGAACTTATACTCAACCTTGAAGTAGCCTTAATTGGAGTTTTATTTGCTCCATTCCTTACCCATCTCAATTTAACGAATAGCATTAAATAGATGGCTAGAAAAAGGACCATGTAACAACCTTCTATCCTATGTCAAGAACATCTAATAACTTCTATCAGTAACAAAGATCCAAACGACAGAGATTATGTTACTAGTTCAGGACACTACTTAATGTAAGGCCTTTCCATGCTAAATTTAATGCCATTGTATTCATTCTTATTTTTCCACCTATTGTGTTTGATTTTTAATTACTATGAAACTGAGAAAAAATGGACTGTTCTCAGTAATTATTAACCACATTTAGGATTATTAGGTTTATTTATTTATAATATCGATACCGTTTATCCATAGATCTCAATGTGCTTTACATGTATTTTAATTAGGCTTGGTCATAACTCAAGGAAAGCAATATTCGTTTTTCATAGAAAATAAACTGTATAAAATTATAGGTTTGGTAGTTTGGAAGAATACAAAATAGAACTCCAGGTCTCTAATATCATTTACTTCACTTATCCACCACTCTGTATCGATTTCCTCCTTATTCCCCCTACCTGAGAGGAAAAACCAAAGTGTTTTGGAGAGATTCTGCAGGAGAAGGTAGAAGAATTTATTCTTTGGTATCTAGAAACAAGAAATTTTACAAATCTCATTTCTAATATTTTATTGTTCACCAAAGAAATGACATTTTAAAATGCTGGTTTTTCTATGGATATGCCAAACGAATTAAAGCACTAAGCCAATACAAAATAAAGTTATTGTAAGAGGTACAGTCAGAAGTTTTTCTTCTCTCCCTGAACCCAATATATCCCCCCCATTAGTACTATGATTTCAAAGGAAAAGTTGATTATCCAAAGATTCTTTACACCATAACTCAATCCTACATTTCACATAATCTTCTCTAGCCATCCATAAATATATACCTCAGATACGTCTTCCCTGCACATCCTCCTAAAGATTTTGTAGGCAATTTTATTTTTTTTCTACTTTGACCAAATAAAAATGGTACTTCATTTCATTATTACAAATAATTTAATTATGAAATACATGAAAGATACCAACACAATGCCTGACACATAATAATTGTTGACTAAGTATGGAGTTAAATTTAAATACAGGTCTCACAAATACTGGGAACCTGTTACTTCAATTACCACTTAGGAAGACCAAACTAAGAGTCCAAAACTTTCATCCAGCTATAGTTCAAAGACAGGTTCCAAAGAAACCTCTGGGCATTCTCTTTTCTTCTCAAGTTCTTTTTTCTCTTTTCCGTGTTTTTAGTCACCTGGTACCCATATGACAAGTGCCCTCCTAATCCCCGTCACCTATTTCACCCGCCCTCAACCCACCTCCTCTCTGGTACCATCAGTTTTTCCTCTATAGTTAGAGTCTGTTTCTTGGTTTCTCTCTCTCTCTTTCTCTCTCTTTTTCCCTTTCCTCATTTGTTTTTCAAATTCCACATGAGTGAAATCATATGGCATTTGTCTTTCTCTGACTTATTTCGCTTAGCATTATATTCTCTAACTTCATCCATGTTACTGCAAATGGCAAGATTTTATTCTTTTGATGACTGAATAATATTCCATTGTATATATTATGTGTATATATATATATATATATTCTACTTCTTTACACATTTGTCAACTGATGGACATTTGGGCTGCTTTGATATCTTGGTTATTGTAAATAATGCTACTATAAACATAGGGATGTATGTATCCCTCTGAATTGGTGTTTTTGTATTCTTTGGGTAAATACTCAGTAGCGCAATTACTGGATCGCAGAGTAAGCACTTCTATTTTTAACTTTCTGAGGAACCTCCATACTATTTTCCAGAGTGAATGTACCAGTTTGCATTCCCACCAATAGTGCATGAGGGTTCCCCTTTCTCCACATCCTCGTTAACACCTGTTGTTTCTTGTGTTGTTAATTTTAGCCATTCTTGACAGGTGTAAGGTGATATGTCATTATAGTGTTGATTTGCATTTCCCTGACGGTTAGTGATATTGAGCATCTTTTTATGTTTATTGCCATATGTAAGCTTTCTTTGGAAAAATGTCTGTTCTAGTCTTCCACCCATTTTTTAGTTGGATTATTCATTTTTTAGGTGTTGAGTTTTATAAGCTCTTTATATATTTTGGACCCTAACCTTTTTTAGATATGTTACTTGCAAATATCTTCTCCCAATCCACAGATTGCTTTTAGTTTTATTAATTGCATCCTTTGCTGTGTAGAAGCTTTTTATATTGATATAGTCCTAATAGTTTATTTTTGCTTTTGTTTCCCTTGCCTCAGGGGACTAGAAAAAAGTCTCTGATGTCAGAGAAGTTACTGTCTGTGCTCTTTAATAGGATTTTGATGGTTTCAGGTCCCACATTTAGGTCCTTCCTTCTTTTGAATTCATTTTTATGTATAGAGTAATGTAGCTCAGTTTCTTTCTTTTGCATGTTACTGTCCAGTTTTCCAACACCATTTGTTGAAACCGTTATTTTTCCCATTGGATATTCTTTCCTGCTTTGTCAAAGATTAATTAACATATAATTGTGGGTTTATTTCTGGGTTTTCTATTCTGTTCCATTGACCTATGTGTCTATTTTTGTGCTAATACCATACTGTTTTGATTACCACAGTTTTGTAATATAACTTGAAGTCAAGAATTGTGATGCTTCTAGCTTTGCTTTTTCATGATTGCTTTGGCTACTCAGGGTCTTTTGTGGTTCCATACAAATTTTAGGATTGTTTGTTCTAGTTCTGTGAAAAATGTTTTTGGTATTTCGATATGGATTGCACTAATGTGTAGATTGCTTTGTGTAGTATAGATGTTTTAACAGTATTTGTTCTTCTAATCCATGAGCATGGAATGTCTTTCCATTTCTTTGTGTCATTTTGAATTTCTTTCACGAGTGCTTTATAGTTTTCAGAGTATAAGTCTTTCACCTCCCTGGTTAGGCTTATTCCTAGGTATTCTACTATTTTGGTGCAATTGCAAATGAGATTATTTCCTTAATTTCTCTTTCTGCTACTTCACTAGTGTCTAGAAATGCAATAAATTTCTGTAGATTGGTTTTGTAACCTTTTATTTGAATTCATTGATCAGTTCTACAGTTTTTTGGTGGCTACTATAGGCTATTTCTTTAATAAAAAGAAAAGTTCCTGATAACATACTGTTTGTGATGCCTTTGATTGATAATTGGAAAATTAACATAGTAACCCATCCATAATAAGTATGCCCAATATTTACATGATGCATGTTAGAAGAGAAAGATTAAAAGATAACATAAAATGGGACACATGCTGAAAAAGGAAATAAAGTATACTGTAAATCAGTGAGAACTTCCAACATCAAGAGTGGGGCTTTTCCAATGCATATATTCAAAAAATGAAGAGACTGTAACAGCTAATTTAACAAAGCTTATTTCGTTTCCCAGAACCTACTTTAAGAAAACACCAGACAGCTTGAAATGCTCAGTTATAGAGGTGAAGTCCTTACACACTGGTACTCAGTGTGGGCTCCTGACTACAGTATTTCACAAGGCAATACTCCAAGTTCAATAGCGATTATTATCTTTATTACTAATTTGGCATGTAATTTATTTCCTTATGGTTAATATTTTACATGAGCATATGAATTATTAATTATCCCTCCATTTTTTTAAATAAAAAGGGACTATTGATCACAAACTGGAATGTGGGTGAGCTGAAGGCAGGGGCCATACACTTTGTTTTTGATATTGTTAATGACAAATTATGCTTTATCTCTTATGCTTACCACACAGTAATTATTCAAGAAAAGAATGAATGTATAACTGATTCCACTTAAACTTTTTCAAAACTACCCTGTGAAGTATTATTACACCAGCTTTAAGATGATGAAACAGGCACAGGATAATAGTATAACCATAAAAGATGTCCAATTTGTTTACTGACAAAATCAGATGTTTTAAGTAATTTGACAGGCAAGAAGACTAGGCTAAAACCAGAAAATTTAAATTTAACAGGGATAAATATAAACATCTACATGCATACTATCAAAATGTCACTTGGCCAATTACAATATAAGGGATATCAGCCTAGAAGAATAATTCACAGGGGTGGAAGGAGGTATGAAGCCTTACCTCTAAAATGGAGCTGACTAAAAGCTCCATATGACCCAATACAGAATACCTTACTACTCGCATATAATCATGGGTTACATCATCAGACATATAATGTCCAGGGCAAGAAAAACAAAGTTCTCCTATAATCTGCACTGTAGGGTACTGCAGGACCTTGTGTAAGTGGTAGCAACCAGTTCTAGACATCCTAACTTAGGAGAAATGATGAGTAACTGTAGTACTAAGAGCAGAAAACCAAGATGGTAAAGTGTTTAGGAAAGTACATAAGTTAGAAATGTTTAATCCAGAAAAGGCATAAGATCTCTTTATATGAAGCACAGTTATATGAAAATGGAACATGAATATTCATTTGTGTTGCTCTAGAAGAAATCTAGAACCATGAACTAAAATTATAGAGAAGCAGATTTCAGCTAAACGAAGGAAAAGTTTCTTCGTAATTAGCCCTTCCCTATAATAAATAATAATTGTTATGATTTACTAGACCCTTACTTTGTACTAGGCAGTAGGGTACAATTTTGACACATTAGGTAAGGGCTATCTTGCAAATATCAGTGCTAGTTATAATTAAAAATCTTACAGCAGAAGCTGAATGTCAGTGATTCTATAGAGAAAAATAAATTGTATTAAGTGGTTAGGAGATAACTAAAATCCTTTCAAGTTCTTAAGGTTATCTAACACAGCTATTCTTTTAAAGATTTTATTTATTTATTGTCAGAGAGAGCATGCAAGCAGGGGGAGTGGCAGGCAGGGCAGGCAGAGAGAGAAGCAGGCTCCTGGCTGAGCAAGGATTCTGATGCGAGACTCCATCCCAGGACCCTGGGATCAAGACCTGAGCCGAAGACAGCCACTTAACTGACTGAGCCCTCTATGGCAGCTATTACCAAACATTAGCTAGTAGCAAAACGGGGATAAAGGGATGTTGTTATAGAGAACAGAAGAAGAGAGACCTACTGAACGAAATAATTCTATCTTGTAATAAGATTTCCTGATAGTAACTATTCCTTTATTCTGAGATTTCTGTCTTCCTTATGTTGGCAGTTAGAGGGGAAATAATAAAATGCTCTTACTTTTTAAAAATTATAGTGCTAATTAGACCACAGATTAGAAGTTTTTTTAACATCCTTAGCTCATAAATTAAAAGATGCCAAGTTTAGAAGAAGGAAAATGAAAGATGATTTTCTTAATGTTAGCAATAATTGATACTATACATAACTAATCAGTTTTATAAAATGTTTTTAAATCCCTTAATATTACTTATGTTTTCAGTATTCTTAAATATTACCAAAACTTACAATATTTTCTGTGCAGAAGCAAACAATTTCCTGACTTTATTTTTTCATCTCTAAAAATTATGACTACTTTCAGACAATTGTTTAAGTTGTTTTGATTCATTAAAAAGTCATGCTTACAAAAAAGTCTTTCAGCAAGATTTGGCTTTTGTTACTTATAATATTAGTGAAACTAACAAAATACATTAATTACATAGTCACCTTTGCTACAAAATGGTACTGCTCAACAGTAAAAACCCATTTCTATATTGGAATGAAACTAAAGGTCAAAGAGGGGGTAAATGCTGTGCTTTACTAATGAGAGATACGGTTTGAAAAGGAAAAGTACTTGTAACAAAAATACTAATGAATCAACCAAAGCCTACATTTTTGCCCATATAATTAGTAATTATTTTTCACATTGGACATTCTATGCTGTAGCCTATGTCTTTTCAAGGTACTAAAACAGCAGGCATCTAAAGTGGCTGAATTATTTGACACACTTCTCTTTCAAATCAAATTTAAAGCTCAAGTAACATAAAAGCAAAATATGTTAAGTTAATTTTTAAAAATAAATACTTTTAAATATCAGAAATGGAAAAGACAGATGTCTAGGTTTGACTCTGAGTACCATAAATATTGAACATGTAACTTAATCTCTTTGACCTTAGCATGCTTTTCTTCTATCAGTGAAGACACCATCACCTTAGTGTTTAAAACTACAGAGTTTAACTGACAAAATATATGAGGTAATACCTAGCCAACTGGAATATATCGTAAGGATTCAATAAGGGTAAATTTTATTCTTTCCAAGATATTCTAAAAAGTCAGTTGCACTCAAGGTTTGAGGATTCCATTATTTGATACTGTAATGATGGCCGGGATTAATATCCTTGTGCAGATATCCTTGTGTAAGAACTGTTAATATGCAGGTAGATGTATAATACCACTCCTAGAAATAGTAACACTAACTTTGTGAGTTTGATCCAAAGACACCAATGTACAACCAAGATGCTGCTGAGCACCTAACATATACTATACTGTGCAAAAGGTATACTATGGCATACAAGATACTATCTGCTTTTAAAGGCTATTTCTCTTTAGGAATTTAACTTATAACAAACATACTATCACTTTTAAGATCCAATGTCTTGGGTGGCTCAGTTGGTTAAGTGTCCAACTCCTGTCTGCAGGTCAGGTCATAATCTCAGGGTTCTGAGACTGAGCCCCACTTTGGGCTCTGCACTAAGCGTGGAGCCTGCTTAAGCTTCTCTCTTCCCCTCTACCCTTACCCCTCCCCCCTACTCTTTCCCTCTCCAAAAAAAAAAAAAAAAAAAAAACAGTCTTTAAATAAAAATCAAAATGTGTAGGTTTTCATAATGGTTGAATAATCTCCATTCTAAGAGACAATGACAATGTTTATAAATGGAAGCATTAATCAATAGGCTTCACAATCAGGAATATAATTGTGACTGTCCCTCTATTGTAATTAAATATATTCCAGACAGGAAATGCTTCCAAGTAAATTTGCCTGGAAGATAATTAAATATAGAAGATTGTCTCAATATAGAAAATATTTTAGATGCCAGAGAAATTACTTAAGCATTCTCTTGAAAAAGAAGTCAGCTTACAATATAGGACCACATGAGCTTTAAGATGACAACATTCAATCGTCCTTCTCATAAATCAATGAACAAAGTCCAAATTACACATCTAATTTTTCCCTCTCCTTAAAAGCTCTAAAAAGGCAAACAGAGTATTTTACCTACACATTTTAGCTGCACTTTGAAATTTTCAATTACCACCATTTTTAACATCCTTAGCTCATAAATTAAAAGTTGCCAAGTTTAGGAGAAGTTAGGTGAAAGATGATTTTCTTAAGTGAAAGAGGATTTTTAAATAACACTCAAATAATTAATTGTATATGTAAGACTATTATAATTGTCAGAATTATTCACAACTGGCCAGATGGATCATATTCATGGAAGATTCTATCTCCTGGTTGTGCCATAAAGTAGCAGTTCACAGTATCAACACGTAACCAAAACTCTATAACTAAATATTAAACAGAATAAGGCAGTCACTTATTCATTCTACATTTGACCCCAAGACTAAGTAGTTAAGTTAGGAAACAAGAAATCAGGGATGAACCGCTGAACAGTGTGACTGACCTAAGCAAAATGTATTGTTCATCACATGAAATTGCTCACTAAAAGACTGCCTTACAACAAACGTACAACAAAGCCTATTTTTCTTGATGGCTTATATTTTATAGGTTTTTCAATGACAAGAAGCAAAATAAAAATCTGTTGGGCCGAAGTTTAAAAATATATGCCACCCAACCCAGTGGACTGGTAAGATTAAAAACAAAAACCAAAACTCTAAGATATTAATATATTACACCCAAATGACTGCAAAACATGGTATTTACAATAAAGGTAAAAATACAGTAGGGAAGAAAATGAGACCACTATATAAAGGAGACATTTCTCTATGTGAGAAATGATACACCAATCTATAGTAACCACTAACAACATAAAATATTCATGTGGACATTTCAGCTTTCATTAAGGGAAACCCACCCACAATTTGAAATCTGTGGAGCAGGGACATTTTCAGTCCCTTTCCAAAGACAGCTCTATCCTGTCAGATATTTTGCTTTAGTAGTTGATTACTGAATCATATTGAACCTCTGAGCACAATCAGTGGTAAATCACACTTTGTGATGACAAAGGAATCTGGCCCCTAATGTCTTAACATAAGCAGAACAAGTGGATGGAAAAGATTGAAGGCAGACTCTTTATTTAAACACAAAACAAAAAGAGTCAGTAGATAAAGGTAGAGAGAAAGAACATAGGTACTCAAAGTAGAGGAAAACAAAGAGAAAGAATCCAACTCTAAAAAAATAGTAAGTGGAGTTTTGAGAAGAAAAAGTTTTAAACATACTGGTACATTATTTATTTTGTACTATCAAGCTAAAACAATCTGTAATAAATTGGATTAGATTATCCTGAACATTAACTATGAATCAGTCACGGGATGTTGTTAAAACTATCCACGGTGATTTTTTTTTTTTTCTCCCTGAGGGTACTGGGGGACGAGGACCTAAAACTAGTCTTATTGATATTGGCATAAGATCCCAAATCCATTTTTAAATATTATCTAACAGACATTTTACAGTTATCATTACTACACTTTCACTACCATACAAAATTGGACACAAGCATTTTAAGTATTTTTTAATTCTACATAATGATTCATAATTATCTTAATAGGGAAGGGGTGGTTAGCCTTTTTTGGGGGGAGATGGTGAGGGGATAAAATTCCTAAAGGGAAAAAAGAAATTTTATTTTTTTAAAGAAAAACATTTCTAAATGAGAAATGCTCAATAAATTAAGTAAAAATGTCTATCTTTAAAAATCACTACAGTAACTACAAAATGGATTGTTGGTAACCATCCAATATAATTAATACATTTAAAACACAATTATTTAATGTAAAGCATTTTAAAATTCTTCTGATTCCACTCAAAATTAGCTTGGGATCTTTCCATTTTCTCCCAGTATCTATAAAGGAATTAAGCAAAAAGGAGGAAAAGGCAGTAGTGAGAAAAATCATACAGGAAACAAGGTTAGGGTCAGCTTCATAGATATGGGACCTATGAAGACACAAAGGACTCTGTTCAGAAGGGCCTCTGCATTTAGGAAAACTATTTTTACTTTAAAGAACAAGCAATGGACAAACTACGACTATTCAGTAGTAGGTATCTGGCAGATATCTTCTTGAAAATGAACAAACTGAGCTTCTCACTTCAAGGAAAACAGCTGATAGTACTTTGTTTGCCAATGACAAAATTTTAGCTTTCAAGTAAAAATCAGACTTTTGCAAAATTTATATCCAACACCATAAACCTGACAGCTTCCCAATAAGTGAGGCTTTTTTAGTGAGACTGGTAGTGATGACATTAATAAATGTGATTTTTTAAATACTGTATAACATGCCAAAATTCGGGTGACAACCCAATTTACTGACCAACGCATGATGTTATAAAATCATACATAAGTAAAAAGACCCATGGGTAAGTAAGACCAATGGGCTTTAATAAAAGAGTAACTTCACTGACACACCTTTACATTCTTAATTGCAACTAAATTTTTAAGAAACAACCATGTGTCAAATTTTGGTGAAGTATATCAATAAGATTATTTGAAAAAGCTGTTAAAATACCACTGCCTTTTCCAACTACCTGTGTGAGGTCAGATTTTCTTCATATACTTTCTATACTTGAATCAGAAGAGTATATCATAACAGATTGAATACAGAAGTTCATTTGGGAATCCAGCTGCTTTTATCAGGCCAAATATTAAACAATTTCACTAAAAAACCTTTATGTAATATATAAGAGGTTACTTAAGAAATATTTTTAGATTTCTCAGTTTTAATTTCTAGCATGGCAAACAATGATACAGATAACTCATACAAGCAAAAGCTTGTTGGAGCTCTCAAAAAGTTTTAAGAGTATAAAGGAGTCCTGAAATGAAAAACTTTGACAACTACAGCTCTAAGACATGAACTAGAAAATAATCAGCCTTTTTGCTCTTTTAAAGATTACACAGTTATCAAACATCCATAGATTCCTTTAAAACAAAATTCTGTATTTACATAAAATACAACTTCAGCTGAACCCTCTAACAGCTTACTCTACTTGCGGAATGATTAGTTGCTTATACTCTTCTGGTCTAATTAAAGTTAGGAAAATGGTTATATGAAGGAGACATAGAAAGACTGAAGCTATCAAGTGCTCATCAATAACGCCCACTGTCAAGGGCATCAATATCCTCAAGAATATCAATAATGCCCAAGTATTCTCTACATCCCAGTTAGTTGGGATGCTCATGCTTATGTCACAAATTAACAAATGGCAAAATGATCTTTTTTCTCCAAAAACTTCCTGAGTACTCCAAAATTCCTGATAGAGCTTTTTTAAGGTTCAGTTTTAAAAACTATATAAAGAAATGGATAGAAAGTAAAAGTATGCTAATAATTAGTGAAAGGAAAATGTTACAACTTCTTCTTGAGATTTTAACTTTATTTTCTAACATTTGTAAATGGCTTCTGGATTGTACCAAAACCACAAGTGACCAATTATCATTACTATCCTCACAGACATCTAAATAAAAATCAGGACAATCTGAATATTTTCTTTTTCATCCTTGAAAATCTTCCCTTCTCAATCAGTCTGCCAATCAGTCATTCCAAGGAGCGATTCATAATTCAGATTGGCTCACTCTACTGTCACATCATTTCTCCTCTAGGCTAGCAATTCCAAATTTACATTACATCCCTATGTTGCACTTCAAAGAGAGAAAGGAAGACATAAGAAAAATAAAGGACTACTTGATCTTGTACTAAGCCCATAAGAAACTGTTCTAATACAATTACTCAATAGATTCTTAATTATTTTTCCAAAATATCTCAGTCATTTTTCAGCCTCTGTGTAATTTAAACCACAAAGGCTATTAGGTACAATGTAAACTGTGTATGTTCAAATCAGTCAAAAGTTTACTACAGATATTCTTAATACTACTGAACTATCCATTTAAAAGTGGTTAAGAGAACAAATTTAATGTTATGTGTTTCCTACCTAAAAAAAGAAAAGAAAAAAGAAAAACCACTGAATTATGCACTTTAGGTAAAACTGTATGGTATGTGAATTATAACTCAATAAAGCTATTATTTTTTAAAAGTTAAGTTTGCTCTTAATCAGTTTTTTTTTATAGCAAAGGTTTGAAAAAAGGTTTACTACTGTGATATGGATAATGATTAATTTTTCTGGAGAGAATAAGGGGGAGATCTCGCATACATAAATATGTATAACATATAGTAGGCATTTTAATGATTAATTTAAATATTTCCTTTCACAAGTGACTTAAACCTAACACGTATACACTGAATACAAAACTAGAGTTTCTTCCAGAGTATCTTCTAGCTAACAGAAAGGCATTTCTAGCTAATAATGTTTTAACACTGAATTCAAAACCAAAAGAGAACATTTCTAGTCACCTGATATTTCAAACAGTGAAACAGACAACTTACTGATAACTTAATTGTAAAAAGATCAATTCAGCACTGTTAGGAAATAGGCCTGCATATCAAAGTAGATTTTCCCAAAGAAAAGAGACATTTTTCAAGATCAGCATGTAGCACTGTAAAATCTCACGAAGAAAAAAATAACATAAGAAATGAAACAGTCTAAGATGAAAAGGATCTTTGCTGTTGAGACTAAAAGCTAAATTTTAGCCAAGTATATTTAAAACATATACAAGCACAGAGAGCCACCAGTGTTCACAATTAGAGGCAAGACAAAGTAGCAGTGGTCTTTTTGACAAATAAATTGCTTGAAATATTGCATGAGTTGCTACACAACACCCTTATTACTTTCAATCTCCAAGTGCAACCAAAAGATGGGTCCAATTATGACATCAATACAAGCTTTCTTTCAAAATGGAATGAAAGAACAGTAAATCCCAGTGGACACGGGAGTTCTGCAGCAGAGATGATGTAATATATAAAAATAGACATCCTCCAACAGAAGCTGAAACTTGGGTAAACAGCACACTGCATACTATTCTCAACTGCCTTGCATGAATTTGCAATGCATGCTGTTAATAGCGCAAGACAAATCATTTCATGTTTTAAACTATTTCCTGATTTACATTTCAATTTCGATATACACGCTATAGTATAATTTCCTAATCTGTATAAATTAAATGAACATAAATACCTGGTTATAACTGCAAGGAAGAAACAATCCCCCCAAAGCAAGAAAATGGAGCCCACTGCAGCAGTTTTTCCACGCTGCATTTTGTTAGAAATTGCAGCACATATGGCACAGAACTGTTACGTCCACCTATTGTTCAAAGACCTTTCCACAGGGAGCATTCTGCAGGATTTTAAAATGCAACATCATCTAGGTAAAGAGGAACCAGTAAACCTGCTGATAATGGGTGTGAAAAGCAAAGAGTATTTTGACACTCTAAGACTCTGATGCCAACATAAAACATCAGGCATGCATACAGTAACTGGGATCTAGCAAAACTTGTGCTTTTTTTAATATACACATCACTACTATCTAACACTCTCTCCACACCTCTCTTTTACATTCTTTATCAATTCAGTTTTTACATTTCCATTGGGCTTTCCTGGATTGAAGAATATTTCACTTTGAGCCAGGATATTGAGAAATCATGCCTGATTTCTCAAGTGCCCTGTCTATGTGCCTCGAATGTACCTAGAATTCCCTATATTTTAGTTGCACATTTATTTATCTATATCCCTTATGAAACTAAGAGGACAGTAAGGGCAAAATATGCCTGTTCAGTAGACCCTTATAGCCCTTGAGCCTGGCACAAACCTGAAACAAGGTGGGTACTTGATAAATATTCATTAAATGAATAAAATATGTAAATGAAAATACTGAGTTTTCCTCTCTATAATACAAGAAAGAAAATACACATATTTTCTGAACCTCCACCCAATTATAATTCACAGAGAGGCACTGATAATATTACTGAAGACAAAGACTTTAGGTTTAATTAAGTAAACAAATGTCTTTCAGATTTAAAGAAGAATGAAATATCAAAATAATTAAGAAATTTCCCCTATATGTGAATATTTTCTACATAAGCATATCAACAGATTTTTAAAATACCATTATATGAATAAATCATAGTCAGGTGTAATATGATGTGAACTGATTGTTATAAGTTAAAATGCTAAGACCTTAATATTCTAGGAAATTTAGTAAATATACAAGTCACTGATATATTACACAAAACATATTCTCTTACTGTTAAGCAGCTAATATTGAATTAAACTAAGACTTCAGTAAAAAATTAAATAAAAAGCTGAAAAAGCAAAGCCAAACATGAGTGAAAACACTATTTCTACTGCAAGAACAATAGTCCATGTCAAAAAGACTGTTGTCAAATAAAAGTGCATAATCAAACACTGTAATTTTTCATTTGTTTCAATATCCAACAATTTTTGAAATTAACCAAACCTACCAAGTAGTCCTTAACTGAAAATGAAACCAACTTAAATCTATCTTTAAAAAAAAAATCGACTTCAGAGAAATATAAGATATAACCTAGGAATGATTATATAAATATTATTAGAAATAGAACTTGTCTTATATTATTTTAAAGAATAACCTTATAAAAAATAGGACTCATTTTCATAAGCCTCATGCATGGATCAATCTTACTACACTGGTGCCACATTTTACAGATATTATATTATCACTGACTAAACTCAAAATTTAATCCCATTATGTTAATATTACACTGTATTCAACCTATATTATATTAACTTAATTTTATGCACTATTTTTTATTACTTTTTATGCATCTGCACCAAGAATTTTAAACTAAGCCTAATCTACTGAAAAATGTAATACATAATTATTAAACAGTGCTCTGAAGTGTATATTCATATTGTAGAAAAGGACTACTAATGAAATGTGTGGGAGACATCTTTTTATATGATCAACTGGTTTCCATTACTTCAAAAATTTTGCATTGATTGAAATTTTATGAATATGTTTTATGTTATATTGTGTTCAAATCCTCCTAATTCAAATTTGCAAACAGAGCCATTCCTTGGGAAAATATCCTTTGGGACAAGGTGAGTGTGCTTGCACCTGATCAAATAAAACATTCCAAGATTAAAACAACAAGAAAAACACAAAATTAAAAGTCACAAGGCCATCTTGGATTTTGACTGTCTCTTCTCATCCTAACAATTACTAGTCACAGACATTTCCAAATATTACTTGAACTAAGTCAAATCTCATAAAATGTTTAGCTAAGAAGTTATTACAGCTGAGGAATACCAATCCTTTAAATATGTAATCTACTTTTGGGTTTTTTTTCCCCCATATTTTAAAAGAGGTCACTTTCCTTGAGTTTATTGTATTTTGCAGTATAGAGTGATGTGAAGAGCTTTGACTCTGGAGCCAGACTTCTGGGGTTAGAATTTTGGCTCTATTACTTACTAGCTGTGTGTCCTTAAGCATATCCCCTCATCTTGTTCTTTCATTTCCTAATCTGTAAACTGTAGTAATAATAATCCATTCCTCACAGCGTAGTTATGTATACTAAATGACTTAATTTATGTGAAATATTTTAGAACAGTAGTACATACATAGATAATACTCTATAAATGTTTGCTAATTAAACTATTAAAAAAAATAGAGCCATCTGTTGGGGGTAAGTAGGAATGGGAAGTGGAATGTCAATCAGAACTTCAAAGCATCAAGAGCATTTCAATCCTTTTAGCCTTGCTAGACTGAAATGTCTGTTGGTTCATGTAAACTCCATGGTATAGACAGGACAAGTTTTCTGCAGTCTTCAGTCTAATATCTCTGTACAATTTTGTTTTTTCTAAACTGAGAAGAGGGCAGAGCTCAGAGTCTCTGAACCCAGAGACAAAATAAACTTGTCCCAAGTCTAAAGTGACTGACCCCAAATCTTCCAGCCTCTGCCAAGAACCTTATCTACTACCTGCCTCTATTTTCATTATCTACCTTAAGACTGAAAATTCATACCACATCTTCTTTTCTGGCAATATTAAATACAGCCTCAACCTCACAGCATCAAAATGTAGGAAAATGGTAATGAAAGCCATCTCCCATATCCCCTTCTCACTGCATTTTAAAATGCTTATTATTCTCTCTGCAAACCTCATATACTTGCCTTGGAAAAATGTCTTGAAAACACTCCACATGGACTACTTGAGTACTCATGTTTCTGAAGAAAATTATTATAATCTGTTTTAAATTACTGCAACACATCTAATTTTTAAAAAGTGTACATAAAGTATATATCATAACTCAGTGTATATTTTCAATTCAATTCCTACTTCTAAATGGGAATTAGACTAACTAGTAATTTTTCATATTAAAAAAGAGAAAGATTAATTATATACTGATATATCTTTTAAAATATTAAATTTACGTATGTTTAGAGTATACTTTTACCAGATAAAAGTCCAAAACACTGATGAAATTTTAAAAAGTATACAATTACATGAAAATTTTATTAAAGTTACAAATAGTATGAAAATGTTTAAGATTTATCATATCATCTAAAATATAGCAGTGCTTCTCCAGTACCATATAGCAGCCATGACACCTGTGGCATTTTAATATGCATTCTCTTGCACAGAACATAAAGTTACTGCCTCATTTTGATTTGAAATTCTGTACAAATATTTCATTATTTCAGGCAAGTTTACTAAAACAGCCAAGGATATTATTATATTGACAGCAGAGGTCTTCTAATGTCAACTAAATCATACATGATCTTTTTCCTGGGCAATAAAAAAACACAACCATAAGATTCTACGAGTTACTTAACCAATTCCTCTCCAGAGATAAAATTAGTTTTCCTTCCTTTACTCCAAATTCCCTGATAACCCCCAATCTGACCCACCATTTCAAGAGTTAACACTGAAAATCATAAATTCGTCATGTGTTGGCATGAAAGAAATGAGCAAAGATATTATTATAGGCTTCTAGAATGAAATAAAGCATGAATTCTGGTTAAAAATAAAGTGCAAATAAGAAAACACAAGCATTTTTAAATTCTCATTTCCTTTTGACTAAGCCTTTATTCTCTCTGACTAAAATTTTACTAGTACTCTCCCAAAATGCTCTCATATTGGGATTCCTGAAATTTAAAGCTTTTACCTACACCATTTAAAATGTAAATTTCTAATGGATTTCCCATAAGCTTTCACATAAAAAGCAATTAAATTTCCATTATGTCTACCTATCTTTTCCTCTTCATTTCTTTACTTACAAATCATGTTAGTTAAGAACGGTGCTTCCATTCATTCTTTAAAAAAAAAAAAACGAAAACAAAAACAAAAACTAAGTAGGTTGCACTTAGGTGGACCTACAGTAGACAAGGTGGACAATCCATCACTACACCTGCACAAATTGAGAAAACTGTGCCATCACGTAAACCACTAGCAGTTTTAAGAGATTTTACTGAATCAGGGCAAAATACAAAAGAACAAGACCAAGCCAAACATATCAATATTATAAACTCATTAGTTACAATGCAAATTCACAAATAAACTTAGGTTAGTATTAGGAGACCACACACAAATTACAATACCTGAGATTTAGTGCATTCCTTTGAGCCAAAATGAAATGAGTGCCATAAAGGAGGAAAGGAAAAGATGAACATTATCAGACATGCTATAGTATATCTGCCAAAACGAAGATAATGTTAAAATTAGGTTAAGAATGACCATATAGAATTGGCTGTATGCATAATGTTCTCTAGCCATGCACTTGAAATGCAGTGGAAATCATTTAAAATCACCTGTGAAGTATGACCATGCATTTTCCAAATAAACTTTTCACCCTCAGTCCCACTCTACTACGGTTCTTTCAAAGGGAAGTATTTCTGTTAAGAATAAGTAACTATAACTTAGGACTAATAAAGAATAACTTTTATTTCATTTTTTATCTTGTGGCACCATATACACAATAAAATTTTGCTGTTTTCTATACTAAAATCATGTAGTTAAGTGAAATATTATAGAAGTATAATAAAACACACCTTGCACACACAAAAAAGGATCCAATATTTTCAATTATGACCATATTGCTACCAATCTGAACTCATTTAGTAAAATTAATACCAACGTGTCACATATTAGTACGCTATTAAATGATCTATTAGTAATCAAACTAAATTTTTCATCCTAGCACTGAATACTCCCTAATAAAAGTACTTGTTGACCAGGTAAGATATTTATTAAAACCATCAAATTATGGGGCACCTGGGTGGCTCAGTGGGTTAAAGCCTCTGCCTTCGGTTCAGGTCATGATCCCGCGGTCCTGGGATCAAGCCCTGCATCGGGCTCTCTACTCAGCAGGGAGCCTGTTCCCCCTCTCTCTCTGCCTGCCTTTCTGCCTACTTGTAATCTCTGCCTGTCAAGTAAATAAATAAAATCTTAAAAAAACCATCAAATTAAAATAAAAAAGTAATCTTAGAATAAAAAACCCTGCACACTTTTTTTTAGATCAGACCAAAAAAGGGAAGTCACATAGGGAAAGCGAAATACTTCATAAAGGGGGGAACAAATGGGAATAAAAGAGAAAAACAGTTATAGGTTTCCCCCAACTTAAGTGTGAAAAACACTACTATAAAATTAAACCAATCAGCTTTAACACTAAATTTTAAGTAATTCACACTCCCACTATTTTAGTATGGAATCTGATTAGGAAAAATTCCAGAGAAGAAAGAGTATTAACAATATTAGCATCAGGCTAAAATAATATATGGAACTATTAATATGTGCCACTATTTTTATTCCAAATTTCCTTCTTCCATGATGCTATATCAACACTAAAAATACTACCTTCTTTTACAGACAATGACAACAAAAAAACCTTTCATAGTTTTTTTTTTTTTTTAATACCAAGTCTCTCCAAAGGACAAACAAAGCTCTCTTTATGATGAGCAAAAAGCTACCCTTCCCAAAGGAGCTCAATGAAATGATTCAACTATAAAATTCATGTTAAATTAAAATAGTGCATGGGTAGTGAAAGGAGTAGGCGGGTAGCTGGTGGTCAAACTGCTTAAATATTCATACACAAAGAGCTCTCAGAAATAAAACATATGAAGTGTAGGTATAAAGTCTATCATATCACCAAAAGTTACCAAAAATTCAGTATATGATTTTAAGTCTATATATTTTCCCATGTATTTTGCACTTATTTGCAAAAAGAAAGTAAGTGCTGGTAAGCAAAACAAATGAGAAATGTAAAACAATTGTCAATTACCTATTTTTAGGTTTTTCATATTTTTATTTTAAAATTAATTTCACATATAATGACTACTTAATTGTATTTATGTATAGACAAACCATCTTGGACTCTATTATGACATATAGAAGAACTTATATTACTTTCTTTTTGAAAACAGAAATCCTCAAATATATTCTCAGGGGAAATGAGCATAGTGCAGCTAAGCAGAAAGAAAGGAATATGAAAAATAAGGTCCTAAAACTGACTTTCCTGGGGTCTTGTACAAATTACTCATTATCTGTGCAATGGTTTCTTCAAACATAAAAATACTTTATCAAATATTTATGAAATAAATGATGATCGAGTGGGCTACAGCATTTAAGAGGAATTTTGAACCGATCAAAAATACTTCAGACCATCTTTACATTGGGATTTTAAAAAGCATCACTCCAAATTATGCTTTCATTTCATATTAAAAATAAAAAAAGTATCATGTAATAGTCTCACAGTGGTATGTAAAGTATGAAAATAACATGTGATTTTTATATATCTACTTTTGAAATAAAAAGTAAGTCTATGCTAATCATTTGGGGTAGGAGCAGAGGGAGTTCAAATTTTAGTTTAAGGTAAGAACTTAAAATATCCCAGTTACAGCTGCATCGCTGATCACAAGTTTAATCCTCAGAGGACATTTTAAGAAATAAAAGGGCTAAACAATGTCTTTTGATATCTTATTTCAATGCTCTTTCAAACTATTCATACTGTATGTGTTTCCAGCACAGATCACAGAAAGGAATTATTCAACTAAAATAGGAAATGCACATGTCTTCTCACAAAACTCCCAACAAAAAAACTAAAGATTAAAAATTTTATACTTTAATAACTTACCGTATGATAACCTCGAGGCAAAGGTGGTTTGCCCACAGGATAAGGATCCACAGTGTCAATGATTGTTTGTCTTTCACCCTTCTGGTTGATTTTTCTAAATCTCCTTCGAGATTGTCGATGAGAAGCTTGACGCTGAAAATATTCTTCATTTTCATCCATATAGTCCACCTGAAATAAAACCCCCCCAAAATTTATTTCCTCAAACACAACATTCCATATTAAGATCAGACGCAGAATAAAACTTACAGATAAATCCATATTCATTCATTTTGCAAGGACATTTGTGGACAAACTATCATGACAGACTAAGTGTCTCTGAACTTCTCTGGAACTAATTGGTTTTGAGTAACTTTTCTTTTATGAAGAAGCATTTTCAGTTCCACTTAGGACAATATGAGTAACTCTTGAATTTCCTGCAGTTTCAAAGGGAAGGATGTTTTCAGTAATCATTGTGCTGATTTATTAGTGAAAGAACTCACAGGATACATTGCCTCAAAATATGAAAGCAGCCGCCCCATTGTCCTAACCCTGATGTATGTGAGTAAAGCTGTAAAAAACCCCTAAATCCCAAATGACTCAAACAGGACTGCTAGCAGAATGGCTCTGGTAGGTTACCTAAGGGTTTCTCTTCCTACTTTCAATCTGTAGATTCAGTTTCTCTTTTTATAAATAGAATTATTTTTAAAAATCCTCATTTTCAACATTTTAGAAACTGATGAATGGACTAACCAGAATAGAAGTTATCTTGGGTCAATCCTCGTCATACTTATATAACAAAAATGTGATTGCTTACAATTAAGGCATACCAAGATTCTAAGACCATTTTCACACTGGCAAACCTAGGTGTTTGTATAATGGGCAAGTATAAAATCCTCAAAGAATTCTGAAGATCAAAGTCCCTTAGAGAAACACAAAATAGCACTAACAGGGGCTAAAATCTCTAGGATATATCTAAAATGCTTTTCAAGACCTGTTGCAGTAAACTCCTATGTAACCACCCACATTTTTCTAATCCTACATCTTTACTCACCATCATGCTACTTTCTCACTGAAGAGTAAATTTTGTGAAATTTTACCACAGGTTTTCACTACCTTTGACAAGGAAGTTTTCATTCTGATGAATTCCTCTCCTACATCATAGGGAAAAACCCTAAGTCTCCTCTGAAAATAGACTTACAGCTTTCTACCAAATACTTTACTAAATGTGAATAAAAAGCTTTCATCATATTGTATATTACACCAGAAAACTGGGGAGCTAGTATGCTGGTTAGACACTCTGTTGAAATCTTTCTCTCTCTTTTTAACTGAATTGTAGAATTTAAAAAACATAGACATAGGACATACACAAAAAAACAGAAATTGATTTCCTTACGTTAACTGTTGCCTGATTATATACCACTATGACTCATCTGAACTATTTCATTCATTCCAATTAATATTTGGAGAGCTAAAGTCCTGCAATTCAAATATTCTCCCCAAATTTCAATTAAATGGCATTATCATAGATTGATTTGACAAAGCTCAAGCATGAAACACTTAGGTATTTGTCCCTTTTGAGTCTTCTTTTTCATTTCATTGAATCTTATAAATAATTATAATAGTATGATTATGAACTCAGACCCATAATTAAAAAACTGTGAGATAAATATATCTAGAGTTACAAAATATGAAATGCACTATAAGTACTTTGTTAAAGGGCTTTTACTTTATAATTTATTTTAGGGAAAAAACTCTTCACAGAAGTATTCTTACCACAATCATTTCAGAAGGCTCTAAAACAATGCATTCACAGCCACGCCTAAAGCTTCCTGCAGAACGCTTGCCAAAACTAGGAAGAAAAAAAAAAGATTTATGAAATATAAACTGTAAATTTAGGCCAATTCTCCAATTAAATGAAAGTGAAAAACAAAAACAACTAGTGTAGAAAGAGAAACTCTTTAATCATTATTTATACCAAATGATAAGGAACCATTCAATTTCTTAATTTTCATACATGTATTTTTCTGAAAAATTCCAGTATCATATTTTCAAATTGATAATGTAAGTAACAGAAAATCAGTATGAATGTGTTTTATGTTAGGCTGTTTAAATCATTCCCAGTTAGGAGAAGACTTCAAATATTCTAATGAATAAGAACTAAATCAAAGGCAAACTATATAAATATGCAAAGTATAAAATGTATATAAATTTTCTTTTGTAATTTAACTGCTTAGGTTAAGCATTTCTTTTGCCTAAAAAGTATATTTAATTTTTCTAAATTTTCTTTAAAAAACTTTATTTATTTGAGAGAGAGAGAGAGATCACGAGCGAGGAGGAGGGGCTGAGGGAGAGGGAGAAGCAGGGAGCCCCAAGTGGGGCTCCATCCCAGGACCCTGAGATCATGACCTGAGCCAAAGGCAGACACTTAACTGACTGAACCACCCACATGCCTCTTTCTAAATTTTGAAATCAACTTATTCTAAATAAGTTTAAGGAAAAGGTATTCAAAAGACTTTTTTTCTTAATTCAGGTGGTTGTGAATATTATAAGCCCATTTCTCCTGGAAATTTTTCACTAGTGGACTTGGATATAGCAAGTTTGTCCTATCTGTGATACCTCCCACTATAACACTGAAGCAGATTTATTCTGACATAGCCACACACACACTAGAACCATGAAGAGAAAATCCTGGTGAAAACCTTTGTAAAAATTAGCCATTGGCTCAAAAGATTTTTATGGTTGGAAGATATTATTTGCAAACATTATTACCTTAGAAATGAAAAGTTTGCATCCTCTAAAATGTGCTCTTAAAAAATACTTCCATGAAAGTCTTTTGGAAATGAAATATACTAGAATCTGAAGAAACTTTCTTTGCAGCCACAAAAGACTCAAGTTCTACTGAACAACACAAATATGTGAACTGTAGGAGAAATAATACTGTCCCTTGGGTAACTCCCTGAATACACAAAGCAGAAAAGAAAAGGCAAATGCGCACAGAACACACTCTAGCAAAGGAGAATATATCATTTCATTTGTCAAAAAATCTATTATTTCAAACATAGCCAAGAACCCAGAAGTGAAGAATGGCCTTAAAAGAGACAAAGAGTAGGTCATGAATGCACATGTTAGGCCTAACTAATGACTAGGCCTCTTGTCTCTAATGCAAAGATGACTTTCTCTATGCTTACAACCCAGAAGCTATAGGTAGGAATGAATAGGGAGAATAATGAAAAATGTTAGCTAGAAATTCACTAAATCCGCGAAATACTTTCGCTTTTCCTTTGTGATTCTTTGAAACAATAAATATGTAAACAAAAGGAAGTAAATATCATTATTTACTAAGCTTTTTAAAATCTTGGACCAAGTTCTATAAACTTTTTTAACTTTTTTAAAGATTATTCATTTATTTAATTGACAGAGAAATCACAAGTAGGCAGAGAGACAGGCAGAGAGAGAGAGGAGGAAGCAGGCTCCCTGCGGAGCAGAGAGCCCGATGAGGGACTCGATCCCAGGACCCTGAGATCATGACCTGAGCTGAAAGCAGAGGCTTTAACTCACTGAGCCACCTAGGCGCTCCTCTATAAGCTGTTTTAAAACTCAGTTCTGGAAAATAAGTACAGAGATAAAAAAGGAAACCAGATAGCGACATATAAGAGATAAGATCTACCCTAAGTTATATTAAGATCAATTTTTTAAAATATTTTAGATGATCTAGTAGAAAGAAATGGAGAGAAATCTTCAGGTTTGCAAACAACATATAGATGTTGAAGACAGTAAAGCACAAAACAAAGCTAGTAAGAATAAAGTGTAAGACGTTTCATTAAGTTTTATGTGAGTGCAAGAAAGCAGTAATTGAGGATCCAATCTACACAATGAGATATCCAATGTGAAAAGTGATCAAATGCACACACCATTTAATATGACATTAAACAATAAGGGGTTCTCACATTTTAGTTAAAAGACATAAATGAAACTAGAAGTCTTTAAAGCATTAGCACAGTAGGCTCCTGACATACTAAAGAATAAGTAATACACAAAACACATCTCAAAATGATGAACACACGAGGAAGTAATAAAAAATGAAAATTACCATACCTATCCTTATAGAAAACCATGTAAAACCTAGAAGATAACACTGCCCTAGGAAAGTTTCTAAGGGGAAAAACACAGAACTAAAAAGTTTCCAACAAAAAAAATTAAGGAATTCCAAAGGGCTTTCCGTAAGATCACGGACAAAAATTAAAAGAACACTTCAGTCTTACTAACAGCACCTGAAACTTAGTATCACTGAAGTTTCTAAAATCATGATTCAAGAAAACTTATAAATGAGGGGCGCCTGAGTGGCTCAGTTGGTTAAGCATCTGCCTTCATCTCAGGTCATGATCCCAGCGTCCTGGGATCCAACCCTACATCGGGCTCCCTGCTCAGTGGGGAGCCTGCTTCTCCCACTCCCTCTGCCTGCTGCTCTGCCTACTTGTGGTCTCTCTCCATCTCTCTAATAAATAAATAAAATCTTAAAAAAAAAGAAAATTTATAAATGATACAAATTAAATAAGAGCATGGGCAACTTAAAAAAAAAACCAAAACCTACAATACTTAAGGGTTTTTAAAGAAAAGTCAGAGAAAGGAAGGAAGGGAGGGAGCAAGGAAGGAGGGAAGGAAAGGGAAGGATCATTTCCAAGCTATATGACATACTCTGCTCCAAATATTCTTTTGTGCCACTTCAGAAATGGAAAATTAATCCTATCAAATGCTTTTTTTTTATTATTAAGTCTTATGAGGGACTACACTAAGTAATCTACAGATTTAATGCAGTCCCTATCAAAATCCCAACAACTTTTTAATGCAGAAATGGAAAAGCCAATCTTCAAATTCATATGAAATCCCAAGGGACCTAGTTAGCCAAAACAGTCTTGAAAAAGAACAAAGGCCGAGGACTCACACTTTTGATTTCAAAACTTACCTCAAAGCTATACTAATCAAAACAGTGTGGTACAGGCATAAGGACAGACATAGAAATCAATAAAATAAAACTGAGAGTCCAGAAATAAAGCCATGTTATCTATAGTCAACCAAATTCTGGCAAGGGTGCCAAGTTCAGTCAATGGGGAAAGAACAATGCGCTAGGACAACTGTACCGCTATATTGAAGAAAAAAGAAAAAAAAAGTAAGTTCGACCCATACCTCTCACTACATACAAATATTAAGTGAAAATGATCACTGACCTAAACAAAAAGCCCAAACCACAAAACTCTTAGGAAAAAAACTGGGATAAACCTTCCAGGCATAGGATCTGGCAATGGATTCTTTTGGCTTTCTCTTCCAAGCTTCTATTTGAATTCCAGTTAGTTAACATACAGTGTCAGGTTAATTTCAGGTGTAGGATTTAGTGATTCATCACTTAGAAACAACATCCAGTGCTCCTCACAAGGTCCCTTCTAATACCCATGGATTAATATCCTGTTTAATCCATTCACCATCCCCCAACCGCCCCTCCAGCAACCCTCAGTTTGGTCTCTACAGTTCAGTCTATTTTATGGTTTGGCAATGAGATTCTTAGATATGACACTAAAAGCAAAAACAGAAAAAGGAAAAATAGACAAATTGGACTTCCTCAAAATTAAAAACTTCTGTGCATCAAAGGACATTATCAAGAAGCTGAAAAGAAAATCTACGGAGGAAATATTTGTAAATCATACATCTGAGAAATGTTTAATATTCAGAATATATAAAGAACTCCTACAATTCAACAACAAAAAGACAAACCACCTAATTAAAAAATGAGCCAAGTACTTGAATAGAACTTTCTCCAAAGGAATACAAAATAGCCAATAAATACATGAAAAACTGATCAACATCCTGTGTCATTAAAGAAAAGCAAACCAAAACCACAATGAGATACCATTTCATACCTGATATCAGATGTGAATGAGATAATAAGATGATTTTAATTTTTAAAAAATAACAAGTGTTAAAGAGGATAGAGAACTTGGAACCCTTGTTATTTTGCTGGTGGGAGTGTAAAGTGGTGAAGTCACTATGGAAAACAGGTTGGTCTTCATTTCATCAAAAAGCTGAACAGAATATCCATATGACCCAGCTATCCAATTCCTAAGTAAATACTCAATAGTTCTGAAAACAAGGACTCAAACAGATATTTATACATCAAAGTTCACAACAGTATTATTCACAATAGCCAAAAGGTGGAAACAAACACATGTGTTCATCAACATGATGAACATGATAAATACATACAACGGGAGCCAAAAAAAGAATAGTAAGTCCTGATACATGTTATAGCCTGGATCAGCCCCGAAAGAAAGCACTAGGCTATATGCAGTAAGCCAATCACAAAATGACAAATATAATATTCTACTTGTAAGAAATACATAGAACAGGCAAATTTATAAGGACAGAAAGTAGACTACGGATTATTGGGGGCTATAGGAATGCTTAATGGTTACAGAGTTTCTGTTTGGAGCCATGGAACATAAACTTTGGAAACAGGTAGTGGTCATGGCTGCACAAGTATGATTGTAATTAATGCCACTGAATCATACACCTTAAATAGTTAAAATGGCAGGGGTGCCTGGCTAGTTTAGTCAGAAGAACATGGGACTCTTGATCTCAGAGTTGTGAGTTTGAGCCTCACATTGGGTGTAGAGGTTATTTAAAAAATTAATAAACTTTAAAAAATAGTTAAAATGACATATTTTATGTAAGGATAAAGATGTTGAGTTTCTTGGCAAAATTTCAGGGCTTGAATAACAAAAAGTGAGAACACTACCACTTTGACCAAATAACAGCAAATCTTAGGGACAAAGGAAGAGTTAACTCTGATGACCAAATTATACCACTGACAAACATGGAACCAATCTCTTTTCCACGTTAATTAGCAATGAAAGAGAGAAGTTGTGGGTAAAAGTTGAACAGGTAAGAAACGGGGAAAAGGTAAACAAATATTACTGAAATATTTTTTTGAAAAGTCAATTATACCTACATTTTTCTTTCACCCAACATTAATTCCATTTTTATTTTATCCCTAGCCATAAATTAGAGGGTACTGCCATGCTAGCCCCATCTCCACAATTTTGCTTCCTATTCCTCTTCCAAATACTCACTGGACACATACTACAGAATCTATATACAAACTCCGTAATCAATACAGAGCTCACTAAACATAGTCCCCATTCTTACATAGGTTATATATAAGAATGTATACATCCTCTACATAAGATGAGTACACACGAAGTTGTGAGTGCAGACAGAATAGTTAAGTGCCATGAGTTTAACAAAAAGAATCTCATATTTGCTTCCTACAGTTGCATCTCAAAACCAAAACAGATTTGTAGAACTTCAGAGTTGAGAAAAAAAACTTAGAAAATCGTATCGTATAGGGCCTCTTGGCATTTTTTTCTTCAGCTTCAAAGCTCAAAGTATGCCATAATCCAAGCTACTACATTCAAAGGTCCTCAAACATCTGTATTTAGAAAAAGGCCCCCAAGTGGTTATATTATGTATGGCCAGTGCATTCCTACTTTCCCCATAAGAACTCTCTAGTTCACCTGTTCTTTCACAAGGGAAGAAACTAAGACAGCGAGTCTGGGGGAAGGTTAAATGAGATGCCTGAAAGGACAACCAGATTCCATGATACAGGATTCTGTCCTACTACACCGACCTTACACTCTCTCTTGCTTTCTGCTATAGCCTCCTTCCACATTCTATAACATGAACTCTAGTCTTTGGTGATCTTGACATTTATGAGGAATAATTACCTGACCTCCTCAAAAATACTGCTACAGTGTATCACAAGTACCCATAAAGCACAAAGCTGATGACAAGTGGAGAGCTGAAAGGTAAGTTCTCAGAGGTTGGCTAGGCTCACTCTCTGCCTCGTTGAGCGAGAAAAAGACAAATTAGCTTTTGTAATTCAGAAGGCAATTCAAATTCAGCAAAATTACAAATGACCATCAAGTGCTGGAGGGTTACCCTGGAATAGTCAAAGATTTGAACGTCGAGTCTATAAAAACCAAGCTTTTTCAGGCAGCTGCTGCCAGAACTTCAACTAGTAGAACATTTGCTTCTTTGAAATGGCAGTCATAATACCACACACCATGATAAACAATGATATTTTTAAAGTTTAAACTTCTTAATTTTTAAAGTCACAAAGCTTATTTTTAAACTTTGAATTAAATTAGTTTAAAAATTCCTATCTTCTGATCATTTCAGTCTTTCTGTGTATACAGATAAATACAAATACAAAATGCATGATAACGTTCAAAATCAAGAAAAGTGTGGGTAACAGTGATCAATGAGACTTGATCTGAATATTTAAAAACTTGTTAGTGCTTTCTATACTAGATAGCAGCCTTTCACAAGAGTCCATGAAGTCAAAAAGAAAGAGATAGGGAGATAGGAAGAAGTATGCTACGTGTGTTTTAAGAATGCTGCTAGTCTTCCGGTTCTATGCAATATGAAAATTTAATTACTCCAGGCTATTTTAAATTCTTCTAAAACTATTCTGTATGAATATGCTGTACAGTTTGGCTTTCAAATATTAACCTCAATGTAATTTCAGAATGCCCTAATAATCTTCTATTAAACAACCAAAGATGACAACTAAAAGTGATGCAGGTTCACTTTTGGTCAATCTGCTGGTTCTCTGAGCTATTACAAAGGAAAAAAGTTATGCTCACACAGATGATTATGGAAAAGACCACTTGGGGCATAACAAGCAGATTATTCCTAAATGCTCATATTCCCTAAATACAACCAATTTAGGAATGGTTGCTCCAAAAACAGTTTAACAATCCTGATTTTCATTCCCATTAAGTTTTTGTACAGAACAAATTTAAAATTAAGAATCACAAATTGTTGTAAAATTGAAATAAGCTAACTTCAATAATTTTACCGGTGCAAAATGCAATGACTTGATAGTACTAAAAATACGCAGACAAAAAATTACTAAAAGCAATTCATCTTCTACATAATGTAAAATAGAGAAAATTTTAAGAGCTTGATAAGCTTTCTTTCAAGACTCAAAACCAGAAAGCACAAGTGTTTGAAAATATAAAGGCTTACCTAGTTTTCATAAATACCTTTGGTTATAATATACCAGACAGGGTATTGAGGGATCTTACTCTGGTAAGGCCGTCCTGTTTTAACTTTCGGTGACCACATTTTCCCCACTCAAGTTGAGTCAAGAGCACTTTCCACCAGTGTAAGTTTCCACGAAAGGCAGTTGCTGAATACAGAAGCTGCTTCTATCACTGTCCTTAAACTTGCCCTTTGTGTGGGCCTCCACATTCTTGTTGGACGTCAGAACTACTCAGTGGAATGCAATTCCTCAGTATTGGAATGTAAACTTATTCATGTCAGGCTACACCCAGTGAGGGAATACACAGCAATCAAACTGAGATTATACTGGTGGGCAATCCCAATTTATAAAATGATTTATATTCCAAGATACCAATTTTTCATACATATTTCTAAGTAGTTCCTAAACTTCACTTCCCTCCAAAGAATCTAAATAAATGACTGAACATGATGCTCCTAAAACAAAATCAACCTATTACTTAGGGCTCACAAAAAAATATTCACATGACCCTGTCTTGAAATAGAAGAATAGCAATTAACTTTAAGGGGAAAAATCTAACAAGTAACTGCTGATGCCATCAGTCCCACTCTCAATCAGTAGAACATTAAGGAGTAAGTTTTAATCTAAGTATAAAAGGAATATGGCCTGAAAAACTTACCATAAAAATGCATTTAATCTTTTAAAATATTTTGTCCTCACTCATTAGTTTAACCAAAAGGAAAAAAAAAAGGTAACAGCTATTTAAAACAAAAACACACACACATGAAGTACACATGTAAGTTATGTGTGTGTAAACTACTAATTGTTTCTAAAGCATGGCGTTTAACAAGCTCTTATTTCAAAAGTAACTATTTGGGAAAACTAAATATACACTTGAGTCTCTCCATTTCTTTCAAGGCTCATTTAGAGATGTTCTACCAACCATCACCCTGCACAAATTAACAGAGGTGGACCGCCCCACAGCAAATCTCAACATTTAACCTTTGCTTAAAATAGAGCAACAAGAAAACAATCACAAGCGAAGGCCTCATAAGCTGTGTCTTCTCTCTGTGCATTCCTCTGCAGCCTGTTGTCTATTGAGCTACAGGAGAAGTACTGAACATTTGCTCTTGGTACCATTAACATTTTAATTCATTTAAAAATAAACGATCTAACCTGCACTGTCTTCATTATTTTGAAGCGCCAGCAGCAGCAACAGTGCTGCCCCCTTCTACAGGAGCTCTTTTCTCTGCAGCAGTGAGCACTCCCCATTTCCCTGTGTGTTTTCTCTCAGTGAGTCCATGCGGCTGTAGCTTGTGCAGAAAGCCAACATGCCTTCTGAAGGCTAATTTCCTGCTTCGATGACCCGCCCACCCCTCCTGGCTGCAGTTCTGTGTTACGCATGTTGTATGGGCACTGCTTCCGCATACCAGCCTCATGACCTCAGCGTCTGCCTGACAGACGCTCTTTATCAATTTCTATTAATTCACTATCTACTACTCTATTGTAAGTCAAGGGCAAGTAGGCAAATCTGCAATGTCTGCTTTCCTGTGAGTCTTCAAGGTCAAATGCTTAGATGGGCTCAGCAATACAATTTTGTGAGTAGAATTTATCTCAGCTGTACTCCACACATTGCTCTCCACCAAAGGGATGCTGAATTGTATACCTGGCTTGAGGAATTATCATGGAAAAAAATAGCATAAATTTAAATAAAAAGAATGTGGGAAAAGTTGAAAGAGGCTGCTCTTGGTCTTGCTTATCCCTTCAAGAGAAAAAAGGTGGATCTTACCTCAGCTGTACTGGGGTGAAGAGCAAGCAGTTTTTCTCTCTTGCCACCATCTAAATCAGCAAAGGACAGTGGTGTGATGATGACTACACTTTGGTAGTGTCTATGTCCTCGTGACCGAACTGCTACAGAACAGCTCAGCTAAATTGATCTGCTGCTATCTGTCTACACAGTGCACAAACAGGTCTCTGCTGATCACAGTGCTTTGTACACAGATGGCAGCTGATCAGTTTGTATAAAAGTTATGGTCCATAACAGCTTTCCCCTCAGCATATAGACACAAGCCTTATCCAAAATGCCTTTGTTAAATATTCACCATTTCACTGTGCAAAGCTCATCATGTAGGAGTTGAAGAGACCAAGAAGCTTAGCTCTACCATCTCATCTAAAAATGATATAATTTTCATAAAATTCATTAAACAGGTAAAATAAACAATTTACACTAAGAAATAACCAAACAGATCTACGAAACTTGTTAATGTATCTAATGTAACTTGTTAATGAGAAAAATGGTAGATGAATTCATATAAATGATTCAGACTGGCACTTCACTAGGAAGAAATGGAACTGTTCTCAAAAATCAAACAAGGTCTCAACCAGGCATCTGGTATTTTTTAAAGGCTTACATGAATGGCACCAAAACCAAGCCACTAAGTTCCCCCAAATCTGGAACATACCAGATTGAAATAGTAGGTATGCCCTTGTAAGGCAGGACCCAAAAACACAGGTCACTTGAGTAATATCACATTCATAAAATTCCTAGAAGTTAAAAAAACACATTTACAAGAAAAGCATAAACTCAACACTTATATGTAATTTCTTACAAAGATATCAAGTAATAAAATGCCAACCAATTTAATTCATTTGAATAAAATATGGGTATCTCTCATAAGCCATATTTATTTTGTTTTACCTCGTTTTATTAAGTACTTGTTCTAATTCTACCAATAAGTAGAAGATATTGATTAATCTGTTTCAGATCTTCCCTTAGAGTATAGAACGAAATAGTAAAAACCTACTACTTATCATCAAAAATGAAATACTTAGGAATAAATTTAATGAAGGATGCACATGTCCTGTACACTAAAAATTACCAAAGGATACTTAACCATGTGAAGGAAAACAATAGAAGATGTAAATAAATTATGAAATATACCATGTTCATGGTGTGGATGGCTATTGTTGAGAATAAACCTTCCCAAATTGATCTATAGATCCTAACAAACATTTGATACCGATACGCCCATTTCAAAATTTATATGAAATAGTGAAGACATAAAAGAGCTAAAACAATTTTGATAAAGAACAAAGCTGGGGATTTATACTATGTGATTTCAAAAGCTACCATAAAGCTACACAATTGAAGACAATGTGGTATTGATATAAGAAATGACATGTAGATCAGGGCTCCTGGGTGCCTCAGTTGGTTAAGCATCAGACTCTTGCTTTAGGCTCCAGTTATGATTTCAGGGTCAGGAGATAGAGCCCTGGCTCAGGCTCCACCCTCAGCAAGGAGTCTGCTTGAGTTTCTCTCCCCCGCCTCCCCATCTTCGACCCCCCCACCATGCTCACTCTCTCTTTCTCTCTCTTTAAAAAATAAAAAAAACTTTTAATTTTTTTTTAAGAACTGACTGTAGATCAATAGATAGAAGAGAGATTCTATCAATCATTTCTATCTATCAATTCTATCTATCAATAGAAGAGAGATTCCAATAATACTTTTTAGTAGGCAAAATCCTATCTTTCAAAAATTTGCTTAAATGGGTGAACTAATATTTCACCAGAAAAAGTATTTGAATAGCCAATAAGCATATGAAAGTATTCTCAACAACATTTCAGAGAAATGCATAATAAAGCCACAGTGAGATTATCACCACATATCCACTAGAGTGGCTAAAATTAAAAACACTGACAATACCAAGGGTTGTGGAAGATGAACACCCAGAATTCTCATTACATGTTGAGAATGCAAATGTTACAGTCATTGTGGACAACGGTGTGGCAGTTCTTTATACAGCTAAACACACATTTACCATATAATCCAGCAATTCTACTCCTAGGTTTTCAAAAAGTAATAAAAACATATGTCCACATAAGCAGATGTTCATGAATGTTGAAAGAAGCAAAAAATTGGAAGGAACCCAAACCATCATTTTCAAATTATGTTTTGCAAAAGATTAATACTACCTTGCTTACAAAATTCAATATAATGCAGGTGCCTGAGTGATCAGTTGGTTTAGCATCCAGCTCTTGATTTCAGCTCAGGTCATGATCTCACGGTCAAGAATCAACCCCCAGGTCAACCTCCGTGCTGGATGTGGAGCCTGCTTAAGATTCTGTTTCTCCCTCTACCCCTACCCTCCTCCCTGTACACTCTCACTCTCAAAAAAAAATAGAATTTATGAAATCTGGCATCCACTTTATATGAGAATTGGCAACATATTGCATGGTTTGCTTAAAACAGGCCATGAGATAATTTTGCACTGAAATGAGCAGCAAAATTTTACTTGTCAAGTCTGTCCCTATAGCCTTCTGACCTTATAAGCACCTCATTTTGCTTCTGTTTTCTTCCTATTTACCTACCCTTCCACCCTACACTATCCTATCTCCAAAATGTTTCAAGTGACTCAATGCCCAGCTTCTCTGCATACCTCCTATAGCTCTCCCGACAGGGGAGAACATGCCTAATATCAAATACATTCATTTCAACTCTGATATCCACCCATTTCATTCCTTCCAGATTTGGTTATAGCTGGCAAAGGCATCACACTACCAGACATGCAAGTTCAAAGCACTGGAACCTTTTTCACTCCAAATTTTCCCTCATCTGTAAATTTTTTATATTCCCTCATCTGTAAATTCTCTCAGTCTTTAAATTCTGTCAATTAGTCCTTCTAAATTATAGTGACATGTGACCCATAGACTTCTATTTTCCTAAAAGTAATAATCAGGCCCTTTACTTTGGCATACCAAGGCCACTGAGATAGGGTTCCTATCTTGGTCCCAACTCTGTCAGGTCTTCCATGATCTTCTCATTCTACCAATCTGTAAACTTCAGTGGTTACACATCAGTGTCATAGCCATTAGCCAAGCCTTTCAGTTCAAATCTGACTGACCACCCACTTGTAAACTTTGAAAATGAGAGTGTAAGGACCAATCTAGATGCAGTGAATGAAAATCTCTAGGGCCTGGGCCTCAGGATTTTACCCATCCCAAGCCAAGTGAATCTACTAACTAGCCCAGTTTAGAAACCTCTGCCTTGGTCAATTACTTTTCATAATCCTGCCTCATGTTATCGCTAACCATCTTTATTGCCAAACACAAGGACTCTAATCCAATGTCTTTTCTACTTTCATCCCACAAGCACATTCTTCGGAAAAATCACACTCATACTTCTTGGGTCAGAGTAGTTAGCAGCCAGTTCTTCTCTACTATATTGAAAAACTAGAATTACTTTATACTCTGACATAGATAATCAAGGGGCAAAAATCCCCGCTTTAGCCACAGTGATGTTTCCACACACAAAATTAACTATACAGAAAGGTTTTTAAAAGTTCACTTAACAGGAGCACCTGGGTGCCTCAGTCAGTTCATCGTCCAACTCAGGTCATGATCTCAGGGTTGTGGGATCAAGACCTACATAGGGTTCTGTGTCCAGCAGGGAGTCTGTCTGAGATTCTTTCTCCCTGTCCCCCTGCCCTCACCCTCCAACTCTCAGCCCCCCCAAATAAATACATAAATCTTTTTTAAAAAGTTCACTTAATATATGTCAATCATACTTCGATTTTTAAAAGTTCACTTAAATGGGATAATGATTATAAAACCTAGAAGACCCTATTCACAGATAACTCTTCATTCTGTGCTTCCAAAATTATATGTTAAAAATCATATCAGGTGACAAAGTGGTAAACTGAAATGGTCTAAAGATTCTGAATAACAATTAAGTAATCATTATTTCAGACTATATAAACCATCTTGGCAGCAGGAGACCTCTGTGACAAATACATATATAGATAAATACAAGTATAGACATAGATATACTGTGTCTTCTATAGGATTTAGAATGAAGTTTCCCACTTGTAAAAACTAAAGTATACTCAATGATGGTTTTCTAAATTCATCTTAATAAAGCAAATAATAATAATAATAATAATAATAAAACATAGGAAAGTGACAGATTTTGACCACTGCCTCAATATTTTAAATTACCTAAAAATGTTTAAATTAAGAAATAAACACTATCTTAATAAAGCTGACAAACTAAGCAGTTTATAGCTATAGAACACAGAATAGGTTATCAATAAAAGAAAAAGTAAAAATAATCTTGAAGTGCAGGACTAAAAAAATTTAGATAAATGTTTAACTAGAAAAATATGGTTTATTTAATGTTTATATAGATCTATAACACATGACATGAAATACCAGAAATATTTTGTATTTCACTGCAAAAAACACATAACCTCTATAAAGCCATAGATAAGAGGCAAACAAAGAAACATCTAAGGAAATAAAAAAACTTCTAATATTTTCAACTTATAGTTCAATAGTCTCATCAGTAATAAATATAGAGGGTAATTTTTAAGCATACATTACATTTATTTAAATTCTAATATAAAGATGGTAATACACATCTAAGCTACTACTTTACTTTATTTCAATTATCTTAATTCTTGAGGTTCTTTTAAACAATTTCCAGTACAGTGAAAAAATCAAGTGCAGTACATAATATAAGGTCATTTTCGTTAACATTCAAATATATGATTGTTGCCTTTTATACATATATGTACATATATATAACTTAACTCATAGTAAAATAAAACAGAGGGTGTCCCTGAACTATGATTAATTGGAAACCTTTATTTTAATAAAGATATTCCAATTTCACCAAGTATAATTTGTTTCATATCACAATTTTTCTCTTAGTAATAACATTCTTACTCCTATTTTCTGTTAGAGTTCCCAATACTGAAAGGTTGCTTCTTAAAAAAAAAAAAAATTAGTTGATACATATTATAAGACACTTTGAATGCACACAGGTGAAATGCTAACTCACCCATCCCTCCAAACCAACCCCCCCCAACCCCCAACAAAATAACTGTGGCACAAATGAGTTCCATTACACTTAGCAATAGATAAGCAAACCCAGGTTTTTACAGAGAAAAATACTGTATTTCATTGACACACATACCAGACTCTAAAACCCTTATGAAATACATTTACTTCTGCAAGAGAAATCCAAACATCACTACATAGAAGGACATGTCTAGGCTGAACTCTCACACACTTATTTACACCAAGGATCACAAATGACAAATTCCCTGATTGAAGATTTCAAGCATCAGATGACCTGGGATATCATATCAATTATACTACAAACAAAAGCATCAGAGTCCTTCTCTTTAAGGCTACTTACTTTGTTAAGATACTTCCAATGCCAATTTTCCAAGGACTATGAAAGCCTGTGCTTATATCTGTGAAGTTGTAGTTATAGCAACCAAATTCCCAACTTGATCCAGCAACTGAACTCCCTCTCTAGAGAACAGTTTTGCTCTGTGCATCAGGTATGTCAGAATACGATTTAAGAAGTGGTAAGATTGATCTAGAAAATGCTCAGAATCATGTTAGCTTTCTAGAATGAACATGCTTCATCTTGAAGCAGCAAGTACAACTAATACCTGAAGGGGAACATTTTAATACAGTCCACTGTATCTTTTACATGTTTACTCCAGTCCTTTAATTTAAACATCTACCTTATTTCAAATTTAACACAGGACATATTTTTACCAAGTGCAACTAAACTCTCCCCTCAATATCTCCAGCTGTAATCAAATCAAGCTCATGTCTGTTAATTTTATTTGCCTTATTTGGAACTCTACTGAGCATTTCCTTAAAATCTTTAATATATATCTTTACCTTATATGTGTGTGTCATGGCGATACGCGAACTCGAGTCAACTTTACATATGACAAGTAGAAATTATAGATGATGTACGCCCTGAAACAGCGTGAATAAGCTGAAGAAGAATACAATCCTCGGGCTGAGGCAAAGAATGATCCAACAACGAAAAGTAGTAATAATCTAAGAGAATGTGAGGGGAAACTAAAGAGCAAATGTAGCAGAGACTGCTGGTGGCCTACTCCAATATCCCTTTCCTCCTTCTCCTTAGAGTGATATTTTTATATTATTATTTTTAGCGGGCACATTACATTGCAGAATAAAAGACTACTTGTCTTAGACTTCTGGGTAACCTGAAGTGGCCATGTAAGTACCTCTGGACGTGATATAAAAAGAGACATTGTTTCAAGAATCTGATAGAGATGGAAGCTAACTTTTTTGTTCTTCTGCCTTTCCTCCCACTTCTAGTCCCACTGCAGACAGGACAGCTGGCATCCAGCAGCCATGTGTAAGCAAGTAGAGAAGAAGGATGAAAGCCTATATAACCTTCTCACACTGTGGAGCCACCAGAGAGACCATCACGGACCATCTACCTTTAGGGTTCTTGTCTGTGACCAAAAAAAAAAAAGTAGTTCCTGCTGTGTTTATGCAATCATCTAACACAACCAAAACTAACTGTAACTAATGCAGTAAGCAAAATGATATTTGACGAGACACTGTTTGCTCTTCTCCCCATCCTCTGCACTCTTGCACAAACTGGCCAGAACGAGGTTCTCATGAGCATCCCCAGACTCCCTCCTTCCGTCGTGCTGCAGCCTCCTTCTTTTCCCAGACTTATCGTCTCAATACTAACTAGACTTCCAATACATCATAGGTTATTGAAAAGTTATTTCTAAAAGGGAGGATCTGAGCATAATATTGGTAAACTCTTTCTTAAAGTGCAAGTTAAGATATGATCCCGAATCAATATGATTTAACAAATACTTATGAAAGGGCTACTATGTGCTAGGCAAATGGGAATGCAAAAATGAATAACACAACACATGCCCTTCAAAAAGTCTTACAGTTGAGTATGGATAGGGAATGATTAATCCCAACAGGAATACAAGGGTAGGATTCGTAAAGAAGAAAATATGTTGTTTTCACCAGCAGATGAGGAGGAGTGGGAGTGAAGGGAGCCACAATGAGATGGACATCCCAGACAGCGAGAACAGCCTGCAAAGGTATGCTCAGACTATAATGATCAGCTTGGGTATCTGGAGTGGGTAGAAGGAATAATGTAGATTGGAGACATTTTGCACTAGGAAGTCTGGATTTTCTCTGGCAGTTGACGGTCATTTAAGCTCATTATGTGAAGGATCAAGGAGAAGAATTCCAAGCTTCGAACAACGATACGGGGACACTATGGGAGAAGTACTGAAGGCATACGGGGAGCTGCTTTAATAGCACAGGTGACATCTGAACAAAGTCACTGCCAGTGGTGATGGAGAGCTGATTTGCTAGATACTGTCATTTCTAACTCTGAAGTATTTGCTTAAAAAAAGAAAAAAGAAAAACAATTGTGAAGGTAGAAAAGAGAGGTCAAAACTAAGATTCACAGAAATTTCTAGAGTGTGTGACAAGCTATTTATTAAAGCCATTATTAGACAGAAAAAGCAGGAAGTCAGTAGGTGTTTGTTGCTTTATATGTATGCTATCTAGAGTTCAAGGGACCTGAAGCAAATCCACCTAAGGACTGGTGTTCCAAAAAGACCCTTAACTCCTGCTCCCACCTCTCCCTTTACTATATGCACTGACAAACCACAAACACTAGCAACACCCAACCACCCAGCTTCTCCACGTCTGCCCCTAAACAGCCCAAAGTTCCTAGGAAACACACACACACACACATCTATGACCACAAACATCAAATGGGCACTCAATACTCCCTTTGTTTCACAACTTCTCTCTCTTTTGTCAAAACTTCTAATACCCGCTCTTGAACTCCCAAATCTACCCAATGACCTTTATAGCTTTTATCATAAGCTTGCAAAGGTGAACCTCTTTCACTCTTTCCAAAGCTAACACCTCCCCACCTTGTGGATCTCACCCACTTCTGCAACCACCTCTCCTCTTTCCAGTATTACCCATTTACCCCTCTCTACAGGATCATTTCTATCAACATACAAACACACACTAGCATCTTCTAGTTTTACAGAAACAAAACTCTCTTTACCTCACAAACAACACCCAGCCACCACCCCATTTCCCTGCTCCTCTTCACAATGAAATTTCCTGTATTGATGAAATTACTCTTTTACCAGTTCTTATTTTCCCTTTGCCCCCCCACCAACGAGCTCCACCATTTCACTGAGACTGGTTCACTCAGGTCACCTATGACCTGCCAGCAGCTAAATCCAAAGGTCACGTCTCTGTTCTCACCTTGGTCAAACTCCTTGCAGCACCAAACAAAACCTTCTCAAACACTTACCTCTTGGCTTTGCTGACACACAGGCAGGATCTCAGTGTTTGAACACTGTATTCTAGGCAGGCACACAGAGGCAACTCAATAATATTTGTAGAATGAATAAGATAGAAGGATACACATATATAACTGAAGACCAGCAATTTAAGAGAGAGGTGGATAGGACTCATTAATACTAATTAAGCATCAAGTTGAAGACTACCTTAAAAGGACAGAACTAATAGCCTTGGGTACTGTTTGGTGCTACAAATAAGTTCCAGTCATTATGCTCATCACTTTTGATAACCATTTTGGTAAACAATTCTCCTAAAATATGAAGTTGTTAAGACACCGTAGTGATTAGGTTTAATAGACTAACGTTTCAAAAGAAAGGGAAACACATTTGTCATTATTCCTGGTAACTATCTCTTTAACTTACATTACTTAATCTATAAAGTAGAAAGCTTATGCTTATACTTTATCTCAATAAAGTATGTCAGTTTGTTTTTTTTTATATTTATTTTAGAGAGAAAGGAAGAGAGAGAGTGCGCGAATGCAGTGGGGAGGGGCAGACTCCACACTGAGCACGAACCCTACTCGGGGCTTGATCTCATGACCTGGAGAGATCATGACCTGAGCCAAAACCAAGAGTCAGATGCTTAATCAATTGCACCACCAAGGCACCCCAGGGCATGTCAGTTTTTTTAAAAACTGCCACTGGATTAGGTGTTGGCAAAATAACTGTAGAAGACTGATAGGAAACTGATTCACACAAACACCTACATTCATGCGATATATGTGTATATTTTAATTATATATGCAAGTATATGTGTGTGTGTTTATATTTATAGATCAAATTGAACATTTATAAGTTAAAATAGAAGTATATTTCTGGGGCACCTGGGTGGCTCAGTCAGTTAGGCATCTGACTCTTAATTTCGGCTCAGGTCACGATCTCAGCATCATGAGATTGAGCCCTACTTTGGGCTCCAATCTGAGCGTGGAGACTGCTTAAGATTCTCTCTCTCCTTCCTCCTGACCCCTTATCCCCAGCTCTCTGTTTTGTTTTGTTTTGTTTTGTTTTAAGTAGATTTCTATGATTCTGTGCCTAACCATCTACAGACCCCAATCACTAGGCTTCTGCAAAATAACTGGTAATAGGTTGTATGAGACAACGTCTAAGATAAGTGTTTCTTATAACTTATTAGCCCTTACTAATTCTTCTATCATCCACTAACTTCAGAATATTCCAAACATGAATTAAATAAAATCTTATGGTTTTTCTTAGAAGAGAGGAAAGAAAGAAGGGAGGAAAGGTGGGAGGGGCAATTTTTTCTTTTAAAGAAGTAAAAAACTTTTAGTAATGCTGGCTATAAAGAAAACTTCTGAAAAACTTATATAGCATGTAATTTAATCCTTTTATAAGTTACTGATATTTCATCATGTGAGAAGGAAGGTATATAGGACCAATACATTACTTTAAAAACCCAATGAGGGCAGTTTTTTTTTTTTTAATTTTTTTTTTTTTTAAGATTTTTTTTTTATTTATTTATTTGACAGAGAGAGATCACAAGCAGGCAGAGAGGCAGGCAGAGAGAGAGGAGGAAGCAGGCTCACTGCTGAGCAGAGAGCCCGATGCGGGGCTCGATCCCAGGACCCTGAGATCATGACCCGAGCCGAAGGCAGCGGCTTAACCCACTGAGCCACCCAGGCGCCCCATGAGGGCAGTTTTAAAGTGACTTAACAGTTTTCTTTTTCTTTCCTGTTTTTTTTCCCCTGTTCCTTCTTTAGTAACCATGGTTTCTCTTCCACGGTTGATCTATGCCACCACTGTTATGATTTGGCCACTAACTGAAGGTAAATCTTACTTGTAATATATAATTTCCAGAACTCTGATCTTCACCTTCCCTATATACCATTTGGATATATTTAATATTCAATAGTTACCCCTCCATAACGTGATTTACCAGTGAGTTATTTTCTAAAAGCCATATTTCATATCCAATAAGGCATCATATAACATACTTGTCTTTCAAGAATATGATTTTCTAATCCTATACAGCTCTTTACATGAAATAAGGAATATTTGTGTTTTCGGTCCCTATCACGTAAATACAGAATCATTCTTCCATTGTTTCACCCTCTTCTATTATTGAAAAACACTAGCAAGTTTCAGAGCAATCAATTAACTTATCATGTAGCACTGGCAAGCAGAAAGAAGGCCCATGATTTTTAAACTCAAGTAGCTCATTGTTTGTCATGTGAATCATAATGAGAATAGTATTTTAGCCTCTCAGAACTGATTAGTTAAATGTCTTGTTTCCCCACTTATCCTCATTATAGCTGCCAGCTCTAATTTAAAATGTGATTATTGAGAGTACCATAGCATAATTTTAATTTTGAAATCGTGGATACATTTGGTATCAATGAAAGAGAAGCACTACTTGTAAATGGACACAGCCAACATGATACAGATAAATGACGTGTGCATTTCTCCCAACCTCTTGTCAACGTTACAGGACACCTACCTTACCAACAATCCTAGCCTTTCCAACCGATTTATGTAGCTTTGTACACTAGACCTCTCAGTAATGCCGCCATCACCAATGCTTCTGCAACTAGTTCACTCCCTAAAGTGTTATGTCTGTTCTAGATGAGGGGTCCTATTCTACTCCGTCCACACAAGCTTTTGTTTATGTATGAACTGCCCTCCTTCAGTCCTGCTTCTGTGCCATCACTCATGCTCTTTACTGTGTCCAGATTTCCTCTGCAACCACTGTCCAACAATCTGAATCAAAAACCTAACTCAAAATTCACTTCCTTCCGAGCTACTCTTGATTACCACATACATTACAACTCCACTAATCTTGGAAGGGATTCTGCATTCTGTGTGATCTTTGCTGGATCAGTTTACACTGTATTATCTAATGAAGACCTAGGCAATTTTTTCATGTTTCACATAAAACAGCCTCAACTCCCCAACCAGCTATCAAATTATGTGACAGCAGGGAGTAGACCATATTGCTTCTTTTGCATACTCCAGAACTTAATACAGAGACCATACAGCAGGACTTACTTAATTTCAGCTTCAACTACTATTTGAAATGACATGGAAAAAGGCCTCGAAATTTAAAGTCTACCAAAACTATTTTAGAATGATAGAGAATAACCCTTAAATATGAAAAGGACCTATGAGCCAACATTAAATGTTGATGGCATTTCAATGTTTAGCAGTTTCTATGGACAGTGCTTTGCCAGTTATAGACATAATCTCTTACTATACTTAGAGTGTACAGATTACTTGTCCCACTAGGTCTGCTGCCTGACAACCTGGTAGCTAGACACTCATATCCACGTATTGGAAGCCTCCACCCCTCTCTCCCCAATTCCTCTGGCTCCCAGTTTTTATTACAACCCATTTCTTGGCATCTTCAAAGTTTCTAGACTATGGTTACCTTGGGCTTAGCTTCTCCTTCAAACTTATAGCTGCTGATACAAAGTTTAAGGGTTTTTTTTTTTTTTTTTACTAACTGCTCTCTATATAAAAAATATGGAAAGTTTTTACCTATGAGAGCAATAAAAATAGTATTTATGCTTAAATATGGTATGTATGATCATTTCTATTAAAAGGTCCTTCCTTGAAGGCTTCTATGATAAAATTGATTCTATTTGAGAAAATCATGTTCAACACTTTAATAAAGTGACATTTTTCCCCCAAGATTGTGATCAATGTAAACCCAACGGAGAGTTTTATAACAATAATGTTTCAATATCAAGCATTCTGTTTTTTGCAAACAAATGTAAAATGACTGATAAATTACTAGAAAAAGATTCCAATGCTGTGAGTTAATGTCTTCTTCACTAACAATCCAAAGAGCAAGTGAAAGTTTAGAAGCACAGTCTGAGCCTACCTTTAATACCTGCATTAAAATTCTCAGCCTTTCAAAGAAGCCAGCAGCCAAAACACAACATATTAACCAAGTTATTAAATTATGACCTTGTTACAAAATAGGTCTCAGCATTCATAGGATGGGACAATTTTAAAAGTGAGAAAATTTGAAGTATATAATAGTTTCTATTAAAGTTCCATAAATATACTGATTTAGATCACAATAGAACAATGAGCATTTTTAATATCTTTTTTTAATTAATTTTTTAATCTTATTTTTTATAAACATATAGTATATTTTTATCCCCAGGGGTACAGCTCTGTGAATCGCCAGGTTTACACACTTCACAGCACTCACCATAGCACATACCCTCCCCAATGTCCATAACCCCCCCCCCCCCCCCCCCCCCCCCCCCCCCCCATCAACCCTCAGTTTGTTTTGTGAGATTAAGAGTCACTTATGGTTTGTCTCCCTCCCAATCCCATCTTGTTTCAGTTACTCTTCTCCTACCCCCTTAACCCCCCATGTTACATCTCCTCTCCCTCATATCAGGGAGATCATATGGTAGTTGTCTTTCTCCGATTGACTTATTTCGCTAAGCATGATACCCTCTAGTTCCATCCACGTCGTCGCAAATGGCAAGATTTCACTTCTTTTGATGGCTGCATAGTATTCCATTGTGTATATATACCACTTCTTCTTTATCCATTCATCTGTTGATGGACATCTAGGTTCTTTCCATAGTTTGGCTATTGCAGACATTGCTGCTATAAACATTCGGGTGCATGTGCTCCTTCGGATCACTACATTTGTATCTTTAGGGTAAATACCCAGTAGTGCAATTGCTGGGTCATAGGGTAGCTCTATTTTCAACATTTTGAGGAACCTCCATGCTGTTTTCCAGAGTGGTTGCACCAGCTTGCATTCCCACCAACAGTGTAGGAGGGTTTCCCTTTTTCCACATCCTCGCCAGCATCTGTTGTTTCCTGACTTGTTAATTTCAGCCATTCTGACTGGTGTGAGGTGGTATCTCATTGTGGTTTTGATTTGTATTTCCCTGATGCCGAGTGATATGGAGCACTTTTTCATGTGTCTGTTGGCCATCTGGATGTCTTCATTACAGAAATGTCTGTTCATGTCTTCTGCCCATTTCTTGATTGGATTATTTGTTCTTTGGGTGTTGAGTTTGCTAAGTTCTTTATAGATTTTGGACACCAGCCCTTTATCTGATATGTCGTTTGCAAATATCTTCTCCCATTCTGTCAGTTGTCTTTTGGTTTTGTTAACTGTTTCCTTTGCTGTGCAAAAGCTTTTGATCTTGATAAAATCCCAATAGTTCATTTTTGCCCTTGCTTCCCTTGCCTTTGGTGATGTTCCTAGGAAGATGTTGCTGCGGCTGAGGTCGTACTATCTTTTTTTAAAGATTTTATTTATTTATTTATTTGATAGAGATCACATGCAGTCAGACAGTCAGGCAGAGAGAGAGGAGGAAGCAGGCTCCCTGCTAAGCAGAGAGCCTGAAGCGGGGCTCAATCCCAGGACCCTGAGATCATGACCTGAGCCGAAGGCAGAGGCTTTAACCCACTGAGCCACCCAGGCACCCCTGAGCATTATTAATATCTTTCCTCCCATTATGCAGAATAATCAAAATTACATTAAAAAAACCCACTTCTAAACCTGCAACTTTATATAAGACAATTTTCATCTACTGCTTTCCAGCCTCACTGTTATTGCAAACAATGCCTTTGAAAAAATTAGGGGGTAAAAATTGCTTCCTCAAAATATTTCCCCACCCTCTGCCTGTCACTGTCTTAACAGATCAACCTACTATTATCATGGACACCACCTGTACCACTTAGTGACTGCCACTGTTTTGCTTATAGCACTGGAAAACACATCCAGTTTACACTGTATTCGTCTGTAACAAATGTCCCCTCTGACATTTTACTAAATGAGAATGAAAATAACCTTTGCTGCATTCCTAAATTACCCTGCTTACCATCTTTCTGATCAAAGAAACTGAATTTATTTCAAATAAGACTAAGAAAAACATTACTATAAATCATACGTTGCTTTAAGACTACAAATTATACTCCAAATAACAATTAAGCCCTATCTTAGGGCAACATTTTATGTAACAATATTATAAATGACATTACGGCCACCTGTACAAATACCAATGTTTCAAAAGGTGATACATTTCTAATAGATTTATAATAAAACTCATAAAAACATTTATATCACTTAAATTGCTTGGAATGGGAAAGAGTGAGTAAGTTGTCACTGATAGTCCCAAAGGAATTAATAGACTCCATAAATGTTGTAATTCTTATCACAGAAAAATTCATGTTTTAACAATCACAGTAAAGGTATGCAACCGCAAGAAACTTTATCTTAAAAAAAAAAAAAATTCTTTTTTAAAACCATAAAATGCTGACCTAAATGTCAACCGAGGAATTTAATAAAGCAAATGAAATCTGGAAGTCAAATGACAAACTTTTTGCAACATATATCATCCTTCTCACTTGACGTTATCAGGTGTCAAAGCAATCCCATAAGAATTAGTTAAAAATATAAAAATGTTTTTCAAAGTACTTTGATTCAAAACTAACTATTTAGGCTGAATTAGCTGTCAACAGGAGTTGAAACTTTTAAGCAAATGAGCTGGTTACTTATTATATATACGAATAAACAATTTCCAGGCTAACATAAAAATACAGTAAGCAAGGAGAATCATCTGTGCACTAATTGTTTTATAAAATTAGACTGCTACTAACACGTCCACCCATATTATCCTCTAATAAAACCTCAACATTCTCTGCAGAAAGAAATATATATGAATCACTAATGTCAACCTTTAGCAAAGCACCAGCAGAGACCCCTTATTAAAACAGTATCGGCACTATTCCTAAGGCAACATTGCCAAAGGAAACAAACAACTTAGAGCAAATGTCACAGGTGCAACATGAAGAAACAGCCTATATATAGTACTAGTTGTCATTCAGACTGAAACACCATTCCTTCCTTTATCCCGTTAAAGTACTGGCTTGCAAGCATTTGACATCCAGCCAGAGAAAGAGTAACTTATGTCATCTTTTTAAATAATTAGACATAGGGTCCAATGTGTTCACAAAATAGGTCTGAACTGCAAGTCCTCTTTCTTCTAGAACAGCAGTTTTCTGAACATTAGGTTCCCTCTCCAGAAGTTAGAACAAGCTGTTACTTAACTAGTTAATTATGGCTCGTAGTCAAAAAAGATCATCACAGGCTCCTTCACTGTTCTAGGACCTCAGTCTATAGATTCAGTTTACACAACAGACCTTGCATCAAAATAATGAAGTCACTAACCTCTGTTCTCTTTTAAGATGCGTTAATTTCAAATCACAGTCATTAAAGCAATATTTATAACAAAAAGTATCAAAAATGTACCTGTACCTTTATATTTATTAACTTAACTATGGAATGTTCAAATAACTGAACAATTAAACAGACATTAGTATGCATAAAGTATAAGCCTTTTAGAGTTTTTAATATTATAAGGCAACATATATAGGTGCACATAGTCTTTAATTGAAATAAACAAGATATTAAATTGTTTATTAAGTATGCTCTTAAGTATGAGGAATGCATTCATGTAAGACTAGACAGGAAAACACTAGAATATTACAGAATGATTATCTTGTATAGGAGATTATAAGTGACTTTTTCCTTCTCTTTATCTTTGTTAATTTATACAGTATTATTAATTTTTACATTAAAATTATACATAATTTTAAAAATATAACAATGTTTAATTATTGTTTGCCTATACCTTCTTCAACGTCTCCAAAAAGGGACCAAAATGAAGGTCCTGTATTTGAAGGAGAAGAGTACTGTTACTCAATTTGCCATTCCTCTGGAAAACAGAATTCCTACAATTATAGGAGCTGGTTCACAGGGACACTACAGGCTTCCTAGGCACAATTCTAGGAGGTACAACCACCCGCCATCCTCTCCTGCCAGTTTCGTCAGTCATAAAATGCAGATGATAATTATACTTACCTAAAGGGTAGCTGCAATATTAAATGATTTCTCACACACACACACATACACACACGTATTTAGCATTTAAAATGGTGACCTAGTAAACAGAAAGCACTATCAAAACCTTAGCTATTTTTCTGTCATCATTGTATTACTACTACTGCCACCACCAATGTTATCACCATTACTTTAACTACTGCTACTATAAGAACAACAAACAAAGGCAACAGAGCCTCTCTCCCTCATGGGGCAATTTTCCAAAGAGAGTAAGGCCTGCGGATCGGCTCTCAGAGAAGAAGGGCAAAGAGGCCTGGGAATTGCACCAGAGATTGTTTTTCAGTAGCTGCAATGAGCCTCTGGCACTTGTTCACTATATTCTGGCCTGCAAAGCCCATCCCAACACCTTCTAGTACCACACCGGGGCCTGTATAAATTATCTCTCCCTGTCTCACTGACTCTAACATTTTATAAAAGTTTGTTCATATCTTTAAAATAGGTTTCTAACATCTCCTCTGACCCATTCAGAATTATTCAAGAATATACTTTAATATTTTTGTGAGAGAGTTAGGTTACAGAAGGGTGGATGGTCATTATGCTTTAAACAGTTTTGCCTATTTAAATATTTATTTAGTAAATTTAAATAAAGATATTTATTCTTTTTTTTTTTTTTTTTTTTTTTTTTTTAGAAGATAGTGTGTGTGCATGGGCACACAAGGCAGAGGGGAGAGGCAGGGAGAGAATCCCAAGCAGGCTCCATATTCAGTGCTGAGCCCAATGTGGGGCTCCATCCCACAACCTTGATCATAACCTGAGCCAAAATCAAGAGACAGAGGCTTAACCGACTGAGCCTCCCAGGGAACCCTTAATCAGTTAAAATTTTAAACACTTTAGTCAAAATAAAAATATTCAATTGTGAACAAAAGACAACCGGGGTGAAAAATAATGAGTAAAACTTAGTGGCTGACACACTCAATCAGCGAACTTAAACATAGGCGGCCACATGTGTAACAGGTAAGTCCTAACCCTCTTTGGTAATAGCTGATTGGAACTAGGTACGCATCTGTTCCAAGCCCAGCCAATCAGACTGTAGACTAAAGAGTCCAAAGAAAAGATATAGGCACTACCATCAAATGACATAATCATTCAGAACATAAAGTCATAAATCAACAGTCAGCATATCCAAGCCAAAATCACAGGAAGAAAGGCATTAACAGCCTTAGAAAGCAGGAAGCCAGTCCACAGAGAAATGCAAGAATGAGGGACCATATGGTCCTGAGAAGCAGAAAAGTTGATGACAGTCCCTGGCTTTCTATTTCTGGTCCCATGTGGTCTCAGTGAACTTTCTTTGCTTCCCTTCAGATGTTATGAGACTGCTTGTTACAGAGGCAGAGATGAACAAATGTGCCCTAAACCAGCCTGACAGTATATTCCTATAACAAATGGACATGTCACCAGCACATCTTTTTTTCTATTTCTTGGTTAAAGAGATTGGAACAGTGATTAAACATAAAATAGTCCTTTCTTAAAGATCAATGCCCCAAGGTACTACCTTGCTTTGTGTCAGCAGAAGAGGAAACAGGAAGACAAAAATTCCGCAAAAGAACTCAATTCTGCAAAAGGATTTTAAGCTTCATGGATAATCTATTACAGAATATTTATACAGTACCTGCTTCTTGGAAGAAACATGGATTCCTTAATGAACACGGAACCAGATAGAAGGATATACCAGCAGGTCCCAATATCATCAGGACTGGAAAAAAAAGATAATAAAATCAGATGATTATCTACGACAACAACAAAATTAAAACACACATAGTACAAAGTATAGTACCCATTTTCCTTTCAGAGTCATGAAGAATGATGAAATAGCATAAAACAAGTATATAAAAACACCATTTCATTTTTTAAATTATATTTTATCCCCCCAAATAAGCTAAAGATACTTATCAGTATATTTAAATGTTTTAAATATTCCTTAGACCTATTGCACCTACCATCCTGAGTTTTATCTTTTAATTTTTTTGGGTGAAAACACTTCCCCTGCTTCAAATATCAAAATATAGAACAGTGAACAGTGAAATTCAGTCTTCAAAACCTTTTCTTCGGTCTACCAAGCTCCCACATTTTTCTACCACACTTGTTGGATATTCTTTCAGATTTTTTTATGTGTATGCACAGAAAAATGGACATATATTCTTATTCCTTCTACTGTCTTTTCTTTCTTTTTATGGAAAGACAGCACACTCTATAGTGTTCTTCCCTTTGTGCTCTTGGAGATCTTTTTATGAGAGTACAGCTTTCTTGTGGATGTGCCGTATTTGCCTTAAGCAATCCCAGTGACAGTCATTTCTGTTGTTTTTAATCATTTGCAATTATTTAAAAATAATAAATCAAAAGTGCAATGAGTGAACCCTATGCATACAGTACTGACTATAACTGGTAACCAGAAGTGCAACTGTTGGGTCAAAGGGCACGTACTCTATAATTCTGATGAGTACCAGACTGTCCTCCGCAGGTGCTCAGCAAGTTGCCTGTATACTTCCACACAGCTTTACTAATATATAGTATAGTTTGTTATATCAGTTTAACAAATGTTTCACAATTTTATGAGGAGGGCTTTTCTAGGTGCTTAGGACACTTCAGGGAACACCCCCACCAACAACAAAAAGTCCCTTCACTTATGGAGCTTATATTCTGGTGGGACAATACAGATAATAAACAAGAAAAATAATGAAATGGTAAATGACAAATCAGTGCTCTGGGGAAAGAAATTACTATAGTTTAAGGAAAATGGGAGGGTGGGTGTTATAGTTCCAAACAGATGGGCAAGGCAAGTCTCACTGAGAAGAGCACATTTGGGCAAAGGAACTGACAGCCTACTGGGTTCCTAAGAAACCAGCATTCCAGGCAAAGGGTGGGGAGGATCTAGTGTTAGTGCAAAGGCTGACATGGCCTGAGCGAGGGGGACAGTATGGTGTGGCTGCTGCACAGTAGGTGAGGGGTAAGCCACTGAGGGGCATAAGTAATTCTGCCATTCAGGCCTTTTATCAATCTTTTCATCTGCTTATAAAAATGAGATCTTAGTACTTTTTTTTTTTCATTTCTTTTTCTTCTTATTATTACGAGAGCATCTTTTTTCTTATTTCCATGAGCTGTATCTTTTCCTCTGAAATCAGTTTACTACCTTTAATTAACATTCTATTAAATCGGGGGACTTTTTCTTATCTAGAAATACTTGATAAAAATTAACCTTTTTAAAAACACGTACTGTGAATAATTTTTTCTTGCAGTTTGGTGCTTTAGCTTTTGTGCTTTTTGCCATGTTTAAGTTATTTTATTTTATCCAGTCAAGTGTACCAAACTTACAAGTTAAAATAAAGGCTTAGCTACTATGGAAAAAAGTAAAAAAAAAAAAAAAGGCTAAACATAGTAATGGCTTAACCAGGAGGGAGTTTATTTCTCTCTCACACACATAATAACAGCCTTAGCACAAAGGCCCAGAGCTGATATGACAGTTCCATGGTATGGAGAACTCAGGCTCTTTCTATTATGTGGCTTAGTCACCCCCAACCCACAACAATCACGTCATATTCTCAGCTGGCAGCTTCCAGTCTTACCAGCATATTTACATGCTAGCCAGCGGAAGGGCTGGAAGGAAGTACAGAGCCTATCCCATTGCAGTTAAGAGTTCAAGGAAGCTGCATACTACACTTGTCTCACATCACAATGAATCACATGTGCGTTGCAAGGAGTCTTCAATCCCCCCCCCCCGCCAAGTTTTCTCCTTTTTGGGGAGTCAGTGCAAGGTGTAAATAGATCCCAAAAGTTTTTAAAGGACAATAAATTCTACTTCCAATTCTGAATAGTTATTTAATACACCAATCCCTATCATGTAATCATTTTCATTTTGCTATCTGCTTTTAAACAAATCAACAGTTGATCATCGTTTCCCCAAAATCCAGTCTTAACTAATATCACAACTACTTAGTCCTCAATGGCAAGGCCTCACGATAATGTAAAGGAACAATAGTAGTGTCAAACAGAGTTTAGCTCCAATGAAACCATAAACGTTAAACGATTTCTCAAATGAAAATGCAAAGTACTGTACTTCAGAAATAACTCATATGCTTTTCTCTCCAGATTTTAATCATTAACTTTTGCAATCTATAATCATTTACCTAGTTCTGGGGGAAAAACTTTCTTGTCTTTCTTAGCATATGGTGACAGCATTATTATTAAATTCTAATTTATGTCAAGTGAAAGTGTGTTCTCTGAATTGCAAGCATAGCTTTAAAAAAATTTAACAAGTAATAAAACATTGAAATGAAAAGAAAAAAATGAATTATTATGTAAACTTAATCTGCTCTTACAATGCTCCCTTTATCACCAAAAGGTTGGTCAAGAGAAATGAAATCTAGAAAAACAGGAAGTTAAGGTAGATCACTGCTTATTAACTATGTGGCCTTAGGCAAGTTACTAGAGCAACTGCAAGGATTAAATGAACAATGCTCATTAAGTGCAAGTAATAATTACTGTAGAGCTTTTTATGATACACCATGGTCTAGATTAAATGTGACATAGAGAATATAACAAACATTCATTGTTTTTCTAGCCATATATTCTGACTCCCTGAATGCCCATTCATTACCCTATAATTAGAGGTGATTCCTCTAGAAAAAACTTAAGAGATAAAGGTAAGAAATTGGTACACCCAAACTTTTCCACTTACTATAATTTTGTTTCCCTAATGCACTGTTTCCTCTACCTTTTCCAAAAAATTCAAATGTTAACTCACAAGAGCTGTATTTGCTTCCGTAAGAATTGGCAGAGGATGATCATTCAATTAACAAACATTTATTGAATTTGGGAAGCTTTTACACTACACCAAATGCCAAATATAACCACTGCAATTTCTTTGAGTTGTCTCTTTTTTAAAGATTCAGGTTTTATAAAAGTAAGCACATCAGAACTAAGAAAACAAAAACAGTGAATTTTATTTTAACATGTTCTGGAAATAGCTGTAAGCTAGAAAATCCCTCCCATCTTCTCTTCCCACCCATCCCCCACCCACCCCCCAGAACTCATGTTGGTTTGTGTTCCAAAAATTCCTTGCTGTGAAATGCCACCATAAAATCTGTTTTACATAGTCTTAATCATCCAGAAAATTCTCCTGACTTTGTTAGAAATCATCTACAATTATGCCTCAGGCAGGCAATGTTTCAGGATGGGATGTATCCTGCTTCCCTTCAAAGTCCGCAAATACTCCTTTCCCACAGTGCAGCTGTCATTACCCGAGAGGTTTTATAGCATTTTATACATACAAAGTGATGATGTTTTTTCAAAAGAAAAAATGAAGAAGTTAGCAGCAACAGCATTAAACTTTTCTACACTTAAAGGGTAAACGAACTGAATCCATGACCTCACTTACAGACACTGACAATGAAGTTAGCTAACAGAAGACTGACTACAACGATAACAGTTATGTGGGACTAACGCTGGGATTTATTTTGTCCAGAGGTTCTCAAGTTTTAATATGCGTATGAATCACCTGGGACATGAAGTAAGAATACATGCTCCCAGGCTCTACTTATTCCATCCAAACCCACAGGCTGTGATTGTTAGGTGGGAGATAAATCACAGTGCCTTTTAAACAAACATCCCAGGAGATTCTTATGTATGGAGATTGTCAACTTTGAAAAACCTTTAGAAAAACTGTCTCAGTATTAAGCCCCAACAACAATAAACAGCAAGGGAAAAAAGTACAACTCTTACCACTATCTAGGTAAATATGCTGCAGGTGTTATATTCACCAGTGTTATTTTAATTTTTTTTCAAATAATTGTTTTATGCTTTAAAAATATGAGCTAAGGGCTAAAATTATGAGCTAAGGGGAAAGGCTGAATCTTAGAATAAACCTGATCGAGCATCTCCAAATAACCTAAGTCTTAACATCACCAGCAATGGGGAGAAGAGAGAAACCTCAAGATTAAAGAGGGACAAACAGCAAAGTAGTACGTTACAAGTTTCTCTGATTAGCCAAACTGGACATGTAGAAAAAACCTATAATTTTTTAGGCTGAACTAAGAACTGTAACAGACAACTGATTTGATGCCAATACAGCGCATTCTGCAATCTATAAAACAAAAGCCACAAAAGCCTAGATGTATGACAAGATACTCTGAGAGCCTTCTTTTAAAAATCTCACCAATGGCGAGAAAATGAATAAACCCAAACAAAACAAAACAAAAACTATAAAATAAAAACAGACCATTACAAAATAATCAATTCACTCCCAATATAATTAGATAGAAGGGCTCTGAAATATTAAAAAAGGAATGATGCCCTTTAAGAACCAAGGCTAAACCAAAATGGCAAGTACAGACTTGGCATAATGAAGAGGTAAGCATGAAATCTGGTGCCATTCTTTCCCCCACCTTACTGCCTTCTACTCCTCAACACAAACCCACCACTACTGACTGGCTGCTTTCCTGTCTTTCCTTCCCACCTCTGCCAATCTGTCCGAGATGTTTGCCTTTCTCTACCTTCTTAATCACACTGTACCTGAAAGAAATGGCTCAAATCCTATTTCTTAATTAAAACATTCTCACTCACCACTTTCCAAATTCCAAAATACTTATCTCATCCAATTTCATTCTACTTTATACTTTTCTCTATTGAATTCTTAGTCCTGAGGTATCTAGGTATCCTCCTCCAACTACATTGAACCTCCTTTTAGACAGGAACTGTGTGCTGTACCAGGTGGAAACTGGGCACCATTTCAGTTACTACTTGTTCAGGTAGAGCAGACCATGGCATGCTTCTGCTCATAACCCACCATTCCCTAACAACCGACAGTCCAAACCCCTTAGCATAGCACGTGAGGGAAGCAATATATTGCTCTGCAAAGTGCAAAGCCTTGGGAACATCTGTTCTTTCCCACTAGCCATATGATCCTGGTGAAGTTAAATTCTAAGACTGTAGTTCTTCCACTGTAAAATGAAGATGTCGATACCTTTTTCACAGATTTAACAAAACAGTATCTATGCAGTGCCTTGTATATTAGGTACACAAAAAATACGAGTTCTCTTCGTCTCTTTTCTTCTATCATGACCCTTTCCAAAAGGTCCAACCTACAATTGTACTTTCTGCTCCTAATCCCGAATATCCTATACAGCAAACTTCACCCAGTTCAGCCACACTACACTTTTTTCCCACCAATTCCTCAGGGCCTTCAAACAAATGTGCTGTTCCAGCTTCTAAACTACCTTTTACTAGTAAACTCATTACTCATCCTTTGAATTCCAGGTTAACCACCACTTCCTCTGAGAAGTGTTTTAGTAGCTTTGAAATAAAGTGAGTCACTCTCCTCCTGAGTTCCCAGAGCATTTTGTACATGCTCATATTAAGCAGTTGCCAAAATCAGAATATTTCTTTCAGGAGTCTTCCCCCATTAGTTTTTAAACTCCTCTCACTCACCAGTACCCCCAATACATACACCATACAATGCCTGATTGGCACTCAGCTATATTCTTAATGAATTAATTAATAATTTAATAGACACCAGCTCAGATGTGGTATTAAAGTGAAAGGCAGGGGCGCCTGAGTGGCTCAGTCGCTTAAGCGTCAGACTCTTGGTTTCCTCTCAGGTCAGGATCATAGGGTCGTGAGATCTGGATGAGCAGGGAGTGGGCTCTGAGTTCAGCACGGAGTTGGCTTGTCCCTCTCTTTCCCCCGTACTCATGCCCCATCCCATACAACCCCCCGCAAAAAATAAAGTGAAAGTCAAAGATGTAAGTTTTAATTTACTAGTAACCAGAGGAATGAAGCCACGCTGAAAGAACTTCCTTAGCAATATCCTGTAGGTCCACACGGTGGCGATGTCTCCACATGAAAGAGCTGTGTGTGCTGCTCCACATTCCATATTTAATAAAGCAGGAAGCTAATACAAGTGATCAAATCAAAGTTGACAAGGGGGTTGAAAGAACCATCATCAGCATCAAAAGAAAACTAACTCAGCAAAGATGGCTATTAGAGAGCAAAAAAATAACATGAAAAGACTATTCAGTTGTTAATACAATATCAAAATTTAATAGTGTTTTGTGGAGCCCAATCACCCAAAAGGGCTGCTTATGGCAATGAAGGCAAGGAAAACAGAGGAGAAAGACTTGTAATAAAACAAGAGTGGCAGGAGGGGGCAGGCAGCTGTGTGCAAAGATACTTGTCTGGTTTAATATTCCGTTCAAAACAGACATCTAAGGGGGGGAGGGGTGGTGGCGACAAATAGAAACTTAAATACTGGTAAGAATGGTACCCTTGCAAAACCCAAACTATTTGGGACCAGAAAGCAGTGCTTTCCCAGATGACCTACAAAATTAGGTATGAGGAGGGCATGAGCGCTACAAAAAGTGCATCCCCCATTATAGCAGATCGAGTGCAATATGGCACTGGCACAAGTCAGAAGTGATCCAGGGGAGTGTAGAAGAACCTCCACAGCGCTTTCTACTGGCAGCATTAACAAGACATGAAAATCATGGGGAATAAGGATGGCCACCCATTCAGGCAAGCATCAGTGAAGTATGTACAAACAGTGGTTAGGAAGACCATTCAGGGAAGAGGTAGTACATGGCAATCACAGAGAGGCTAGGTACAACCAAAACCTCAAACACCACCAAACATCAATTTTTTGGATATTTTAGAAAGGATGTTATACCACAATCAAACATCAAAGCTGCTGGCATCCGAGAGACACAGAGACAGGATTCTTACCACCTTTATGTGGGCGATTGGCTCCACATCTGCGGTAAAACATCAGAGAGGGGGGTAAAAAATGAAGACTAACAAAAGTTCCAATAACTAAGTAGAAACAACTAACAAGGAATCTCAGAGGGCCAGCCACCAAGTGCCCCAAACTAGAAAAATACCTGTTTCTTCTCCTGTATCCACTGAGCAGCAGCATCCAACCGGAGGATAAAACCAGAAAACAGAAAATCTTCCTACTTGTTTTTCCTTCTCCCCAACCTATCGTCACATTCTTTTTGCGCCTCCCAACCCCCAAGCCTTTCAATCGAAGCCATCTGCTGAAGTTCAGGCCCTCACTGCTGCTTACCTATGCTGTCACTATACTCTTTTGATGGGCTTAGACTTGTACTCTCAAAATACAGGATTACGCCAAAAACCAACATGAAAATGACTTTACTTATTTACAGCAAATTATTCTCTGTTCTTTTACAGGGGTCAGGCAGTCAGTTCCCCTCAGAGGTTTTCAATATGCACTTGCAAGCCCCTTGGAACAGTCCAACCTTCCTCTAACCATAATAGCTACTGCTATTGAGCTAAATAGGATTTCCCTTCAACAAAGTGTTCCATGGCTTAAAAAAAGAAATTCAAACAATGGCCACCTTCCAATATACAGATGGCTCTTCAGATACGCAATAATTTTAATCTTTTTCAAATACATTACATCACTTTTGTTACTGGATTTATCAAAAAGTTTAATCATAAATTGTTTTTGGTTTTTGCTCCTCTGATGGGACTGTAAGCTATAAGCTGAAAGACAAAATATGTATTATTTATTTTTGTATGGCCAATGACACAAAGTAAGCTCACCAAATAAATTAATGCAACACAGCACTGTAAGTGACCTTAACAATATTGGGTCAAAAGAAAAATGAACCCACACCATTTTTATAAGGCACAAAATATAACATATATTTTAGAGCTCTACCAAGAGTTACAACTGCTTGGCACTCATATTCCTAACTTATAGAGAAGCAATATTTTATCATAAAATCATACTTCATAATATTTAATAATATATAAATACATAAATTCCCATACTTACAAAAACATTTTAAAAATAGAGGGTAACTTTGTATTCTATTTCCTAAGAGTTCTAAATTATAAGGAAGTTACTTCACTTTTATAAATAAAAACCTTGAAAGAAAAAAAGCACCTTATAACATTAAGTGTTTCAGAAAATCCCTATTCTCTACTCAAAGCACTCAATTACTGAAGCTTAGAACCATGAAAAAGTAAACAGAATCAGAAGAACTCTGAAAACTGATGAAAATATTAAGCTATTTCAGCTTTATTTTGAAAAAAATGTTTTGAAAATATAAGAAATATAGTAGGCATTCATTTTTTTTAAATTATAATTTACTTAACCAGCAAAATGAACACTATAAACTTTGAAGAACTAGTAAAGCCAGAAATCCTATAAGCTCATAAATGGAGTCATTCTTAAACATAAAATTCATTTAAAAAATGAAATGAAGGAGTGATGCCTTGGGAGCTTTAAGTTACTCAAAACACTTTTTTTTTTAATGAAAGAAAAAAATTCAATGCAGATTACATATTTATCACAATATATCGGTCATTCAGCTACATTAGGGTGGAGGGGTATTTTGGAGGGCTCAAGAAACAATTTATCAAATTTAAAAGACCAGCCAAATCTGAAAAATTAATGGTTTTGAAAATTACCAATGGGTCATGAAATTAATTTATAAAGCTGTGTCTTTTAAAATTACACACTGCAGTTGTTTATGTTGGTGGTGGTGGTGGTTTTTTTTCCCACAACAAACCTGTCCCTCGACTAGAGAAAACTGGTGCTCAGAAATTAAAGAGAATTGTAGAAATCCTGAAATGCAGTAAATCCAAAGCCAGATCTGCCCAACCCACTAAACAAGGTCCTGGAGTAAATGCAATAATACTGCCTAACGATTTATAGCACTACTAACCCGTACTTATCAGAAAGCAGGAAGCCTTATTTACCAACTGTATATTTTCTCAAATAGCTTTTTTTGAGAGTTCAGAGGTCTTTATGCACTAAGGAGTTTCAGAGAAAACTGACACAAAGAATCTCACATCAAATATGCAGTCAGCTCTTTTATTACAAAATGAGACCATAAGGAAGGTCTTTATCGGCTGATCTAGAACAGGAATATCTTCCTTTGAAATAAATTAAAAAAAAAAAAAAAAACAGAACAGATTAATGCAAATTTCTGTACTAGGCATAGCAAATGTAAACTAGAGTCCTTGCCCTGACAGAGTTTAAAATTAAATACAGTTTTGAAAGTTATTTACTCTTCCATTCACCACAAAAACAAAACATTTTTATTGAAAGACTACTAGTAAATATTAAAATACCAATATTGCTAAGAAGCCCTCAAGTATTACCATATGTACATAAAACAATCTTTCTAAGTAAGTCCATATGTTGGTGTGCATACATACACACACACAGGGGTGTGTGTATTTGAATTCTCATACTTACATAGGGCACATGAGTACCTCACAACATACCAAGCTTGGTGGCCAAACATCCTGTACTACAATTCTATGCACAGGCTAATTCTTTAAAAATATCATTCCTTTGTATAAATGAAAATCTTAGGTTTCACCATTTTCTTCATACACACATACAAGTATAGCAAAATTATGGAAACATGGACAAGAAAGATACTTAAAAATTGTGATTATATGTTGCTAGGAAATAAAGGAGATTTGAAATATTGGGGGGTCTTTTAGGGTTGGTTTGTTTTTTAAAGTGGGGAGCTAAAGCAACCTAGCTAATCGATGCGTAATATAAAATAAAATAAATGCTTGGCTCCATCAGGAAGGAAAAAGCAGCACAGTAATTGGATATGTGCCAAAGAGTCAAAGAAGAACATTCTTATGGATAACAGAGACTGAGACATTTAGAGTCTGTAGGGATGGGGGTGGGAGGAGAGGTCAGCAGCACAGGAGAAAAGAGGAATAACCACCCTGGGCAGGGAAATGGACCCTTTTTTCCCCTGGAGGGATGGGAGAGACAGGAGGCACCGGGAGCCAGACAAATTGGGCATTTGAGAACAGAAAGTGAAGCCTGAAGCAAACTCCCTTGAGGAGGAGTGGGAGGGCTTGGTGGCCTTAAAGAGAAGTAACAATTCAGGATAGCTGCTGTAAAAACAGGAAACCAAGTCAACAAATGAAAAGACTGCTACAACCAATAAGGGCTGAGCTGAGGCTTGAGGTTCTAAATTGCACATTTACAGATTTAAATCAAAATATTTGAAGAGACTCAATAGGCCTCAATGAAGCTTTTTTTCTTTTCTTTTCTTTTTTGGAACAATTTCCTCTCCTGCAATAAGGAAAGAAACTCCCTCACAAAATGCTATGGAAACTCTTTTGGAAACTAAAGTATTCAGGCAGACATATATGTGGAAAATGAGCACAGAGATAGAGTTACACATATTTATACTATGGATATGTGATGTGTGTGTACACTTATGAAAAGCTGTATTGGTCGAATTTCTGATCCAAAGGCTTTTAGCACTTTAAATGTATCTATAAATTAAAACAAGGATGGTCGGCCACTAAAGAAAAACTAATGCCGAAAGGACACACTGTTTATCTCATTTCTGGAATTAAATTCTTTAAGTAAAATATCTCTAAATTAAAGTCCATCAGCTTAGGAATTTATATTATCCAACTCTATTTCCCAAGTGAGCAAAATACAGATAAAATATAGCAGATAACAAATGAAAGGAAGGCAGAAATCACCTGATATTCTCATCCACTGTATAAAGTTCAACTAATTTGATCTTTCTAGTACAGAAAAATACTAGAATGTAAATGGTTAGTTCTAAATTTTTTAAAGTTCAATTTCATCAGTACCACAATTCTCCCCCTAATCTCGATACAATTTAAAGCGCATTTCTGTCATCCTGTTGGTTTATGCTAAAACAATAACACCATGGAAGTTAGACATTACTACCATAATGCTTTCCTAATGAAAGTCTAAAGCAACTAAAAAATTGGGAGACCAAAATGTAAATTATCAAAACACGATGAGGACAATGACAGTAGCAGCTAACTTTTTTTTGAAGATTTCTTTTTTTATTTTAGGGGGAGGGGAGTAGGTAAGGAGAGGGACAGAGGGAGAGAATCTCAGCAGACTCCCTGAGAAGCAGCTAAAATTTTTATGCACTTACTGTATATGCAATGCTCTACATACTTTACACACAGTACTGATATTGTTCTCACACCAACACTACAGAGTAGGTACTATTATTATTGTTCCCATTTTATAGATGAGAAAAAAGAGGTACAGAGTTGGATCAAAAGAATACCATATCTACCTGGTGAAATTATTAAAACCATAGACTTAGAAGTTACCAGCACACAAACAGAATAAGAAAAAGAAAATACTCATCACTGGGTCATAAAACTAAAGTCTCAAAGTCTTTGATATTCTGGCTACACTATATTCTTAAAGCTTGAGGGAGAACAAGAACAGACAAGTCATTTCCCTCATGAGTTAATAACAACAGGTCCCCCAAAGAGGGATAGTATTAAGTTATCATATACTTATATGCACCACAAATACAAATGTTCTTTAATTTTCCAAACTGCATTTACATGAATTGGTAACAGCAGAAACATGTCTATTCAAGGATCACAGCAGAAAACGTTCTAATTACACTTCATCATAAGATTGGCCAACTACTAGGGATCTGATTAAGTGATCTACAATTAGTCTCTGAATTTTTGGTCTTAGGAAATCATGATATGCACAGACTTTTCATTGTTACTAATGCTGTCACCTTATTCTAACTAGTCAAATATGAGCAACTGCTACAATCAACTTTATACACAAATTCTAGCCTAAATGCAATCTATTTAGGATTATCTAAAACATGGCTTTGCATTATCAGCATAACTCACATTCACTGTCTAAACTGACTTAAAAAAAAAAACCAACTCAGGTATATTTAAAGACACTGTAAATTACCTTCAATTTAAATGAATAATAAGTAATCACTGCTAGGGACTCAAGATAATAGAGGCAGAATGGATGGTGGGTTTCATCACCCCGGGAAACCCAGCAACAGGGAGGGATGATGTGCTCATACTGACTCACACACAAGCAATAGCATTTCTCAGGGTGCCATTTCTTACCATGGCATGAAAATGGCCAGTAAAAGCTGGTGAGTGGTAACAGCTAAGGTGACAGAATCACAAGGTCTAGGCTCAAATCCAGATTCCACTTTCAACAATGAGACCTTGGCAAGTTCCAAGTTCCTTAGCCCCTAAAAGCCTGAGCTCCTTCATGTGTAAAATTAGGATGATGACAACATCTACCCCAAAAGGCAAACTATAAGAATAAGTTAATGCATGTAAAGCACTTATTAGACTAAGTGGGAGATAGGAAGTCCTTGTTCAATGTCTGCTATGATCTCATCATCAATACTACCAAAACCGTGTTTTAAAGGGAGGGACATGACAACAAAGGAATAGAGAGTTGACACTTACTGCCACTAAGACTGCTTCAATAAATGTTAATAATATTCCTCAGAGATTTCCAACCCTGACATTTGTACATCCCATTCCACTGAGAGCTTCTAATTGCTCCTAAAAGAAATAAATATTCTAAAATATTTATATCTTAATTGCTTCAAGAATAAAATACGTTAAAGGCATTTATTTGCCTCTTGTTTTCCCATTAACAAATACATCCTGGTTACTTACTATTCTTCTATATTTGATATACATTCTTTTAATCTCTAGACTAGATATTTACAAATGCCTGTTAAACAGCCTCTAGATGTCATAGTTTCCTATATCACAACCTAAGAATCATCCTAGATCAGATCAGATCAGATCACCCATCCCTGACTCCCCCGATTCCTTCAGTTAGCCTCAGTCCAAGCTTTACTCCCTCAGATTACTTCAATTGTCTCCTCACTAATCTCCCTGCCCAGCCATTCAATCTAATCCACCTCTGTATTTTCAGAGAGACACACGTATCATCTTTGAGGGGAAGGATGGGGAGGTATTTGGTCACATCATTTTGCTGCTTGAAAACTGGCCACACGGCTACAGATTAAAACAGATTTAAGAAAAACACCAACCAATAAATAAACTGTAAAAAAAAAAAAAAAAAGATTTTTTGAGACAAAGAGATTTTGAATGTTATCATAATATTAAAGAATAATTTTTTTTAGGTTTGATGATAGTATTGTGGTTAGGTTTTTTTGTTTAAGTCTTTATCTTTTAAAGATAAAGATACATACCAAAATTGATATGGATGAATTGTTACATCAGGATTTACTTATAAATAATCCAGCTGGAGGTGGGAGAGGGGGAGTAAGAGATGAAACATAATTGGCCATCAGTTAACAATGTTGGATGATACATACATGGGGGTCCATTATACTGCTGTCTTTAATATTGCGAACATTTACAATTTTCCATAATAAAATGTTATTTAGAAGGGAAAAAACTCATTTCCAATTGCCTAAAGAATCACAACTGGTTATTTTTAACAACACATTCACAAGCAAATATGACTGTGGCCTGACTCTTTTCTCAATTTGTTATCTTGATGCCCACCCACATGTCAGTGGCCCTAAACTTGCCACAGCATTCAGAACATCAGGCCAGGCCCATCCCCTCTCTGTGTCCCCATATTTACTCTTCCCTCTGCCAAGAAAGTCTCTCTAGACCACCAGATACACTTTTGAGACCTAGTTCAAAGGGCCACTTCTCTTAAGACCCTCCCCATTCCCTTCAGGGCTTCCCTTGTACTTCTTCAGCCCTTGGTACCTATCCATTTTCTCAGTTCCTCTGGCTGGTTATTTGTTGTTGTTGTTGTTGTTGTTGTTGTTTTCCTTTTATTCTATTTCTACCTCCTTCAAGAGATTGTAATTACAGCCTCCCTAAGGGGGAGAAGCTGTATTTCATTTATTCCAATAAATATTCCCTATAATATGCATGGAAAGTAGTAATTATTTATTTAATAGTGCTTTGAAAAATGGAAAGTCAACAGAACAACAGCCAGTCATGGCAAACATTAATAAAATAATATGTGCAGTAAACCAGTTTATATGTCCTTAGTATAATATATTTACCTGCTATATGTTTATCACATTCTTAAGAAAATTATTGTAATTTTTTCAAGGAATATGTTACACATCTTGAAAGAAATATCAGTATTATTTATAGAACAAAATAAGCCCAAAGAGATGTGGGCAGCTTATTTTCCTATTTCTGAAAAGGTTACAAACTAAAATATGACATTTATGCTATCATTAAATCTCACTTGATGTGGTTATGGGAACATGTATTTTGTTCTGTTGGAAAGACCACACTGTTTCTTATTTCACAATGATAAAAATGTCAAAATATCCGTAATATTAAATAATATCTCTGAACCACAAGTGAGAGATATATAGCTATAGATGGGAACTTAGCAGCAAAGGATGGTAAATTTTTACTTTATGGCAGGTAATAGTTGAAATGTTCTACATTTCTAAATTACAAAAAATAAGTTAATGCAATATTAAGGTAATACTGACCTAGCTGTTACTAATACTTTTGTGAAACTTTAAGAAATTATTTAGTTATTGCAGTATACACTGTACAAAGAGAAAGAAAACACCTACTAGTATAAAACTTCATTTGCTTCATGTCTTTCATATCTCACAGTCTCACACATTAACCTGTAAAAACAAAATAAAACAGAGACATGAGTTCAACATATGTCATGAGAAAACATTCTATTAGGTTAAAAAGATGAAAGAGCCATGTAGCCTAGAAAGTTAAGATTACTTTATATGGACTGCCACAATCATTTATTAGCCTCAAGATAAATATTTTTGGTACCTACATTAACAAAATATAATAAAATAAAATCTGGTATAGAGATGCTAGAAAAAAACCATTTTGTTAGATGTCAATTCTGCCATGTTTATTTTATAAGGAACAAAATAGTATGTGTTTTACACTTTGTAAATGACATGCGGACAAATTAATGTTCTCCGAAGTAAGCAGAAAATGAGAAAAGAACCTAAAAATTAGGAGGGAGAACCTATTAATTTAAAAAATGGTAACGTCATTCATGTTAATGTTACTTACCAGTATGTAATTTCAGAAAAAAGTAGGCTTTTATTAACTCAGTATATTTATGACTAATGACTAAATGGAGGTTTTACAACTTAAAGATTTGTTATTTTGGCTGATTCATCCCTGAGGAAAAAATTATGGAAATTATGGAAAACATGCATAAATGTTTAAATATTCAAAATTACCTCAAGAACAGCATCTTCAAGAAGCATCCTATTATATTAAGCCCAAGTAAAATTTCCATAAAACACAGAAATGCGAAAGCGAAAATAACTATTCCTTCTTTTGAAGGAACTAGCAAATAAAAAAATTGGCTATAGAAGTAATTATTTCAACAGCACCTCCATTTTGGTCACTGGGGTTAGCGGTCTTCCAGTTTGTGAAACTGATCAACCCACATCCATTCTTCCTGTTTGCTAAATCCAATTAACATCACACTCTTGATTTTTCACTTGAAAACGACAACTCTCTTAGATATTCTTTTTCCTTGTTCTTCCTATTACCACCCTATTTCAGAGGTCCTCTCAATCTCTTATGTGAAACATTCCAACTGAATGTCACTAACTCCAAGAGGCAGCATCAAACCTTGAATACACATCATTAACACAGAGACTGAATCACACCAATTCATAAGAAAAGGTAAGAGTTGTTGGGTGATCCTGGTGTTGGGTATTAAGGAGAGTACATATTGCATGGAGCACTGGGTATGATGAATAAACAATGAATCTTGGAACTTTGAAAAAATAAAATAAAGTTTAAATTTAAAAAAAAAGAAAAGATAAGAGTCACAATTAATGGTCTAAAAATACTTGGTCTTAAATTACATAGCATCTCTGCCTTGTTTAGAACGAAGGATCCTTGCCCCAACCTCTTCACTGAATCTCATTCCTTCTACAGGAGACCCCGCATTCCTTCAGGTTTACCTCCTTCCCATCACCATCTATTTCTACCTCTCTCCTAAGTCACTTCCTTTACTAAATAAACACATCTTAGCATCAACTGTTGTGTGGGGCAGGGGGACACCTCTTTTGACCACACATCTTCATCCAACTATTATTCACATTTTGCTTTTCCTGTGACAGGTACTCCATTGACTGCATATATATTATTCTCTCTCCATTTCCTCACCCTCTTAGCACTTCTCCATCGTTTGCTCCCTGAAACTCCAAAGAAAGGCTCTAAAGGTTATTAGCATCCTCTATGTTATCTAAATCCTTTCTGCCCTTATCTTAATTCCACTTCTCAGCAGTATTTGCTGACTCCCTTTTTCCTTACATCATCATCATCTTCTCAATGCTTCCTGTCTTCAGTCTTCTGGTTTTCCTCTTAACTTCTTAGTCATTTTTTCTGTCTCCTTTGGATTCCCCCCCATTCCATTCCTCTACCTATCTTCTAAATGTTATCAGTTCCTGTCAACCTTTTCTTCGCTGTACCATGTAATCTCATCCAGTTTGTGATTTTAAATTTAACCTATAAAGGGATGACTTTCCAAACAGTGCCCTACACCTAGTCTTTCACCATGATATAAACTCATCTAAAGGCCTACTCAACGTAGCCATTGGCTGTGTAACAGTGGTTTTATGTTCAAAAATGTCCAAAACAGATCTTAAATTTCCTTCCCAAGAATTTGCTTTCCTATAATCAGTAGTACCCAATTGTTTAGGCCAAAAATCTTGAGAGTCATTACCCTTGACTCCTCCCTTTTCTTCATATCCCATCTCTCTGCCAGCACCTGTTTCCAAAATATCCTCTCAAATTGACCAAGTCTACAAATGTAGACAATAGCTTCTATGTTTATACACCTATAGTCCATTCTCCACATGACTTCTAGAGAAATCTTTCTAAACGTTAAGTCAGATCATCTTGTACTTCTGCTCTTGATTTCCACTATCTACAGAAGAAATCCAAACTCCTTATCCTTGGTGCCTTCATGCACAAAGCCTATTCCCATGGCAGAGTATCTGGGGCATCACTACACTATGGAGATTTCTGCAGAGCTGCCCTGACTCAAATGTTACCTCCTTTGACTACAAAGTCAGAGCAGCCCAGCACCCGTTCTTACGTGTGTGTTAAGTGCTGGAAGGCTTATTTGTACAAACACACCCTAAATGCTCCTGCTGATCACGATCCTGGGACTACAGAGATCCTGTCCTCCCTCTATATTCCCACCAAGCAGAATGTATAGAAGAAAATTTTCAGCATTCAAGGTCAGGGCACTGGGGGATGACCGACCAGAAGCCTCTCCTTTGTAACAAAGAGTGTCTGGATGGCAGGCCTTGAGTTCCTTGGAACACTGGCCATGCAGGAAGGGGATGGGCTCAGAGAGTTACTAGGCTGGTTGCTATAGAATACAAACATGCTGCATGTAGATCTCTGCAACAGATGCTTTGTGTCTAGGCTGACACTTCAGGACTCCCTATAATAAGTTCCCCCAATAAACCTATCTCATTGGCTGTCTCCAGGTCATTTCTTTGGCCTCACAGGACAATCATCCACCGTTGGCTTAGAGTCTGTTGGGAGTATGGACTACACAAGTGGTGAGCCAGCCAGGAAGCCGGGGCGGGGTGGGGGAGGAGACACATGAGCACCAACATGTGGGAAATGGAACAGGGAAATTTGCAAGGGAAATCCGAGGTTGGCCATTCCACATATATGTGGAGCACTATAGCCACTATCCTTGATTGGATAAGCCCACCACATGAGTATTGGAATACCCCTGAAAATACCAAAGGGTCTAAAGAAAATTTTGACCAAGATGAATGTAACCAAGAAAAGGATCAATGTTCCGCTGCCATAGTTGGGTGACCCCTCCTATCTGTGTGACAGCCTTGAAGAAAGTAAGGAGAAACTGCCTTTAGAGAGGATTTCTAGATTAACAAAAATGACACTGCAGAGACCTTGATAATTGGCTTGAGGAAACAAGATGTTAAAATTAATAACTCTGGCACTCAGAATGACCTAACTGAAGGGTGGTAAACTGCCCTGGCAAAGGAGTTCCTATGGCTATTGAGGGAGCCAACTAAGAGTTCTACTGAGGAAGAGACTAATGGGACTGAGTCCATAAAAATTCCCATTCTCTTGGCTCAGCCTCTGGTTACTAGCCAAAATGAAAGCAGAGCATCCATGCCCATAGTGTGGAACCCTGGAACCTGCCGGTGCCTAACCATCAGCACAGACCACAGTGAAAGACTATATACCTGCCAAATTGGTAGAATTGGAAGATAAATTGAGACGGAAATGAAGGGAATCCATGGTGCTATGGTTGCTCAGTATATGGAACACGGGCACAGAAGGCAGTTTGCTTTTGGTTGGGAATGTCCAAGATGGCATTCATTACAACACACCCTGCTTTAAGGTGGGATCCCCAAGGCATCCTCAGTGAAGGCTACATTACCCTTTACACTCCTAGGTGGTATGGCACTGTAAATTAGCTTGGCCTAACGGGGGCAGGTGTACTGACCTCCCTTTATGAAGGGAGACTATGAAAGAGCTACAGCACATCCTACGAGCGCTGTCTATGATGAACATCACAGAGGTCTCAATAAGGAACTGTTTGCCATAGATATTAAAGATGTGGTGGCACAGTCTGCCCTCAATCATTGGTAGGGGGCACTCATGTCCATCTTGACCCACTAATGGGGTAGCCTGTATCATGGGCTGAGCGGGCTGCCACAGATCTGAGGAAAACAGAAAAGGTCAGAAAAAGAGGTATCAGAAAGGCAGGAATGAAGGAAAGGGACTCACAGCAGAAGGAAACAAAGAAAAGGGCTATGCATGTTACCTGTTGCCAGATGTAGTAAGAGGCAGGGCAGGGCAGGGCAGCACAGACCACCACCACCCACCCCACCCCACTCCCCGGCCTCCCGCCTTGAGAAAGCAGACAAACAATCCAAAGCAGTCCTTGTTGGGCTCTGGCAGAAATTAAAAACCTGAACAGCAATTTACAAAGGGCACCCTCAGAGGGAGGATGATGGGCGCTTTCTCTATGAACGAGGGAAGAGGCAAAGGACATGGACTGCTGATTCAAGCTGCTGTCACCTGGGTGTCTGGGGACTGGAGCCACATGTCAGTCACATGTAGAACTTACCATATATTGGTCTAATAGAAACAGAGTGTTTTGGTTCTGGTTGAAACTGGTGCCAAATTTACTCTCCTTTATGTAAATAACTACTTTCAAAGGTCCATCTCTGCCATGATGATGATGGGGGTGGTATTGTCTAAATGAAGCAGACTACAGCAAGTGCGGACAGGACAGCTCTCCCCAAAGCCCCATTCAGTGAATATAACTGCAATATATTCTAGGAAAGGATGTCCTCTCAGGACTAACATTACAGACTACTGCAGGGGAATTCAAATTGAGGGTGCACTTGGTCAAACAAATAATAAGAAGAGATGCAAAATGGACAGCTATAATACTACTTGTCCCACAGAGGATAATGGCAATTAAACCATATCACCTCCCAGGAGGCCATGAAGAAATCACAGGCATGATTAAGGAATTAGCCAATGTGAGCATTATATGATCAACTCATAGTCTATATAACAGTCTCATCGGGCATGTGAAGAAACCAAATGGAAGTGGAGAATGACTGTGGATTACAGAGAACTAAATAAGGCGGTACCCTCTCTTCATGCAATTGTGCCCAACATCATGTCACTTGTTGACTTGAATTGGGGAAGTTCTAGGTACATATTATTATGTGTTAGACCTGGCTAGCACCTTTCTCAGTATTCCCATAGCCCCAGAAAGCCAAGAGCAATCCGCTTTGACCTGGTAAGAACAGACATTCCTCATCCTACCACGGGGGTATTTATAGAGCCCCATGACTTGCCACAGCTTGGTGGCCAGTGACCCAAGTCACTAGGCAATTCCAGAGGCAGTCAGTCTGTTTCATGACACTGATGATCTAATGTTAACTTCTCAGTCTTTTTCTACTTTGCAGTCCACTGCACCAGACTTGCCTTCTCACCTAACAAGTCAAGGATGAGCAGTCAACAAAAATAAAATACAAGGCCCTGGCTCACTGGATAAGACAAAAGATGTTTCTGCAGCAGGTGTTGATAAAATACAGGTACACCCGTGCACCACCATCCCCAAGCAGTTACAAACTTTCATAGATCTCTTAGGGTATCAGCTTCAGTTTACCCCTTGCCTGGCTCACCTGCTTCTGCCCCTTCAGAGACTGGTTTAAAAAGGAGCTGAATGGGACTAGTCCTCAAAGACAAGGCAAGCATTTGAACAAGCCAAAATGGCTATTAAATATATCAAAGCCTTAAGGATTCTCGTACACGGACAGCCATATGTATTGGATGCAGCCAGTTACCCAGAAGGGTCTGGATAGAGCTTGTGGCAACAGCAAGGGCACAAACCTGTCCTATCAGGTTTCTGTTTACATTTATAAAAAGGAGCTGAGACCCAATACAGCATTTTAGAATAATAGCTGTGTGCTATTTACCATGCCTCACAGTAAGTAGGAAACATAACTAAAGGGATCCCAGTAACTGTTCACATCCAATATCTTATAGCAGGATTGCTGAAGAGTACATTCCAAAAGGCCAAAGCAGGCAGCACCTAGCCCCAAACTAGCTGAATGGCATGCCTACCTTCAACAATGTAGTACCTTGACACACAGCCCTTTGTGTGGAGCTATACTCCATTCTTGGCCCCGTAACTTATATCACAGCCATTAACTGACACAGCAGAGCCACCATGGCTGCCAGAATTTTGTGCTAGATGGGGACAGATCCTTCCCTAAGCATGCCTGGTACACTGATGGCTCAGCAAGGGTCAAACCCTACACCTGGATGGCCATTGCCATCCAACCGTCAACTGAAAGAATCTTCAAAGACTCTAGCACTAGACATAGTAGTCAGTGGGCCAAACTGTGAGCAGCATGGGTGGTGCTGCTCCACGAGCCGACCCCCTCTGTTATATACACAGAGAACTAACCATGTGGCTTCTCCAATGGAAGGCACAGGACTAGAAGGTAGTGGAGCACCCACTCTGGGGCAACATGTGGAAGGACATTCTCCAGCAATTATGAGGTATGAACATCACTACCAGCCATGTAGATGCACACACAGTATGCACCCCACCTGATAACTAACAAGCTGATTAGCTGGCCCATGGCTACTTCCTAGAAGAGATGCCAACAGAAGATGTTACCACCTGGCTACACAAGAAGACAGGACATCAAGGACAACAGACCTTGTGGGCCATTGCTAAGAAGTGGAGCTAACTGTGGTATTACAAGACACTGTAACCATCTGCTAACAATGCTCAACCTGTGCTCAGAAACAACCATGACCTCTGCCAAGAGACACTGGACAAATAGCAAGGAGTGACACCCCATTCGGAGATGGCAGACTGACTACATTGGTCCGCTACCCTTTCTCTGATGGCTGCTGTTATACTTTGATGTGTACTAACACTCAATTAGGACGCCTACAAGCCTACCCCAGTAAGCAGGCTAACCAAAAGGCTAACATCTGCAGTCTAGAACAGCTGTGTGCTGCCTATAGGGTACCACTGATATCGATAGCGACCAAGGCTCCCAGTTTACACAACACGAAGTGCAAGAGTGGGCCAACACTCAACATATCCATTGGCATTTCCATCTACCATACAATCCCACTGCACCTGGACTGACAGAACGTGTGAACTGGCTGTTGAAACAACAACTGCAACAAGAAATGCATTCACTGGCCCTCTGGACAAGCTACCTGTCAACAGCTATATGGGCATTAAATTAACATGTACATTCTAATCAGTCCAGTGCCTATACTCTACTCACTCAAGGACCTGATGTCAGTCTTAGAATGCAAGTAGACAGCATGCAGGAAAGATGTTCTCTGCTGCAGGTAGAGGCACGAGATAACCTTCTATTGTCCCTGCCACAAGATCCACCTACAGGGGAACATATAATTAAATGGCCCTGGAAGTGACAAAGAAGTCCACAGTGGTTCGGGTTTTTGGCCCAGTGAGGAATAGGAATAGAACAGGACCTATACCCATCACCCCATTTCTTCATCCCACTCCACCAAAGACAATGAAGGTACACAAGCCCAGGCTTCTCATAAAAAAAATACTACTACTGGGGCACGTGGGTGGCTCAGTCGGTTAAGCACTCAACTCTGGATTTTGGCTCAGGTCATGGTCTCAGGGTTCTGAGACTTGAGCCCCATGCTGGGCTCTATGCTGGGTGCAGAGCGGTCTTTCCCCCCCCCCCAAAAAAAAAGACACTATCATAATCACCTTATGGAACATTATTATACCCCTACCATCCTTTTCAGATCTGTCCCACTGTGTAATAGAGGGAAGGCCAACAATTGGGTACTATAAACCTGGAGCCAAACCACAATCATGGGTGGTGTCATCCCAGAACAACACTGCCTCCTGCTTTCTATTAAACAATCATGACTTGCCTCTTCTGGTGGCTACTGAACAGCTTAACTTTTTGCCTTTAGACTCTGCATGGGGGACCTATTTGCCAGTTGGGTCCTGACCATAGCTTCTATACAGAATAAAACCAACTGTTGGGTATATAGTGAACTCTCCCCTCCCTCTCAGTGACTGCAGGCTTCCTCTGGCAAAATGTTTCTAGAATTTCTTTTTTTTTTTTTTTTTTGTAAGATTTATTTATTTATTTGACAGACAGAGATCACACAAGTAGTCAGAGAGAGAGAGAGAGAGAGAGAGAGAGGAGGAAGCAGGCTCCCTGCTAAGCAGAGAGCCCATTGTGGGGCTCGATCCCAGGACCCGGAGATAATGACATGAGCCGAAGGCAGAGGCTTTAACCCACTGAGCCACCCAGGTGCCCCTGTTTCTAGAATTTCTTAATCATTTGTATTCTCCTATTATTTGGATACTGTGGCTTGTACTGTTGTTGTAAGATTTAGTTGCAATGTACCTCGGCATACTTGGCCCCACAGACATTGTGAAAGAAGAGAAAATTTAAAAATGTACAGGCCATGGGGACCTGGGTGGCTCAGTCATTTGAGCATCTGACTCTTCATCTCAGGTCATGATCTCAGGGTCATGAAACCTGCTTAAGATTCTGTCTCTCCCTCTCCCTCTGTCATTCCCTGCCACCACATCTCGACAACAACAAAAACGACAAAAAGTATGGACCAACCAGGGTAGGACAGGTGGAGTATATGGTACATGGTAGAAAGCTAGTCTGTACAAGCACACTCCAAATGTTCCTGTGAATCACTATCTTGAGAATACAGAGATCTCACCCTCCCTTTATATTCCAATCAAGCAGAGTATGTACAAGAACATGTTGCTCAGCATTCAAGGTTGGGGCTCTAGGGGTAGCCAACCCAGAGGGACTGGATGGTGGGCCCTGAGCTCCTTGGAATGCTGGCCATGGAAGGGGGGGAAGGGCTATAGACAGCTGCTAGACTAAGTTGCTACACTATATAAACTTATTACCTGTGGGTCCCAGAAGCAGGTGTTTTGTCCAGTCTGCTTTTCTTGGATTCCCTGTACATAAGTTCCCTCCATGAACTTGTGTCTCAATCACTGCTTCTGGGTCTTTTCTTCAGCCTCAGCAGACTATCACCTACCCTTGGTTGAGTCTCCTGAGCTATGGCTTTGCACCATGCTGAAAACACTAACAACTGAATGAAACAACACACCCCCATTTACTTAGATCTTGTCTGCCCCCCAAGAACACAAGCTCCATGATGGCGGAGTCTTGGGCTACTTCAGTGTATCTCCTCGGCTTATGTCAGGGTCCAAGCACATGGTAGGCACACAATCAATGACTGCCGGCTGAATAAATCAACCTAACCAGTACCCTCAGAGAATCACAATGAAATCTCCTAGAAGACAAATAAATGGGGAAAGTACTAAAACTGGTGGTCATCTTTGAACATCACTGGAGGATTTACAAAAAGCACAGTGATATTCCCTGAATTCTTCAAGAGCATACTAAGCATAATTTAGTGGTTTCTTAATGATCTAAACCTGCTCATATAACAATAATCACACTTATCTGTAATGCTAAAGAATATATATTTCAGCAGGCTCTTTTTTCCAACACTGAATAGGTCCAGACTGTTACTCGGCTTTTTCAGATTTTTGGCCTCCTCTCCTAACTATAGCATCCTCTGTCCTTTTGGCAAATATGCTGCTTTTAATCCATGTGGATTCGGGGAGTAAATGTTAGAAAAACAAAATGTTGAAAAAATATAGTTTTTAACTGAAGACCTGAAAACCTATACACTACACAGAATATGTGATCTTACAGCAACATGGTCATTACTGCACACCAATTAACACTCAGAAGCACTTTACTGCTTACACATGGGTGGGCCACAATAATGCAAAGCTGTAGTTTTCGAATAAATGAAAGCCTCTGCTGTCCCTCAGAGAAGACTAATGTTCTATTACCCAACACTGAATAAACAAACTTTCAAATCTTGATTAAGTGCTGCTGTTTCTTTTCTAAAACTGGAAACCTTCATTATGTGGAAGTCTTAACTGTTCTCTGTTAATCCCAGGGATAACATTTTTATGTATAAAATTCAAAATATATTATCTAAATAAGATATATTTTTCCTAGAAATGGTAGCTACTGTAAAGTAGTTTATCCAAGTCATTTTATTTATCTGTACCTCTATTTTTTGTTATTAATCATGGTATCTTGATCTTATTCTAAAAAAGGACTGAAGTTAGTTTCAGCGGATATTTTCTATAAATATCAGAAACAAATGATTTTTAACATAAACAGAATAAGATAAACATCTTAAAGTTCCCTCCCTGTCAGCTCATGCCAACAAACAAAACATAGTCTCAGTCTCCATAGTATAGTCTCCAAAACAGACTTTCTAAAGTATAAATAGATTCAACTATACCACCGAATTAGTCGGTTATTTCTACCCAAAAAAATTTCCCTTTGAAACAGTGGAAAATTGGTGGTTCTAAAGTTGGGTTGATGGATTAATGGACTTCATCACACTACTTACTTTCGTAATTTTGAAAATTTCCAAAAGAAGTATTAAAATTGTCCTTGTTCTATTGCACAGAATCCCTGTTACCTAAATAATTTTACAACCACATATACTATAGACATACATTATACAATCAATATCTGTAAACATTATTTAAATATTATCCATGTGTGCTTTTATACACACATGGGAATGTGCCGTTTATATTTGCTTATTACATAATTCCACTTGCACCTGCAGGTTAACTACATTCAAATAGTACTAAAATTTCTTCTTAGGGTAGTTGTCACCAAAAACACAATATGAAAGACCCTTTAAAGATCATTCCTACTTTAATTTGAGCCATCTTCTAAATTCCCAATGGTTTTGCCCTTTACAATAAAACTTGAATATTTAAACACTTAACCTGCAATCTACTTTAATTTAAATGATTTTCATTAAAAATTAAATTTTAGAAGTACTCAATCCTCTTGACACTTTTTTCAATTAACAACTAAATATGAAATTGACATGGCCGCAAATTAATTAGTGTTTAAAGAGTAAAGGGAAAATATACAGAAAAAATATTCTTTTAATAATTAAAAACTGCTAGTATCAAAACTGGCTACAGTTGGAGGAAACAAACCCTTCTCTATGTCCTTGCTGGTGTTTATATATAATTCATCTTCCCAAGGTCCTTTATAGTCTGTTGCAGTTAAGACAAAATCGTTGGATTATATGTTTTTGTTCTTTTCGTATAGCCCAGATAACCATAATTAAGCTTACTCTATCACTGTAGAATAGAATCAGTAAGATTTTATACGTGCTTCCCAAAAAAGGCAGTTAACTTAATGCCATAAATATATTCCATACAAAGACCTAAAACATACTAAAATAATGAACCTAATTGTTCTTTGAATGGTTAAAAACATTCTGGTTTCCTATGTATCTAAATGCTAAAATGTAGATCTCTGTTTGCAAGGACAGCAAATAACAGTCCTTTTGGGTTATTCACCAAGTAGTGTTTATTCCTTTAGATGAGGAGGGAGGGGAGTGGGATACAGAGGAAGAGAGGACATCACTATGGCAGAAATGTCAAAAAATTATTATAAGGATGTAAAACTTATAATACCAACTACAGAGGCTAGATGAGGCAGTTTTTTAAGTTATCTCTAAACCTACTTAACCATAATAAAGGATCACCATCCCATTATTAGTCATTGTAAAATGACTTACCTAAGTTGGTGCTCTCTCAAGTTTGATAAGGCTTCCATACCATGTAAATAGGAATATACTATTTCCAAATCCTGTTTGAAAAGAAAAATAGAAATTATTAGACTTTTTAAGAAAAATCAAGAGAAAAGCTAAATCACACAAATGTCATCCATTCAACCACCTTGGGGATATAGAGTAGGGTATTAAAATATAAAATAAATTGGCTTAAACTTATGAAAATAAGTATTTTAAGAAACTTGGAAAATTATCATTTTTTTAAAAAGACATTATTTATTTTGAGCGAGAGAGTGTGTGTTCGCGCATGTGTAGGGTGGGGGGAGAATCTGAAGTGGGCTCCCGTGAGCAGCCTGGAGCCCCACGCAGGGCTCACTCCCACCATTGTGAGACCATGACCTGAACCAAAACCAAGAGTCTGACGCTTAACTGATTGACCCACCCAGGTGCCCATATTCTGTTCGTTTTGTTTTAAAATAAGAGTTCTATTGAGACATAATTCACATACTATAATTTTTATTATTTTTATTTTCTTGCCAGAGGCCACAGCAGCACTGAATCATGGCACAGAATCCAGCGAAGGACAAGTGCATGATCCTCCCTGCCCTCTGGGCTCTGACACCCACTGCACCCTCCTCACCCCAGAGGAACAGCTATAGGAAGAGGGCATGGATGGGCAATCCATGGAAAAAAAAAAAAAAAAAAGGCCAGCTGAAATGTTAATAAGGATTGCACTGAGTCAGCAGATCACCTCAGGTAATACTGCCATCTTGACAACAGTCTTCCAACCCATGGCATGGGGGTGTTCTGCCATTTACTTAGGTCTTCCTTAATTTCTTTCAACAATGTTTTACATTTTTCAGTATACAAGTCTTATATTACTTTGGTTCAACTTAATCCTCTCTTTTTTTTCTTTTTTTAAGATGTTATTTATTTGTCAGAGAGAGAGCAGAACAAGTAGGGGGAATGGCAGGCAGAGGGACAAGCAGGATCCCTGCTAAGAAAGGAGCCCAATGCAGGACTTGATCCCAGGACCCTGGGGTGATCATGACCTGAGCCGAAGCCAAATGCTTAACCGATGAGCAATCCAGGTGTCCCTTAATCCTCTTTAATTAAGAAAAACAATTCTGTAGCCTTAGGAATACCTTTCTAAACAATTCAAACTATATGTGCAATTAAATTTCATATATTAAGGGCACAATTAAGGAATAGTGGTAAGAACTAGGTAAGAAATTCAAAACCTTCTTAAGACGATGCTAAGGAGGTTTTCAGCCTACAATATTTTAATGTAGTCCTTAAAACAATATTGTGATGTGATAAGGGGAAATAAAAACCTTATTTGTAGCTCTAAATTGTCCCAATTTAAAATTTATCAATTACTAGAAATCTAAAGTGCCGCCCTCTGGTGATCAACTTTCAAATAAGCTGACGGTCTTCAACTTTATTCATCTACTTATTTCCCACAAGTCTTTTACAAGTTATTTGAAGGCTGAAACCTAAAACTAGACCCTATAAATTCAATACAAACAAGAAAAACAAAACTTTCCCACCATCTAGTTAACAAAGTCTGCATTTCTAAAGCTAATAAACTCCTTCTTTAGAAGTAATCAGACTCCAATCATAATGTTCTATTTGCATGTAGTGAAAATCAATAAAAAGTGTCCTAATTATTGAGTTTTTTTTTAATAGCTATAATAGGAGCTTTTCTGGACAATCCTAAAGTTCACATTCTATTTTAGATATTATAAATATGTGTGCTATTTGCCGTATTTAAATAGTATGGAAAGACTGCCCCCCGCCCCAGTTTCTGAAGAGCTTATATTCTGAATCTAATACTAAAGTCTTACTTATTTCACTGAATTACCTATCAACCTTGGGTTATAACCTGCCCAAGACCTACAACACTCTTATTTAAGCAAACAGACAACACTATTCACATTCATTTAATACTCACCAACCAAATAAATTTACAATGACCAAAAAAAAAAAAACAAAAAGGTATATTGGGAAAGCAGTAAAAGAAATAAAAATTTTTTAAAGCTGGAGAAGGGAGAAGTCTAAAAGAAACATGATAGAAGCAAGAATTTGGAAGCTTAGAAAAGGAACAAAGGGGGAAAAACACCCTTAAAAGCCTTAAAAGACAACAGGTCTTAAATAATCAGCTGTCTTGTTCAAACAAACCCAGCAAAATCAAAGTAAAACAGCATAGCCCTTAATGAAATGGCACTTTATTAATGTGCTGTTTTTTAACACTGTAGAGTTTCATTGTGCAGGGGATACCTTCCTGAATCTGTTACGTCACATGCGTCAGTATGGATGCAAAACTTTGAATATGAATGTACAGCCTATATGATTATATAAAGTGTATTTAAGGACAATAACTACATTATTTATCTTAAGACAATATGTATCATTATAACCCGAAAATTAAATAAGACTGTTGATTAGTTAAAAAAACATAGAGAACAATGATGTATTCTCACCTCTAAGTCACTGACATCAGTAAATGGGTCAGAAAGCTGTTACAGGAGCCTGCATTATGAAACTCTTGAGTGTGAAGGAAAGGGACTGCATTACCTCACCACTGCATGACCAAATATGTATGTATGTCACTGCATAAATAAGACATCTGCAGCTCACATAATCATGATGTGAATTTTCAGGGAAATAAGTTTAAACATGTCACTTATGCAGTACACAATCAGAGAGTCCTAGGCAACCATTTCATACACTTCAGGTATCTAAAGAGACTAAACTTCCTGAATTGAATTCAACGCTTGAAATGAATTCAATGATGATGTCCAGTTTCTTCTATTACTGTTAGAATAAGTCATCTCAAAAGAAACTTATTTTAAGTGGTTTATGTCACAAGGAGCTTATAAACTCAAGGAGCAGACATTATTCTAAATGAAGCTGTTAAATGGAAGGCAATATTATCTAGCTTGAATTAGATGACTTTACAGATACATTCTATCTAAACTTGAGATCTCTTAGTTGTAACTAACGGCAGGAATGGTAAGAAGTGATGTCTAGATGGCAGCAGCAAGTAAGTCTAATGTTTCACTGTGTGATATGAATACAACCACCACAGATTTGGGTAAGTAGGAAAAGCGGAAAAGCTTTGGAAAAGGCATCAGAAAATCTCTCCTCCTAACTCTAAGGAAAGAAAGAACATTGGAGGTGAGCAGAAGAAATGTAAACTACAGGAATAAAGATTCTGGCTAAATTTTTCTTCAATAAAGAGCACAGTGGCCAAATATTAGGTTTAGTGATGATTAGGGGTTTCAAGTAAGGTAAATAACACTGAAAGGCAAGAAGGAAGACAAGCTTTCTTATTTTCCTTTCCTAGGAGCAAAGTGGACCAAGTAATATTTTGAAATAGGCAATATGGCCTTTTGGATCTTCGTAGGCATTTTTTCCTACCTTCTCCCCAAGATGTCCAGCGATCTTGCATTACCCCAAACCTCATTCTGAGGTATCAATGCCCTGGTCTAAAAATTAAAATTAAATCGGGGGGGGGGGGAGGGGGGGACTTGAGTCTTCCCAGTGAGCTGTCTGGATCCATTTGCATTTGCATGGTCTAAACAGATCTGTAAATGTATGCGATTTCAGGAGAAATGAAAAATATCAGCAGGGTAAGGAAAGAGGTATGGAGGGCATGAGAGGCCAGGCGAAGCAACCCAGCTCTATCCACTGAAAGGGGTAGAAGGAACCACTTCTACCCCTTCCTTGCCCTTAGAGGTCACCCCTAACTGCTCTGCTCTTCACTTTTCACCTCTAAATTTTAATTAACCCTCGTTTCCCCTTAAGAGTTGGTCTTTATTAAAATAATCTACAAATTGGCATGGAATTGCCTTTACTCAGCAAAGATACAAAAATGCAGAAGGGTGAGGTGCTAAGGAAGATTAGCTCTCAGACCAACCTGAAATCTGCAAACCCCAGTGAAAAGCAGACCTGCTTGCTGCATCACAGAGCAAGGGCTTTCTCTTAAGATAAACAAGGAAATGTAGGACCTTCAGGGAGTTATATTATTGGATTATAAATGTCCTTTCTATGCAAACAAGAGATATTCACAGACTGAAGTTACATTTCAACAAACTTGACTGCAGAAAAACAAATGCTGGAGCATTAAATCATCTGAAGTATCCCAACCAACATTTCAGTCAAGAAACTATGATATGCAAACTGAGAATCCCCCAGCTGCTCCTCCCAAGACAAATACAATTCACATGACCACAGCTATTTTAAAAGATCCTTAAAAATGGAAGTTATTTTTCCCCAAATTTTTCTAGTCTTGAAGACAAACAGGAACATGATGCTCTAACCAGGAAGCAGCATTTTTGGGGACAATAAGCTTTTCCTTCTACCCTAGGAAGGACATCCTTTTTACAGAAATAGATGCTATTTGAAAGTAGATTGGGTGACCGTAGAAACACTGCAGCCCAGCAGACAAGAATACTGACAGGGCAACTGGAATGCAACTTTCCATGAAAAGAAAAACAAACCTATGCCCCAAACATAAACCACATATCAAAACCCAAAAGCATTCTCTAGTTGTCCACAACCTCACCAACCCTCTTGCTTGAGTCTATAAACACAACACAGCTCTAACAGGAAAGTCAGAAGGAAAGTTTTCTGCATCTTGGACTCTTTCTCTAATTTCCCCTTAGAGGCTCATTCAGAATATAATCGGACTCATAGCACATTTATAGTGCATTTAAAACCAGCTTTCAATTTCGCTTATTCACCTGAATCGCAGATTTGCCAACAACTTACAATATATTTTAATACAATCTTTGGAGATCTGAGAAAAGAGTATTCCTCTACCCTTTCCCACAATTAGTGTTGTGCACTCCTTCCTCCTTTCCTCTAGAGACTCTTTGTAAACAACAGGAGAGGCAGTATTTTGCACTGCACTACGAGAAAAAAAAAAAAAAAAAAGATATGCATCTTGTAAAGCTATGTATTTTTTTTAAGATTTTACTCTTAAGTAATCTCTACACTCAGTGTGGGGCTCAAACTCACAATCCAAAGATCAAGAGTCACAAGTTCCACAGACGGAGCCAGTCAGATGCTCTATGAAGCTATGTATTTAAACTAGAAGTAGTAAGGTGGTCAAAGGTATAGCCCTCCAGTTATAAGATAAATTTAAAAAAAAAAAAAAAGGAAAGTTGATTCTTTAAAAAGACTTTTTATCTCAATCATCAAAGAAACTAAGGCCAAGATTATGCTACAATTAGCAGGCCTATGGAGACCCCAGGGTTAAGCACCTACAGATTTAAACATAAGAAAGAAGTACTGATGCCAATTTATTATCCCTTGCAAAGACAAAAAGGTAATTTTCCTTGTAGGCCAAAGATCACTAACAAGGAATTACAGAGCTATGTCTTAAACATTATTAATAAGGACATTAAAAGCTAGAATATTCAAGGCTCAAACCCAAGTGCATAGCCAAATGGGGGAGAAGGCAAAAAGACGAGAAGCCTGCAAGTTTCTCTGTGTTTACTGACACAGTGGTAAGGCTGAAAAGTTTTATTTGTAAGGTTCTCCACTTTTGTACACTAAACCATATAAAACAATTATTCTAAAAAGGATATGGAAAGAACATAGGTTTGGGTGTCAAATGGCACAGAGTTCACATCCTCATCCCCATCACTGCCAAGATGTGTGACTTCGGGTGCCTACAGAGACTATACCTGCAAAATAAATACTAGCTACTCAGCTAGGCTGTATAGCTAACTTATTTTATTTCAAAACAACACTTGGCACACATAGACCCCTAGAAACTAGTAGCTGATTTTATTACCTATGAGATCAGAATACAAGCACATAGTAATGCTACAAATATAAAATTAAATATGGTCTTGGAATCATATACATCAGAATTTTTATAAATTAATGTACCCTATTCATATGTATCTCTAAAAAAATAAAAATAAAGTCAAATGAATTATTTATAAAACTTTTAAAGGGTCCCTTAAATTGTGTGCTTTATAAATCCCAACTTTTTTGTATCAGGTTTGGTAGGCAGAAGATGCCTATTACCTCCAGAGAACCTACCTGTGCACTGTTTCAAGCCCGTCCCATTCAAACCTCCTGCTTCCAAAACCCCCAGGAGGGATTCTGAATAAAGCCCAAACACCAACAATCTCTTGCACCCTTTCCACTGAGCCACCCACGCGCCCCTCTTGCACCCTTTCCATACAAATGACTGACAATCCTTGGGTCCAGTCTCACAAAGTCCCTCTCACCCTAGTGAAAAGCATGTTTCCCAGACCCCATTTTGCAGTGTGGGCTTCCTCTCTGAGCCAATAAAGATCCTACTTCCTGTGCCACTCATATGTGACCTTGCACATGTGTTCTGTGAAGCCTCTTTTTCAAGAGTTTGCATTTTAAAATCTCCTCAACCAGACAATAAGCACCTTGAACAAAGTCACTCTGTTCTCTTTTACACCTTTTTTCTAATCCGTGTTATCAACAGACTGTGGATGCACTAGATGCAAACAAAAGAAAGGGCAACCTTCCTGCAGGGGTGGTGGTATACAGCACCTTAAAGTGAATACTCCTGAGAATCACAACGGGAAAAAAGGAAAAGGGAGAAAACAGGTTTCCAATCTTGGTGTTCAGAGCTGTGGGAAACTCCTACAGTCAGAGACAATTCTGTAAAGGGCCACAAGGGGGCAGTCAGGCCCAACAGTCCTTTTCCATGACTGGCAATCTCCTTCATTAGTCTCAAGTACATTCCCATTACATATATACTTAAGAGATTTGAGTGGTTAAAGCATTCCTTAAGATCATCTGAGAAAACAACAGGTCCTTTCCCTTGTGCCTCTAATGAAAAGGGGTGGTGGGGGGAGAGACAAGTCCATCAGCACACCCATTAAAATCACTTAATTCCAATCATCCAGCAGGGAACAATCTTATTTTAAAGCAGCTTCCCTATCCCACATGTGCTAGCAAAGCAACAGAGCATTTAAAACAAAACAAAACAAAACAAAAAATCAAATCATAACACTGCTGAAGTGTTTTGTGTAATCCAAGTCCTTCATATCCCAGAGTTACACCATCACACGGTTCATGGAAAAATATCCACGGTGGAATGTATGATTTTCGGTAAAATTCTTAAGTTCTTAAACAGCAATTTCAACCTTAAATCCTGTGAAGACTGTTTCTGAGCTTACTAATTTATACCTGAAAGGAAATAATCTCCCAGAGTTGTAATTTCATTCAAATTCACATATCAAAACGCAGGAAAATGATATTACTGGTCATCTTGGACATAGCTTGGATATATTTCTCCAGCTTCAGGCTTTTCAGCATTGTATCTTTACAAGACACATGCATAAGGAATTCTGGAAGTAAAAAGTACAGATTCAAGCTATTCTGTTTGACTAAAATTTCCTCAGGTGCTTTCCACCGAAAAAGGCATCCCTTATATCTTTTTTTTTTTTTTAAGATTTTATTTATTTATTTGACAGAGATCACAAGTAGGCAGAGAGGCAAGCAGAGAGAGAGAGAGAGAGAGAGAGGAGGAAGCAGGCTCCCCGCTGAGCAGAGAGCCTGATGCGGGGCTCGATCCCAGGACCCTGGGATCATGACCTGAGCTGAAGGCAGAGGCTTTAACCCACTGAGCCACCCAGGCGCCCCAACCCTTATATCTTTAAAAAAGAGAGTTTTTGAACAGTTGCTGAATTTGAGACAAAAGTACTTACAAAGGCATTCTCTCCTGAATTAACCATGACAACTACAAGACAGACATCTAGGTTCAACAAAACACACCCTTGTCCCAAGATTCCTCTACTTCAAGTTGGTGTCAGGGAGACTTAAAAGCTATTACATTTTAGGGGAGATGAGCTGAAGAAGATAGAAAAGTACTTCATAAATTCTAAGAGAGAGATGAAGTCTATCATTCTCAAAGAGTTTACCTCTCACTGAAGAAAATGCAAGAGTTAAAAGCTACAGCAACAGCAGACATCACAAGGCAATTTTCATGATTACTAAACGAGCGGCATTACATTGAACAACTTAGGGTGCATACTGAGCCCTATGTTCATGGTCATATCCTAAGGGAGAAAATCCATCGAAGCAATTAAGTTTCACTTGTGAAGATTAAAGTTTCTCATTAGAAAAATCAATAATTTAGTTGTAACTAAAAAACTTATCTTTTGCACAAATGAGAAAAATATCAAGTGTCTAAATCAGTCCACGATTCCTGTTTTCAAGAGTCAGTATCAGTATTTCCCCTTCAGAACAATGCATTACAAAAAAAATCACCAAGTTTACAGCTTCCCAGAATTCACATCTCCTAGGCAGCAAAAACAAAACGTATCTTCATTTTAAAGTCACTATCTTACTCTAATTTCTCAGAGTAAAAAATTATGCGGTGAAATTTTAATTTCACATGTACAGAATAACACACTAGAAAATTATTTCCAGTAAATTTAATGCTAACCTGGTTTTTGCTATCCATGATTAAGCTAGCAGGCAGTGAATGACTACATTTCAAGTTAACATTTAAACATCTGATTAAGAGTAACAACCAGAAGCTCAATCAGCTGGACACAGGCGTACACATGCACAAACACACACATGTAAACACAGAAACATGCACATACCACTCTAATAAAATATACCTGGACTATCATTCAATTAAAAAAAAAATCAACCAAACATACTCTCTCCTCCCCAACACTCCTCTAAACAACACAGTTAAAACCTACAGCTTGGTGTTCAACTCATTTCCCACAGACAGTCTGGATCGGGTAAAGACTGTAGAAACCTTGTCGAGTTGGGGTGGGAGAGGGTAGCTGACGTACACCAATCCACTGAACACAATTTTTGAAACAAGGGGCCCTAGAGTCTACAAAAATCACCCTCAGGATGCAAGTTTCAAGTACCAACCTAATTCCAGAGGCTCAACTAATGGTACTTATTTTGAATCACTAACTGTACAAATGTCAATATTCCTACAGCAGTAGAGTTTAGACAGTCCTAACATAATAAAAGCAAAGCAGAACAGGTCACTGAGGACATAAGTTCTTTATTGCCTCTTAGCAGAAAGGAAGAGCTTCTGAATGGAAGCAGGTTTAAATATAGAAAACTTCACTGCTGCCATTTTTCTAGGACAAAAGACAAAAATAATATGACATCTGTTTTTCCCATCTTGAATGTTTTACTGAGTCAACCACCAATATTATACTTTTTCTCAAGCTTTTCTATTTCTCAAGAGAACAGGAGAAGCAAATGAGAACAGTCTACATATGTAATTAAAGACTTCCAACCACATTAGTCAGAAATTAACTAAATGCTAAAAAATATTTTAGGTACTCTCAAAATTCAGATCTGTCCATAAAAGGTAAGGTGGCAGGAAGGGGAAAGTTTGACCATCTAACCAGATAAACACTTGATGGTGGGGTGAGAGCGACAGTTACAGAAAAGCAAGGGTATTATTCAATTACAGGCAAGAATTAAAGAAACATATACACAGAATATATGTTATATTACACACATATGTATAAAATTCTAATCAAGGGTTCAACTAGAAGGGACAGCAGGTCATACTTTCTGAAGCATCCTACCTTTCAATCATGTTTTGAACTCTCCGTTGAAACTAAAATCTCACCTCTTTTTCCTTATCCTACTGTAACTGTTTCACCTCACCCAAGTGTAAAGGATACGCCATGCACACATGACAGCTTCAATCTGTGCATGTGTACATTTGGTTTACATGTGGGACTCCAAGACTTCCATAAAGAAACAAACTTGGCCTTCTGAACAGCAATACTCTGACATCAACACACACACACACACACACACACACACACACACACACACCCTCTGAAGCTGCCGGACTATCGTTACCAAGATTCTCCAGAAATCAGAAGGATGCAAACAGCACTTCCATGGCAACAGTGACCATCCTGTGAAGTCAAGGATTGCAGAGAAGCCATCACAACCAGACAGGGAGGTAAGAACTAAAGGCGGGAAGATGGCTCCCAGCTCCACATTTCCTATGATACATGTTCACCATTTGAACGGTGTGCCACTTCAGAGACGGCATTACAAAGAGTAAATGGGTTTCTGCATCAGCCCTGGCATCCTAGAACAAGAGGATCCAAACAGGAAGAGGGAAAAGGAAGCTGTACAACTTCCCCTTCCTCATAAAAGACAAATTTCAAAGAACAGTGAGATGGCTCCAAATGTAGGTCCACAGGAACATTTTTGCAAGTGAGTGGCAAGACAAAAAAACAAGGACAATATGGTGAGATTCTCGATTAGCTAAGTATACACAATTTAAAGAGCTCTCCTTTATGTTACGATCATAATCATATTTTTTTGCTTTCTTTGAAAATAAATTGATACTAGATGATAAGACTTCATTGTTTTATCTAATACCATTAATAGAAGAAACTTTTTTTAATTGCCCACATTATGTTGGTAATTTAATTTTTGAATGATAGGGAGTTCAATGCTCTTAATTCAATGAAATCCAAAAACCTGGGACACCCACTTAGGCAATCAGACTACTGAAGTGGTGGGGGATAAATACAAAATTTTCATAAATTATTAACCTCTTACTTCTAGCTCTTATTCTCAGAACTTTCCAAAGAAAAGCACTGCAGGTATTTTGACCTGCCCCCAAAAAGGGATTTCAATAAATTTTAATTAAAGAAATTTCTAACACTGGAAACTTCTGGTGGAATTCTGGGCCTTAGAACAGAATGAAAAATTGGCAGAAAACACAGAAAGATATTTTGAGCAGGGTAGGTATTCAGAGGGAGTCCTGCCAGGCAATTCTCCTATGTACTCTCTGTCCACCAGGCCACTGGGCTAAGAGTAGGAGTCATTTGAACCACACTGCCTGAGTTCAAAACCTGATTCTGCCACTTAGTAGCTCAGCATCCTTGAGCAAGTCAAGTCACCCAACCTCTCAGTAGCTGTTTATTCACCTGTAAAATGGGGCTTATAGCAGTGATGCTTCATAAAGTGTTTAGAAGTGCCTTGGCATATAGGCACTTTTTTTGAGCACCAGCTACTACTACTATTAGTCAATGTTGAATGCCAATTATGGAAATCTAAGGCACAGGGCTGCTGCCGTGGAGGAGGTACCAATAATTCCCCAAAATTTGTCAGGCTCCAGAGACCTCCTAGCAACATACTCATAATAACACTTCAGTGTTTTGCAGTTGTCCTCTTAGATAATTTCTGGATTTAAAGGAAAATACAATGCTGCAAAACTCTTAACAGGAGACAGCTAAAGAGGTAAAGAATGGCTAGATTTGAAAAGTAATAAAGAATCTTGAATACATTTTGTGTTCTTTGTGATACAAGTGAGACTTCTACCTAGCCCAAATTTCAACACAGGGTAGGGAGGACCCAGAACCTGTTTAGACATCATCCCTTCCCTTCATTCACAGTTCACAGGCAATCCTCAGTCAATACTGAGTATAAGCTCTGAGCAAACACTGTGCTAGATGTCATCTTGGAGGACAGAGATTGGAACAGAACAACTCTGGTCCTCAAAGAAACTTAGTCTTTAACATATATAAAACATCCTCACAACTGGCTACAATGCCAGACAAAGATTCAGTTGTAAGCCATGGATGGCAGAAGACAAATTTTCTACTCCCAAATTCAACAAATGCTTTCTGTTACTCTACCAATGCTGCCAGCCAAAAGCAGAGCTTCTAAATCATATCACATATTTTCTTCTCCCATAGGCCCCTGATCCTCAAAACATGTATTAAGAGAATTAATTATATCAGAAATCTTAAATATCTAGAACCTCACTCTTTCATTTGACAAATTGTTATTGAGGACCCACTACACATAAGGAAATGTGATAGGATCCAACAGTCAGTATCAAATCCTTTTACCATTAGAGAAGGAGTGTCATTTCCAAAGTGTAGGTTTATTTAGTTATTTATGTCTATTACAGATCAATAATAAAATATTTAGCAATGCCTTAAAAGTACAAATAAATTTACATGCCGCTAGGGAGAAAACCCAACTTAGCAGAACCACCAGCTATGCTAAACCTGTGTTGGGCACAGCCTTCCACTGCCCTGCACTCAGTCTGCTGTCAAAGCCAAGTGCCAACTATGATGAACAGAGGAGAAAAAAAGAAAAAGGGAAGACAAAGGACATAATTGCTTCCTCGCTAGTCACAGGTCTCTCACCATTATTCACCGTCACAGTCTAGCTATTGAACGTACGCATAAGCTTTGTGTGCTTTACAAATACCTATAAGCACATTCTTCTGAATTCTATCAGTAGTAGTAATTTTGGGAGGTTGGGATTTGAAAATATCAAACTTTTACCCAGAACTATGTCTAGTGAGTGAATGGATTTTTTAAGCTAAAGCAGGCTCAAAAATAACATGCAATTATATGAAGAGGTAACTTCCTTGTAGGACTCACTAAGCAACTCTGAGGATAACACCACATTACAGCCTAAAAATGTTTTGAACAACAGCAACATTTTTTTTTAAATTACTTGGAAATGGAACAAATTCTAAAGATAATACTTTCTTAGATATATAAGCCCTGCTTTATCTTTAATTTCACTTCATTATAGCTGATCCTCATTTTTGGTAGAAAACAGTACATTAAAATCAAATAACAGATAATTATGGAACTAAATCTATTATATTACATGACTCGTACCTATGTGCCATTTAATCCTCCTTAACTCTAAAATACGTGGCAGAATCTGTACCCCAATGTTTATAGCAGCAATGGCCACGGTCGCCAAACTGTGGAAAGAACCAAGATGCCCTTCAACGGACGAATGGATAAGGAAGATGTGGTCCATATACACTATGGAGTATTATGCCTCCATCACAAAGGATGAATACCCAACTTTTGTAGCAACATGGACGGGACTGGAAGAGATTATGCTGAGTGAAATAAGTCAAGCAGAGAGAGTCAATTATCATATGGTTTCACTTATTTGTAGAGCATAACAAATAACATGGAGGACATGGGGAGATGGAGAGGAGAAGGGAGTTGAGGGACATTGGAAGGGAAGGTGAACCATGAGAGACTATGGACTCTAAAAAACAACCTGAGGGTCTTGAAGGGGCAGGGGGTGGGAGGTTAGGGGAACAAGGTGGTGAGTATTAGGGAGGGCACGGATTGCATGGATCACTGGGTGTGGTGCAAAAAACAATGAATACTGTTACACTGAAAAGAAATAAAATAAAAAATAAAATTAAATAAATAAATAAAATAAAATACGTGGCAGATAACTAACCGTTGTATTTCTTATTCTTTTGGAATCAATGCATTGTTTTATTCATGAAGGTAAATATTAGATGTCATTGAAATGATCCACATGTAAACCTGTCCAAACCACTGCTTCATCATGCCAGCAAGGATTCTACCAAACACAAGTATTGCCCAAGAGGCCAGCTATCTTATGAGTAGAAGATTCAGTGCAAAAATGTGAAATGCAGAAAAAAATCTGGTAGACCAGTAAACTCCTCACAACCCCACTACCACCACCAAAACACTCATGCTGATCCTGCCTTTAGTATTAATACCCTCAGCAAAAATTAAGTTTTTACAAATTAAAACAGGAAAAAAAAAAGAGTAGCTTTTTTTATTCACCTTTGTGTGCTTTTTCTGAACGTGGTAAGTCATTCAAGCACAAAATAACAGCACACACCCAGATTTTTAAACTATTAACATTGTGTTCTCTGTAACATTTTCCATTCTTTCCTTAGCAATGAAAAGTTTCCCACCTCAGAAAATCTTCACTTGACCCTTCCTAAATCCTCTATAGCAACAGCTCTATTTCTTAGTCAAGATTGTGGTATGAGAAATATGCCCCTTTTGTCCATTTTCTCAACTATCCAGTTATTGTATAACCTTTTGGAATCTGATCTTCGCCCTTAAATTGAAAGTCCTTTCTCCACGATCACCAATAATCTGCTTAAAACAAATTAATTTTCTTTCCCCTGTGCTAAGCACTCTTGTAGGTGCTAAGGATACACTAGTATATAAAACAGACTAAATCCCCTGTCCTTGTGGAAACTGTTGTCTACTGGGACAGAAGAAATGGAACAACCAAAGTATAAAAACTGTTGATAGTGAAAAGCTGTAAGAAGAAAAAAATAACAAAGGGAAGGATAGTATGAGATGTCATAAAAGGTGGCAAGTGCTGACCACTCCATCCCCCTGGGTCTTCCCAAAGGGCTCTGCAGGCTGCACCAAGTCTCTCCAAGGTGAGTATCCCAAGGCTGGTCTTTGAACCTCACTATTCTTTATAAAATCCTTTCAATTAGAAGTCACATCTGCTCTCAGTCTACCTTTACAAATGACTCCCTGATGCCGATTTTCTTACAAATGACCACAAACACCAGCTGATGAGTGACCATTCCAAGCTGATGGAGCACTGCTTAAAATGCTTAAAATGGTAACTAAAATCCACACTAAATTTCCCCTAAACAAACCTTTCGATTTCTCTTCTTCTGCCACTGGTACAAGTGTCCCAGCTGCTCTGGGGAGAACCCTGGGACTTATCTTCAACCTATAGGTGCAACTTATAGGAGCTCTTTTCTCCTTTTCCAGACACGGAGTTTTTTCAAATACAGTTAAGTCTTTTGTCATACTCTTTTTTTTTTTTTTTTTCATTTTATTTTCAGTGGCATGGACAATATTAGGGCCATCATCCCTTTTATCATGCATAATATAAGGGACTCCAAACAACTGTGTAGGCTGCCCCCTGCCACCCCTCCAGTGAAAAATTTCCACCAATCACCAAACTCCAATTGCATCACACATGCATTCACAGTGCTTTCCACGTCCTGCACCTGAGATCCTATCCCAGACTCATTCCACTCTTCCTCTGTTGCATTCTCTATGTGGATGGCTTTTCTGCCTCTCAGCATGCCATGCAAGATGCATGCCTCCTTCTGCCTTGCACATATCCAATGCCCAAGCCATCCTGATGGGCCTCTCAGCTCACATCCTTTGTGATGCCTTTTCAGACCACTCTACCATTCTCTTTCTTACTTTAATATCGTAAACATTTATTAATGTATCATTCATAAGTAACTTACTATATGTTTGTTAGTATTGCTGGTATTTTTTAACATATATATAAAATGAAATATCTGCAAGAACAAGTCAATATGGACAATAATAAAGACTGTATGCTCTCAGAGAGGACCATATCTTATACCTCTTTTTCCTCATAATCCCTAGAAAAGATCTAGAATTACTGAAATCCAGAATCTGACTGGCAGAGGACTCTGTAGCCAGTAGCTACACTAATTTCTATACTTTGAGTGGTCCTGAGACTAAGAGATTAACAGAGTGATCACACTAAGATCCCAATGGAAAAGGTTAAGTGAGAATGTAGAATGTGTGCCTGGTCACTATTTATTATCTGCAAATAAACACATCTTTCCTCTAGAAGAGCTCATCCCTCTTGCCCAACAGCCCTCCCCTCCACCACACCTACTGCCTGAGTCTCTAAAGGGGTTGTTTGGTTTTAATGTATGCCTCTACTCTTTTCCTTCCGTGTCTCTCTCTCTCTCTCTCTCTTTAAGTAATCTCCACACCCAGTGTGGGGCTCACGCTAACAACCCTGAGATCCTCAGACTCAGCCAGCCAGGCATCCCTTTCCTTATATCTTTACAGCATCAATCTGCATTTGGCCAGTTCCTACTTCCTAATTTTTTATTTCTCTTACTTCAATTCTTTTTTTTTTTCTTTTATCCCATGATTTTTTTTTTCCAAACTTCCATAGTATCCATTGCTTACACAATTTGTTCGATGTCTGACAGGCCAAAATAAAAATACCTGTTTCCATACTCAATCTAACATGAATTCTTCACTTACAATAACTTGAGTTTGAAAACTGTTAGGCAAAGAAAGGATACACTTAATTCTATTCATGTACACATATATAATCTATAGAAAATCACAGTCAAAATACAGCTAAACCGTATGTTTTTTCCTCTAAGTTAAGAATGTACTAATTTTAAAATAGCAGTTGCATTAGAAAGGATGACAACTTTAAACCAGGTGGCCCATTCTAAATGTTCTAGGTTAGGCAACACTAAACAAGACTTATTTATAAGTCATCATTTAATTAATATCCAAGTACCTTGAGAGCCAATAATAGTTCAACAAACCAGCTGGAAATCAAATATCAGATATAATTACTCACAGCTGGCTTTATTCAACTGATGTCATATTAAATAAGCTTATCCCACAGACCTTTCCCCTCCCCCGCCCAGGAGAAAAAAATTCCTTTAAGAAACAGAAGGCCCTTTGTGTTGTCTCTTTTTTTAAGTTTGCAGAATATATTCCATTTTAAAGATTTTCAGCAGGAGTACATAATATTAAAGATTTTCAGTACGGTATATTGTTATTTTTTGTACCATTCTATGTGCTTGTAATATTTCAGAGTCTAGGAGTTTTGTTCTCCTTAAGACTAATACAAAAATAGCAAACTGGTCTAAGTCACAAAATACAATAGATATCTGTATTTTTATGATCTGGCATTCAGTTTACTGTTTTGATATTGAGCTCTATCCATAATTTTTCTAGAGATGTCATGTCTCACCAGCTTAGTAATCTGAATTATCAAACAAAAAAATTGGTTTCAAAATACTGTTTCTAGACATTACTTAAATCATTTCACTATATCGTACCACCCATGTTGTATGAAGGGTAACCTCTTTATAAACAGTAACTACTACCCATTCCATGCCAGGCACTGTGATACATGTTCTGCATCTATTATCTCTTACTTCCATAACAATCGTAGATACTTTATATCTAATAATTACCAAACAGAAAGAAGTCAAAGACAGTTTTTAAATTGCTCCCCCCCCAAACATACACACAAAAAGATCACTAATAAGCAAGATTATGGTATTTATACGACACAATTTTCAAATCCCAAATATTCTAATATTCATTCCTCTCATTCATTCAAATTCATTCTGATATTCAAATTCTCTCCCTTTCCCCACCTCCCTTTCCTTTAAGAAAGAAAAAAAATGAAAAAAAAATTACTGGTAGTTATACATGTTATAGCTATCTAATCAGCAAACTTAAAACTAAAGTCATACTTTGAAACCTCACGATTAGTTCCGGTGTAATTTCATATATGCCATACACTTTCAACAATCACCTTTCCAGAAAGTTAAAACTAAATGCATGCTCAGTAGCAGCAATTTAGAAATACGTAAGTCCAATCATAACAAGTCACTTAAAAAAGTTGGTAATTTATAAACTATTATATACCTTGATACAAACCTACATAATACAAATTACTGAAGCAATTGGCAACCTTCAAAGCCTAAGATTCTTTGATCATTTTATATGCACAACTATTTCTTCATACCCATCTAGATATTTGACATGATTTCCGCAGTTGTAGTATCTCCACTTATTTTTCTGATCCTCTTTGACCTTCCAGTATATCCAACTCGGTATCTTTCTAAACTATATAGCATCTAGCCTACAGTACATCCTCTCTGAAAATACACTGAGTCAGTGAACCATTTTTTTCCCAAAGCTCTGCAAAATGTAATTCTAATTTTATGCCCACCAAACTATTTCAATAGATTAGTTTTAACATGAATTTTCTTGGATTGCCTTAGACAGTTCCACTGGATTGATTTAATTTATGGATTTTTAAGAAGGGTGAATTTCATTTATTAATCAGAGCTTTCATTTTTGCATGAAAGACAAAATTATTTTTCTCCAATGTATAATGTGTAAAAAAAAAAATGGACTTATTCACAATAGCCAAGGTATAGAAATAATTTAAGTGTTCATAGATGGATAAATGGATCAAGAAAATGTGATCTATTTATACAGTGGAATATCATTCAGTTTTTGAAAAAAGAAGGAAACCCTTTCATCTGTAACAACCTGATGAATCTAGAGGGCATTATGCTAAGTGAAATGAGCCCAAGAGAGAAAGATAAATATAGCGTGGTAAAGTATCACTTATATGTGGGACCTTAAAAAATTTTTTTAAAAAGTCAGACTCCTACCGCCTGGGTGGCTCAGTTGGTTAAGCGGCTGCCTTCGGCTCAGGTAATGATCCCAGAGTCCTGGGATCGAGTCCCACATCGGGCTCCTTGCTCAGCAGGGAGCCTGCTTCTCGCTCTGCCTCTGCCTGCCACTCTATCTGCCTGTGCTCACTCTCACGCTCTCTCTCTGACAAAAAAATAAATAAAATCTTAAAAAAAAAAAAGTCAGACTCCTAGAAACAAAGTAGAAAAGTGGCTGCCACGGACTGGGGGGAGGAGGATAGGGAGAAGCAGGTTAAGAGGATAGACACTTTCAGTTCTAAGATGAATAAGGCCTGGGGATCTAATGTATAACATGATGACTATAGCGGATTACACCTTGTTGTATAACTGAAATTTATTAGGGTAGAACTTAAATGTTCTAAACAACAACAAAAAAGATAACTATTGGTAACAGATGTGTTAACTCAAAGTGGGGAACCCTTTCACAATGTATTTGTATGGTAAATCACTACAGTATACATTTTAAATATCTTACAAGTTTGTCATTTATCCTTCAATAAATCTGAAAAAAATTAAGATTAAAAAAAGAATTCTGGAAACTGAAAAGAATTTGAATTATATTTTGAATGCTTGTATACAAATATCTTGTATTTCCCCTGAACTTCTATAGTCATTTTTATTTGCTCTGTTCTATCAATATAATCAACTTTACCCACAAAGAGCAAGCATCCGCATGTAACAACAGCTAATTCACCATCAAGACCAACTGCTTATTCAACTATCAGTTTTACACAGTAAATAATGTCTCCATGATTAGCTCTCATTATATGAAAGACTAACAGGATGTTACTGGGGCTTTTGGGGGGGAAAAAATTCTACCACACTTTTATAAATCTGTAAGGTTTACAATAATACACAAAATCATCTGAGCAGGAAAAAAAAAATTTTTTCACTGTAAGTACAATAACTGAACCATTTACTTCAAGTATCCCCATCTTCCAGTAGGGATAAACACCTAGTAATCAACTATCTTTGCTAGAATGATTGCATACAAAATTTTAAAACAAAACAAAAATTAAGCACTTTACACAGCTCAGCAAGTGGTATCCAAGTCACCAGAAATGTTTTCCTATTATATGAAGAGGTGTTAGCAAGAGAGTAGCAATAACAAAATGATTATATAGTTTTATCTTATAGTTACATCTGTAGTTGTATGTATATAGTGAGTGCCTACACTATGGCATTTCACCTATTTCTTCCCTCCCTGAGTAATCTGTCTGGAAAAAATAGCATAAGGAGTAACAGAGGAGACTCTTGAAATGCACCATTTACCAGCACAGTGGGTAAGAGACTGAGCTCTAGGCCAGGCTTCGTTGAAACCCAACAGTCCACCCCTTGCATGTTTTCAACTGTGGACAAAGTAACTTAACCTGAGAGTCTATTTCATATGAAAAATGGTGGTAAAACTAATGTTCAACCCCTCAGGCTGTTGTGAGGATTAAATGACAGAACGCCAGCAAATCCTTCAGATGCTCTTTTGATATTTGGGAGGCATAATGTACAGAGGAGGGCAGAATTTGTGTAGGTTCTCCATCCACGTATTTTTACCTTTTAAATTTCAATGCGGTAAGTAAACTCCACTTGAATAATTAATTTATACAAGACACCTGAATTTTAAGTTTGAAGATTTGAAAGTACGCTTCTCTGGAAGTTGAAAATTATTTTCTAGTAACAATTATGACAGTTCAGATGAATTTTTTCAATATACATAAAGACTCTAGGTTTTTAATAAACATTTAAAGATGTGTCAGAAATAGAATATAAATGAGCAGAATGGGAAGTTTCTAGTTTGTCTGCATGAAGCCTTGTGAGGACTTTACTCTCCAGAATTTTATAATGCATGTTTTAAAAAGGTATGAAAGTTCAAAATATATCTGGAAGATAATCTCAATTACTGTAGCTCTCAAAATATAAGTCTTCATTGCCTCTGTCAAGCGACTATTATATTCCTAAAAGTCACTGCCATTCTTGATTTATTCATCAAACCTGACCACACACTTGGGATCAAATTTAGTATGTATGAAGAAAAGCGATTATGTATGGCTACAATTAACAAACTATCACAATTAACATCACAATCTAAATTATTTCTTTAATTCAAAGAACATTTTCATGAAACAAAAACTACAAGGGAACTACAAATTCTACATGATGCAAGCTTCTAAAAATATAATTTAACTATTTTAAAAGAAAACTACCTCCAAATAGTTAAGATCTTCTGACTACCTCCTTTCTAAGCCCAGCATCACCAAAGAAATTTGTTACAAAATTCAATTTTACTAACAATTTTGAATTCATATTGAGCAATCAGTTTCTAACAAGTTAACACATCTTTCTTAAAATGTTTAGAATACTACGTAACAATCCAGTTTTTACGATTATATCCAAGATTATTTTTAACCATATACATGAAAGAAGGTCCTCACTCAAGTTACCCTTTTTTCCTCTCCTCAAGATTTTTTCCAGTGTAATCATGTATCCGATCAAAAACATTAACATATCAAAACCTATAGCTTTAAAGAAACTTATTTTCTAATTAGTTCCAAATATATAATCACAAGAAATTAGCAGAAGATGGAAAATGTATAGGAGATATTACTGAAGAAATTGTTGAAGTATTTTTACCTTTTAAATCTCAACGCGGTAAGTAAACTCCACTTGAATATCAATTCCTGCCTTGCACTTAAAGAAAAGTTTCATTGTGAAAAGAGAAAAAGATGATGATTTTCCAGACTGCATAAAAAAAAAGTTCACTTAAATCAGGTCCACTTCATTTTGGAGTCATTACTTTGAAGCACAAATTAGCAGATGTTCGTCCTTATAGTTTGTTACACATAGAAAAAGGTAAACTGCACATCATATTAAGGATGTACCCCAACTCTAGTCTAAGCTCTGTCTAAGCTCAATGCCGTTGATTTGAAGCAGACTTTCTCCACATGTGTGCTACTGAATGAAATAAATTAAACAAACACCTGTAGCCATAGTCCCAATACCATCAAGGATATTCCTATGTTATGAGTAGGACTTTGAAGCTTTGTTCCACCATTTACCTTGGGCAGGTGTGACCTTGGGCAAGTTCCTGAACTTTCCTCATCTGTAAAATGAGGGCAGAAATAAAAGTTTGTTTTCATTGGGTTGGAGAGAGGATTAAACTTGCTTAAATATTAGCTATTGTTAAGATCTCATAGATGAAGCATGACTAACAGTTATTGGCAAGAAACAACACAGAAGAATCAATTGGTAAAAAGTACATTCCATAGAATAAATAACACTTTAAAACGAAGATAGGGGAAAAAAGGGGGGGGTTTCCTGGGTGGCACAGTCAGTTAGGCATTGACTTTGACTGTGCCAGAGGTCATTGCCTCTAACCCTTGGTTTTGGCTCTGATTGTGATCTCAGAGTTATGGGATTGAGTCTCAGGTGGGGCTCTGCACTCAGTGGGGAGTCTGCTTGGGATTCTCTCTCCCTCTCCCTCTGACCATCCTGTTTGTGCTCATTCTCTCTCTCTCAAATAAATAAAATATTTTTAAAAATTTTTAAATAAAATGAAGCTAGACAGCTGTGCCCATCTATGGTATACTTAACGTAATAAAAGACTTTTTAGAAGTCTTTGCACAACTAGAATATCAACTTGTAATGTCGAACAATGACAGTTTATTGATGAAAAACTCCTATTAAACTAAAAAAAAAAAAAAAGTGAATGTCCAATTAATATGAATCCAATGCTACATTTCATACTTGGAGTTGAAACAGAGTCTCTTCTGTAAAAGCTTGGTTGGAGGGAGATCAATAGGATCTATGCTACAATTGTCTTGCATTTTCCCACAGGAGCATTCACCTGATGATCTGAAGACAATACTGTTTGCTCCTCCTAAGAAAAAGGATGCAGCTGCTTCCATCTGTAAATAGGGAGCTGCTATACATGTTAACAACACTATTGTTCACACCATCAGTTAAAATTGCTTCCACACTTCTAATGAAGAGTTGTATAATTTTTATATTCTGCTAATTTAAAAAAGAGGGGGAGGGGAGAAGAAAAAACTATTTAAGCCATGAGGAAATAGCTAACAAAAGAGCAAAAAACCCCACAGAAAGCAATGAATGGGTTGTTAGAGAAATGGACGGTTCCACAATGTCCTAGCCAATATGCATATCCTTTCTAAACAACAGATCACTGAAATTTTGAAGGCTGGAAAATAGAATGCCTCAAATTTAATTTGCCATAATATATACAAAGAGAATTTTATAGTAGTCAAACTCAATTCTGAACTTTTTTTTTTTGTAATTGACATCTTGGACAATAAGAACAAACTACGCTTAGTTTTCTTAGAAATATCGTAGTTGACCCCATTACAAGTTTTACAATCCGAAGAAAATTCTCCATACAGATTTAGGGGACAGGTTTTTCCCAAGAGAATAGTAATGATGCCTTGCACTGTTGCAATTCTGTGGAATCTGAACTTAGGAATTCTTAGTTGTAAAATTGGGGGAGGAGGATGCAAAATATAAACAGCCCCATGATCCAGAAGGACAAAGGCTGAAGGACAAAGAGACACTGCAAATGATAGAGGTAGCAGAGGACAACGATTAAGAGAATGTATTTTGGCATCAGAACCCACTCACAGTCCTCATGACTTTGCTATTTAGTGCTGTGAGATGCTGGGAGAGTTACTTCACAACACTAAACTAAAATTTCACCATATGTAAACTGTGGGTATTATCTATGCTATAGAGTGCTGCTGTGGAAATCAAATAAGATAAAGTATATAGGACACCTGGGTGGCTCAGTTGGTTAAGCCACTGCCTTTGCCTCGGGTCATGATCCTGGAGTCCAGGATCCAGTCCCACATGTGGGCCCTGCTCAGCAAGAAGTCTGCTTCTTCCTCTGACCCTTCCCCCTCTTGTGCTCTCACTCTCTCTCTCAAAAAAATAAAATCTTAAAAAAAAAAAAAAGATAAGGTATATAAAACATTCACACATTGGCGATTATCTAGCTATTGCCATTATTTCAAATTTAAGGGGGAAAGAATTAGCCAGACTCCATGATGCCCATCAAGGCAAAATGTGAGGAAGGGACTCTGGCAAGGTGGCCAGTAACAGTTTCTAGTTTCTTGAAGTTGTCAGCTCTGATTTAGCAAGTACTGTTGGTAAAAATTTCATTATTTTCAACAAAATTGAATTAAAGTCATACAAAATGAGCAAACTGAGAAGACTTTGATGTGTGCTTTTCAGATACTTTGGATGTTCTCCTAAGTGAATAATCTCTGCATCTTTTTTTTACAACCACCAAGGGTTGCCATTGGTATTAACTTACTTTTTCCCTGCTTACAAAGAAAACACTTGCACAAAATGTTCAATAAGGAACTCTATAAATGTCAGGTGTCCACTACTTAAATGTAAACACATTTAGGTAGGAAAATGCTAATGATTGCTGAAAATCTTTTAAGTGCCTTCAATAAAGCTGGTTTAAGTACTGTCCCCAATGGAAGACTGGGGATTAACTAGGTAATTTTTTTTTTAAGATCTTATTTATTTATTTATTTATTTGAGAGAGAGAGAGAGAGATCAGCAGAAGGAGCAGAGCGGCAGAGGGAGAGAGAGAAGCAGGCTCCCCGCAGAGGAAGAACTTGATCCCAGGACTCTGGGATCATTACTTGAGCCCAAGGCAGATGCATAACTGACTGTGCCACTCTGGCACCCCTAAGTAGATAACCTTAAGGTCCTTCCAGACTGAGGACACAAGAAAAAAAAAAAAAAGAACAGTCACTTGCCTTCCTTAGCTTTTTGCTCAAATATAGTCTATATCTATATCTGTATTTACACCTAAGTAATAGTATTTTCCCAGATAAGGAGAACAATGAAAGATAAAAGAACACCAAACTGCAGTTCCTAGAATTTATTGTTGGATGGGGAATGAAGAGGGTGGATGCAGAAGAATTAACAGGAACTCGCCGTCTTCTCACTTGTGGCAAAAATGCAATGCAGACATTATTAAGAACAAAAATTATAAAAACCTGCTCCATATAAAAAACTCCTCCAAAACCCAGGTAGGTTCCCTATCCCAGTCACAACGCCAATGCCATTAATTAACTCAAGAGGAAAGGGATAAGGGGGTGGGGTGAGGTGATATGGCTTTGATTGCTTAAGGGATTATCACAGAAGAAAGGTGATTCCTTTCTCAGAGAATGAAACTCTAGTACAGATATGTATATTTATTTGTTGGGGTCTTTTCTAAGTTCCTAAAGGGAAAGTTGATATTTTAAAGAACAAAAAAAGCCACTGCAATACAAAGATTCAAGTTGTTACCTCTTACATTTTCCCTCCATCCTAAAGAGCGGGCTTGGTGAAGAATTCCTTTTCACAAATAGATTATAGATACCAAGTGCAACAAACCTTCTAAGGCTGTAAAACCTGTTCTTCGAAAAAGCCATTCATTCATCTTGGCTAACAGGTATAGTCAAGTTAAGTCAAAGGCACGGCTTTGAAACTCTGGAGACCATTTTAAAAGGTCATAGGCTTATGATTCCCAAACTGGAAAGTAAAGAATACAATAAACCCAAAATACAGCAAAAAAAGTTTAGAAGTATCGGCCATAATGGATGAACACAATAAGCACGTAATTTAGGAGTATCACCAATAATAGATGAAATATTAATGGCTGTGTCTCTCATAAGTGCTTCGTAACAACCCTGCTGGCTATTTTTTTTTTTTAAGACTGATACTGAATTGGTATACCCTGCAGGCCCGCATTTACATTGTTACTACATAGCAGTGTCACTCAGGCTACTCAACCACAACCATCTGAGATCCCTACAGCAAAGGGCAAAGCTGCAGTCCTAACCTCACGGCTAATGGAGTCTGCATACACTCACTGACATTTACAGATCATGAAGTTCCTTGTAAAGAAGGTACAATTGAGCAGTATTTTTTCCTCACGTTGAATGGACAATGCAAGAACCCTGACTAGCCAAATAAAATGAACAGCCAATAAACCAAGCTACAGGCGCACTAGGTAAATAGTTCCTAAATTAACTGAGTCACAGGGTGAGCTTCTTAAATAATACATATTACCGAGCCTCTCTCTAGCTATAGATACTTCAACTCTGGAGACCTAGGAATCTGTATTTTTCACAAGCAGAATCTGTGCCTCTGCTGTCCAAAGTAATTCTTAAAACCAGATGAGTCTGGGGAAACACAGACTTAAGGGAACACTTGAAGGAATGTTTGGTTTCCTGTCATGTATGACCGGGTTTCTTGTCCAAACCACCTAATATCACTGTACTTGCTAATCTTATGGTGTTAGATGACATTGTGATACCAGAATTACGATCTTCCACATAGGGTATAAAAATCATAGTATTTATTTATAGTAAACCAACTTTACAGCTATCATACAGTAACATAACTAACCAAAGATGCCATTAACCAGGTAACTGAAAATGCTAACATAAGACATCCTAATGATTACAAGCAGCTCCTACTTAAATTTTTTGGAATAAATGTATATAAGCATTTGTTAGTACTTTAAGAAAAAAAAAAAAAACATAGCATATTGGGACATGGTAGGGAGTAGCCTGACTTGGCGGGGGACGGGGGAGGTCTGAAAGCCTCAATTTCAATCCCAGCTTTCCTACAAAGAAGCAAATTACCAAACTTCCCTGAGTCTCATTTATAAAAAAAAGTAATAATGATTTCATAGGTTTACCAATGCAATTAAATAAGGAATAGGTGTATACCATCAGTAAAAATCACAAATACATTTGAGCATCTATCTTGTCCTAGAGACTACTCTAGAATATTCTATTCATTTTTATCAATCAAAAATTTATTTCCATTTCAATTATTTCTTATTTACAATTTTCTCTTTCCCAGCTCTACCTGATTCTAAGATTGTGACCTACAATGCAGCCATCATTCAAAATTATTATTGTATTTAGTAGTGTCAAACTCATAAAAACCACCTGCTTGAAAAGGATCATTTTTCAAGCCTCAGAAGAGTCTTATGAGGCAGATTCTTTCATTCTCCCCCCTTTTACAGATGAAAAAGTTTAAGCAGGTTAAGTAACCTGCTCAAGTTCACACAGCTTATAAAGGAAAGAAATAGCCTAGCATTCTTAACCAGTATGAGAAACTAAATCTTTCCTCCCAACCTCTGCTAGTTCAGGATCCTGCGTGACAAAATCAGATCTCACACTTCCAGTTAGGTTTAATACTCCTTCCCCAGCACATTAAATGAAATTGTCTCTTTAAACCATTTATCTACTCCATCTGGTTGGTCAAGGATATCTTGGTGTATTGCCAATGTACTTTTCTTTTTTTTAATTCTCTGTAAGCACAAATTTCAAGCTTAGAATGCTTTTTGCCTGTTACCTACCCTTTATTTTAATAATTATAATTTATATTTATAATAAACACAATCACCATTTCAACTGGACTTAGGACTCCACTAACTTTATCCAAAGAGATCAGTGAAAACACAACTATCCTGCCTAATTTTGCATTTTTATGGTAGGTTAGACAGCAGTTCACAACAGGCGGTTTTCTTAAGTGTAACACTACTAAATCAAATACTGGAATTTGGATGATGGCTTCATTTTAGGTTAGAATGTTGAGAAGAGTTGAATAGACCTGGAAAAGAGAAATTATAAACAGTAACAACAACAAAATCAACTTGGTGATACAAATTTTTGACTGCCTGAAAAATCTGTACTTTATACTGTAATTAAGGATACTTTTCTCAAAGGTTTCAGAGCAAGCAAATTAGAAAGTGGCCATTTTCAAAGTAATTATTTAGCCTGTCTACACTTTAAAAAAACATACACCAGTGAGATATATTTTTTTCAAGATCAGTCAATTGCCCTTACTTTTAAAAATGAGTTCACCTTAAAGCATAAGGATGCATTTACTTATTAAATGACACAGGTCTGCCAAGAGGGAGTACTGTTTTATTCCTTAAGAAGCAATCAAAAGACATACTTGAAAACTGTCACATTTTCTGCAGGACTACTCAAATTAATTCCACGAGTTTCTCCTGTTCTAAACAGAGTCAATTCATGTGGGGAACTATAAAATAATGTCCAGTAATGGCCCTATTACAGAAACAGATAACATCTCATCTATTCCACTACCTGGAAACTTTTTCCACAAAGAAGGCCATTATCTCCTTTCCATTAAATACGTTTCTTCTGAAGACAGAACTGTATTATTGAACATTCCCACCTTTGTTCAAAGCCAAAGGGAAGAAGAAACGCCTAAACATTCCCTTTTCTAATCCTCTTAGATCATGTCAAAACAAGGAAGAGGAAATAAAAAGAAATGTACACAAGAGACTGTCAATCAAAATGGAAAATCAAAACTGCTCACCTTAAGTTTCATACGGACTTTAACTTTTTCCCACCTATCTACACTTTTGTAAAACTTAAAAATCTGTCTTTCCCTTCTAGTTTAGGGTTGTCTGTCCTCTATTTCCAATTTCAGAATCACTGTAGCTACACCGACTAAATGTTTCCCCGTGTTAATTTCTGTGGCTTAGGTTATAGAAGTTACAGGATTTTCTGGATTTCAAAATATCATATATCTTTATAAGATTGAGTGTTTAACGCCTAAAAATTATGCTTTAAATAAATATGGAATCTACTAAAAACCGGTGTATACTGTGTACTTATAAATAGATTATAAAAATGATTGGCTTTCTAGGAAAATACAATTATAGCATGGCACAGGGACTATCCTCAAACCAATTACTATCAACAGAACACCTGTTTCACAACCACTCAATTTAATGTAGAATCTTAGGTACCAATGCAGTAACAAGGTAAGAAATCTGACTGCTATCTGGAATCAAATCCTATCTGAGATTCTGAGCAAGTCACTGATTTCTTCTGGGTCTTTGACCCCCAAGTGTGTGTTCTAAAAAGGGTTAAATCAAGGATCTCTAATTCTAAAATCTCTTAGTCAATCACTAACTCAGCCTCTCACCTATCTCTAAAAACAGCTTATTTTACAAATCTTCAAATACATTAACATAGGGCACTGGGTGGCTCAGCCCCAATTAAGTGCCTGCCTTCAGCTCAGATCATGATCTCAGGGTCCTCAGAAGGAGCCCCACATTGGGCTCCCTGCTCAGCGGGGAGTCTGCTTCTCCCTCTCCATCTTCCTCTCCCCGGCTTGTACTCTTTAGCTTGCTCTCTCTCTCAAATAAAAAATAAAATCTTAAAAAAATATATATACATTAACATAGTCAAACATAAATCACCAATCGTTTGTTTTTTTCTAAATGCTAAAAGCAGTTTCTAAGGCAATCTGAATTTAAAACAAAGATAAAAACAAGAAACAAAGGTAATGTGAGTGGAACGAGAGGTTACCTAGGAATGTGACTGTAATCTGAGTCCAATGACACCGGAAGTGCACATTCTCTAAAGTACAACGACAATTTTATGAGTGAAAGGATTTCAAAAGCTGGAAACACACACAAGACAATGATGGTGAGGCAATAATATCACGTGCCTTTACTTCTTAGGAATACTCAAGAACTGTGCTGGGACAGAATTAACCTCTACCAGTTTCCTTTCCAAATCCTACCTACCTAGTAAGCTGTCTTGACATTTCACTGATAAAATGAGTCTCACCCGCTTCTCTAGTTCTGTCATCAAACACGGTTATATACTGATCAGTTGATGAAGAGATGGTGACAAGAGGTTTACAGGAACCTACCCTAGTACTTCCTCTAGGAGCAATGGCTCATTATTTGCTAACTTAGGGTGCTCGGCAACTTTATATAATACAAATACCACAAATAAGGACATAAATCAATTCTCCTAATAACAGTAACAATATAACTAACAACAAAATAAATTAATACTACTTGATGAAACTTCTCCCAGGATTTGCAAATTCCAGGCCAAAAAGCAAAATATTCTAGGTTTAAAAACCCTAAGATTATGGAGGAAATTTTCTAGAACCAAATTCTATCTGCGCCCAACTGGTTTTAGAATAAAATTATGTTCTAAATCACATCTGTTTGCAATAAGAATGTCTCCTATGAACTCTGATTATTACCGCTCTAAAGCAAACATGTGGAAGCCTACCCAATCCTAAACAATTCTATTTTATGAAGTGTCTGCACAAAATTGGACAGTCTAAAACTTAATACTCAAAGCAATTTTTCAACACTCTTATTACCAATGTACATAGAAATAATCTATTTAGGAAAACAAACAGAGTGATTCTCTAGTTATTTTCATCATTTACATAAAATGTTCTCTCTTTTTTTTTTTTAAGGAAGGGATAGATGGATGGGGGTCAGGAGGAGGAAAAAGAAAACTAAAACTGAAACTTTACCTAAATTTGCTGTCTTTTAAAGTGTCTAAAATACAGTTCTAAGAGCCAGTTTTACTTCTTATTCAATGAGTAAATATTTCAGCTTTTTTTCTTCTTGTTCTCTATATTTTTATTTAAAACAGTATTTCCCAGAGTGTCTTCAATGATGATTTTGCAAAAGTAAAATAAATCTGAGAAATAAATACTCTACTCTCTCCCCTACCTTAGAGAAGCATGATGCAGACCTGAAACTTAAGAACTCCAAAAATGCTGCAGTAAATAAATTTATTTTTATCTAAGTCTAATTTGGAGCAAAAAAATAATTGTACCACAACACTCTCATTTCAAGAAACATAGTAATAAACATTTTGTAAAATGTCAACATTTGACAAAATCATTTATAGAAAGAACTTGCATAAAATGAAACAATGTGTTCATCAGAACTAGGTTTACTTGTGTTTCTTCTGGACTTGTTCTGGACAGTCCCACCAGAATGCAACCAATAAAAGAAGATATACGGGGCGCCTGGGTGGGTCAGTGGGTTAAAGCCTCTGCCTTCGGCTCAGGTCATGATCCCAGGGTCCTGGGATCGAGCCCCGCATCAGGCTCTCTGCTCAGCAGGGAGCCTGCTTCCCTTCCTCTCTCTCTGCCTGCCTCTCTGCCTGCTTGTAATCTCTATCTGTCAAATGAATAAATAAAGTCTTTTTAAAAATAAATAAATAAATAAATAAAATTAAAAAATAAAAGAAGATATACTACTACTGAGACAATGTAATATGAAATCCAGATTCACTCCTGTACCCAATGCCTAACTACAATCAAAGCTAAGAATGATTTACAACAAGAAAACCATGAAAAAGAAAATGAAATACCATTTCAAACGGAAAAATAGGCATTCAATAGGTAGTTATTGAACATGGACCACCATATGTGTTACAGATACTTCAAAAGAGGTAGAGGCAAAATGGAAATAAAGTCAGGAAAAATAATCAGAAACAGCATTATACATAACCTCCAAAATTAGTAAATCATTTGATAGTTTGCCCTTCTCATTTATTAAGGGTCACAACACTTTCTCATTCAAAATTTAAGAAATGACTTACATAAAATAAAAACTTCCCTGAAAATAAACATAAGGAACTAGCATCTCTAATTTTCAACATCTATTCTTCCTTTATTGAACCTCACCTAACCACCTACTCTAACAACAAAGAATAAGCCCCAGGATTCAATGAAATCTACGATCTTCATAAATACAGCTAAATAAATGTAAGTACACTTGAAGGGCTGTTTTCAACATCAAGTGAGTAGTTCTCCAAACTTTCCAATTCAGTAAACAATATAACAATTTCTGGTATATGTCTCATCAAATATCTATCTTTTCTCTCTTTAACCCAGAAGTAAATTAAGCATTTTCTAACCTTTTTTTTTAAACTCAAAAAACATACCTATTGTAGAACAAGTGCAAATGTAAAAAATAAGAAGTTTTAAATTATCTGTAATCCTTTCACTCAGAAAAAAGGTTTTTTAAAGACCTTTAAAAGTGATTTATTAAACACATATGCCAGACACTGTCGAAAACTCTTTGCATTTCTTTAATCCTTCCAGCTACCTGTAAGTTGGTAACAGAATTTCTGTGAAGAAAATTAAAGCAACAGTAAAGTTAGGTAGCTTGACGAAGTCACACACCTAGCAAGGAACAAAGCAAACATTTGAACCTGAGCCTGTTGAGGTGACTGGAAATCATATGTAACACGAGCATATGGGTATATTTTTAAAAATTCAGTTATGCATTTTTGCATGATTCAAGTATGCATTCTGTTTTATAATCAACTTTCATCGGTGACATCTATTATATCTGCAGGAAGTTAAAGGCTACAAGATAGTCTTTGATTATAAACTCTGTTCGCTCCATCAAGCCATTCATTTTAGATATTTAAGTTCTTGCTATTTTTTTTCTTGACGATTTTAAATGATGCTGTAATATACATCTGCCACTTGATAGTGTGTGAACTTGGGTACGTCATCTGACCTTTGTGAACCTCTTGGGGTGCTATGAAAATTATGCGAGTTAGCAGATATAAGCAGTAGATGGCATATAAATTAAGCCCTAAATGGTAGTTTGTTCAAATATCCTTAATTGCTTTCTTATGATAAATTCTAGAAGGAAAAAACTGCTGAGTCAAAGGGCATGTACAGGCTTTTACTGCATGTTACCAAAGGACCTTTCAAAAAGGTTATAAAATTTATATGCTTACTACCCCTGTATGAGAGTTCCTGTTCCTTAAATCCCTAGAAAAACTAGGTATTATACTTCTGCTAACATTTTTTCCAATTTCATGAACGAAAACATGGCATTTCATGCAACCTGTATCTTTAATTTCTAATGAAAATAAATTTTTCATATATTTTAGGCCATTTTTATTTTTTCTTTTTGTATTTTCCTTTTTTTCCCTGTTCACTATTAATGTTCACCTTTCTTATTGAGTTCTTTTAAGAAGAGTATCCTTTATGTTGCAAGTAATTTTCCACAATGATCTTTAGTCATTAATGTATAGTTTCAGATGAAAAGAAAAGGCTGGCTACTAGAACAGTAATGAAGAAAATGAAAAAGAATAATTTTTGATTAATGTTGTAAGTGGTGTCTTAAAAAAAACAATTTCTTTAAAAATAGTTTTAGCAGGTTTTGGAAAAGCAGGTATAAACCTCCTTTTCAGGTTTTTGTAAGACCTAAGTTTTCACCTCCTTTAAGTAAACACCACAGAGCGTGATTACTGGATCATATGATAAGGGTATATTTAGTCTGCAAGAAACTGCGAAATCATCTTCCAAAAGGGGCTGTGCCATTTTGCATTTCCACCAGCAATGAACCAGACCTCATATTGGCTATATCCTTGCCAACATTTGGTATTGTCAGTTATAGATTTAGGCCATTTTAACAGGTGGGTAGTGGTATCTTGTTTTAATTTCATTACTCTGAAATTTGATGTGGAGCATAATTTCATATGCTTATTTGCCAACTGCGTATCTTCTTTGGTACTTGATACTTCTGATAATTGTGTTTTCTACACCTGTGCTGTCCACTATGGTAGCCGCTAACCACATAGGGCTATGGAATGCTTGAAATTTTGCTGGTCCTAGTGGAGATATGTTGTAAGTGTTAAACACACACTATATTTTGAAGACCTAGTATGAAAAAAAGAAAGTAAAACATCTCAATAGGTTTTACATAGCTTACGTGTCGAAATGACAGTATTTTTTAATATGGTGGTCAAATAAAATATATTCCATTGGTTTTGTTTCACATTTTTTGCTCTGGCTGATGGAAAATTTTAAATTATATGTATGGCATGCATTATATTTCTGTTGGCAGCACTGATCTATATATAGCCTATATTTTGACAGTTGTATTGGGCAAACACTGAGTCCTCAGCAGTACTTTCTGAATAGTATTATGACAATAAGGAAATTAAAAATAAGGAAGTTGTTTAACATGCAAAACCATCAACGGACTTGATCAAAAGTGCTTTTGCTCTGCTTTCTCTAGATATCCTAGACCCAACGAAAAGTTAGAAGCAGCTTCTAATAATAGGAACGTGTTATTTATAATCTTCTGAAAAATGCACAACTTGAGGAGATAATCAGGACATCCCAGAACCTGGCCAGGCTACAAGTACCTGGCTAATATGTATCACAGTTCAATTTTGCTAGGTTGAATACATGAAGAGAAGGAATGACTGGAGGATACCTAAAACAATTTTTTAAAATAACAATATAAACAGTGCCTATTGGTAAACATACACACACACACACACACACACACACACACACACGAATAGATTAATAATAGTTTATGACCTGGCTTTCGCTAAATCAAAATTAAATCAAACAAGTATTTATTGAGTTCTTCTGCTAAACAACATGGAAAGGACAGGCAGAAATCAAACTGAGGAGTTACAAATACAATGGGCAAACACTCTAAACATCCAAAACTAAGGGACTAGATTAACTGCAATACAACAGAATACTATACACCAACTAAAACAAATGAACCATACATCCGCATGACAAGAACTCAAGAAATATGGCTGAGAAAAAAAGAAACTGCGGAATTGTAAATGAAGCACGAGAGTATTAAGATAAAACTATGACATAGGACACATATGCAGCAAAAAACTAAAAACATCGGAAGGACATTCACTAAATTCTCAACAATGGTTGGTCCTCTCCTGAGAGGAAGGCGTATGAGACTAGAGAAGGAAAAATGGTTTTTCTCTATACAGTCCCATTATTTCTATGTCAGACACACACACATATATAGGAAAAAAGAACAAGAAAGAGGGAGATTGCAAAAGACCAATGGGCTTCTGGCTACTGCAAAATAACATATATGAACAAACTTGACTATACACATCCGGACCGCACTCTGCTCTCATGGCTCCTCACACCCAACCCAATGCCATATTCCTGAGTCATTAGAGGCTGCTCTTATAGAATCGAAAGGTCTCCATAGAAACAACATGGACTGTGAAAAGGGAGATATTTGTTCAGTCAAACACTGCTCCCCAAAAGCACCCTGCCCATCTAAAAAACAATAATTAAAAAAAAAAAAAAAAGCCATCAACACTTACTCCATACAACGCATTCCCCAACAAATATCAACTTTAAAGCAACCATGTAACATTTGGTCAAGCTCTTACCCAGAGTACTGCAGCTGTAAAAAAGTTTATAAAATTTGATCCAAACCCTCAGTCAATATAAACTAATATATCTAATATATGGTCTTTACACATCCTCCTTCTGTTATCAACTAGTTAGGGGCCCAGAGGAATATTTTGTGCCAAAAAATACTTTCCCCACGTGTATACCAAAAGATGGAGAAAATAAGTATTTCAAATGTATAATTTTTATGTGTCTCACTTCTATAGGTTTCCATTTAGTGTAGAAGACTTCACATGATCCTGGAACCCCAAAACAAGGGAGAATTAAGATCTGAATCAAGAGTAGCACAAACACCAATATTTTTCACCAAAAAAAAAAAACTAGAGGAAATGGGTATTTATTGTAGAAAAAAAATTCTTAATCCTTGAAAAGTACTCAAAGAAAAATTTTTAATGTTTTAAAATTAGCAGGTTACTTATTTTAATAATATATGCCCAACTCACAAATTCAATTCGTTCTTCTTAATGACTTAAATCCAATCTAAGATAGTGCTTAAGAGCACAGGAGTTCCTAGATTCCAACATCAGCTCTACCACTTAGTATCTTTATCAGCGCTGACAAGTCACTGCACTTCCAAAGCCTCTTCTGAAAAATGTGATATGTTCTTCATATAAAATGTTTTATACCAAAGCTTTTCAATAAATGTTTGCTCTTAGTTATTACTAGTTTTTTACTTAACCATTGTTATTTGAAACAACTGAAAACCAAAAAATAAGGACTCTTCTTAGAACCGTATAAGTGATCTTTTTTATTTATTAGCAATAACTTGCTCAGTTTACCCTTTCATGCCCAAATGCATTTCATATTATTTTTCTATGGGTTTGGGTTGGTGGAGGCGTTTGTTGTTTTTTTCATTGTTGGGTTTTTTGGTTGTTGTTTTTTTTTTAAACCATGAAGTATTCTGGTAACTCAACCCTTCCTCCATAGCAGCTGTTGTGTGAAACTGACTCATGAAATGTAGATGTAGAAATGAAATATCTGATCATCTGGTCCCATCCACTTGCCAATGTACCAGGAGGATTTTTCCATCCTATCATTTACTTTCAGATACTGCAAATAAATTGCTTATTCATTTTGTCAGAAATCAACCTGGATTCAGTATACATTATAAATAATGTCCCTCATTTGTCAAAGCTATAAATCCATTAACTTTTAATTATAACAAAAAGGAAAAAAAGATTAAAACAAGGTATTACCATGATTTTTAATGTTCTGAGTGGCATTATCTCTTTCTGCTTTCAAAAATCAAAAAAGAAAAATAAATATCCAAACTGTCTTTTTTTTTCCCCAATTGTTCTTTTTAATGTTTTTTGCTAACAAGAATAAAACTTATACCTATAATCTTAGATGTACACAACATAGAAAAGATGTTTGGTCACACATACTCAGAAGTTACAGGGAATTGTTTCTTCTGTTCTGCACACATGCCCCAAACACTACACTGAGATGAGCACTTCCCCTATGCTACAGAGGAGCGAGGCTTTCAGGATCCCACTGTTTGTTGAGCCAGGCTCCACTTAAAATAAAGTATTTCTCATTGACATACAGGTAAAACTGGTTAAGAACGCCTTCCTCATTAGCCAGTAAACATAGAAAAATACGTTTAACTTCACTCAGAATCAAAGATATATTATCTGAAAACTGTGATACAATTTTTCACTTCTCAGACTGGCAAAACTGGAAAAGTTAAGCAAAAATCCACTGTTGGCCTGGGTTTTTATACATGTTGGTGGAAATATAAATGGCTACAGTTTTTTCAATGAGTCATTTGGAAGTATCTATCGAAATGTTAATTATATGCATACTTAGACTTGGTAACTCCACTACCAGAAATCTACTTGATAGATTCTGTCAGATAGATCTGTCCCACAAACATATATACACACATGTACAATGACATTCAGCACAGCACTATTTGTCAGGTGACACAGAATCTGGAAATGAACCTACATGTCCATCCCTGGAGTGAGCAGATAAATTATGATGCATCCAGGGAAACACAGTTCTGAAGAGAACAAGGCTGACCTCGGGGGGTCATTTCATAGAAACCCTATGTAAAGGAAAAGGCAAGAATTCTACGTAGAGAATAAGCCATGCTGTAGGATCATAAAACTTTCTTCTTAAGTATATAAAAAGTTATTAGAGATTCTGGGACGGTAGTATATAGGAGAAAGACCTACATTTACTTACACTGTTTTAGATGAGGCTTTAGTGTGTTTGCAATTTTTAAATTAAAAAACATACTTCTAGAAAACAATTTGAGGCACAAAACATTCAACATCACTGCTTGTAAGAACTTCCATTACATATTAAATTGGCATTATCAATGTTAAATTCTCTCCTCTCAGCCCCCATCAGCTTAAATAACATACTGGTCTTAATTTTTTCTACTTTGTCTACCACAGAATTATCAGTGAGAACCTTTTCTCATATTGATCTCCACCCCGTAAGTAGAAGAGACTTCCACAATACTATGTTGGTTATCCAGTTCTCCATTTTCCCAGCTCACAACAAATCCTGAATTCTCTGATATTTTTAACACTTAAAGCTGTCTCCGTACAACCTAGTATTTGGCAATTACAGAAGAAATATCCCAAAAACATTTTAAGAAATTGTAACATCACTGGAATTAATATATACCTTCCCCCAAAAAACCTGCTTTGTTTTTTTTAAAGATTTATTTTTTTCTTTATTTACTTGAGAGAAAGAGAGAGAGAGATGGGGGAGGAGAGAGAGGGAGAGGGAAAGAGAGAGAGAGTCTTAAGCATATTCCTTGCTGAGCACCAAGCCCAACACAGTGCTCCATCTCAGGACCCTGAGATCATGACCTGAGCCAAAACCAAGAGTCGGATGCTTAACTGACTGAGCCACCCAGGCACCCCCAAAAACAATTGCTTTCAAAGAGAAAAATAAGTTCAGGTTTGTTTGCTGTTTACCTGCTGGAGTTCCAGGAGGTGAAAGTGCTTTTTAAATATTACAGCCAACATTTTCCCAACTTCCTTGAATATACATATATACACATATGTGTGTGAATATAAAAAAATATGGTTATATGAAACAATATGAAACTCTACTAACCTTTCTAAATTACACCTAGAACTACCTCTATGGGTGCCCAGGTGGCTCAGTTGGTTAATCATCTGCCTTCTGCTCAGGTCATGATCCCAGGATTCTGGGACTGAGTCCTACATAGGGCTCCCTGCTCCTCAGGGAGTCTCCTTCTCCCTCTGCCCAGCCCCCCCCCCAACTCGTTTTTCTCAATCTCTTTCTCTCTCCCTCTTTCTCTCATGTGTGCTGTCTCAAATGAAAAGAAAATCTCAAATAAATAAATAAGTAAATAAAACTATCTCTACCTAAAACGAAAAAGTATCTCCTTACAGTATAAAGTATTAAAAAACAATGAGGCTAAACACAATGCATTAGCCTGTGAAAATACAACTGAATTATATTTAAAACCTTTAATCTGCAACCTGCAATCCCAGTAGAGATCATTTGTCATCCATAGTATTAAAACAATGAGAAAAAAGACCACTTGGCACTCCATAACACTGCACCTTCTTAAAAAGGTACACATAATAGTGAAATATTCCATCGAAATTCTCAGAGCATGGGCCTCCACTTCCCCTTCAAAATCTGTCTCTCAGCATGCATTTCCTGTTTACCGGATTTCAGTCTTCCCGTTTAATGACTCCACCCCTGGTGTGACAAAACCCAAAACTTGAGGAATCCATTTTTAGCACATCAACTTAGGTATTTTCTATTTAATCAACAGGATATAACATTGTTTATGCCTGGCAAAAATCTGTCTGCTTTGTTTGCTGTCCACTTAACTGAACAAAGGAAAATCTTTTTAACAAATTTTATTTGACAAGAGATAACCTTAGAATAATCTGGAGCTTACCATGCCTCCAATCTTTATATTATGGAAATTAAGATTACCAAAATAGCCTTGAAAGAAAAAAATTAAGGTTGCCTGGGTGGCTCAGTCAGGTAAGCCTCCAACTCTGGATTTTGGCTCAGGTCATAATCACAGGGTCCTGAGATCAAGCCCTGCGTGGGGTTCTGTGCCCAGCGATAAGTCTGCTTAAGACTCTCTCTCCCTCTCCCCACCCACTCATGAGCACATGTGCATGTACTCTCTAATAAATAAATAAATCTTCAACCCCCAAAAAAGAAAAAATTAAAAGCACTCTGTATATTTAGGGTATAAATGACAGTACAGGAAATGTTGCTCAAAATGCCTTAGCTTCTTTTTTGATTCTATGCTCTAAATGTGTGCTTTAAACTATGTAAGATGCTCTTCTCGAAGCCCTAAATACTACAGAATTATAATCTCGAGCAACACTGAATTCAGAAAGTATACAGAAGAGCCTGCTGAGGAACCAAAAATTGTTCCAATAGAAACAGTTACGGCGTCTGTCATTTGACATCTGCACGTTAAAGTTCCTTTCACTCTTTTCCATACCGCCTAGTCACTTCCACAATTGTATGAATTATTCTCCACTGAGTACTGCCTCCCTGAATTGTAAGTTCTCTTCACTGTCTTACTCATCCGAGTATCCAACTACAACTAGTAGTGCAGTGCCACACACACACAAATGTGTTAAAATATATTTGGCAAGTGACAACGTGGCTTAAGTGTCTAAGTATGCACATCCTAGAATGTCACACTGTTATAATGTATGTGACCTTCACCTGTTCACTGAAAACGCTACTTAGCCAGAAGTACCAAATTGATTGAGACTCTATCCTATGGAAAGCTTACAGTTTTCTGTCCTACCAATTTCAATACATTATTGTCTGGAAACTTCCCTTAGGTGGTAGTTATGATGGGTGCCCATTCAATGTGTATGCGACTCTAAACTAGAACTACATGATTGGTACCCTGGTCCTGTTACCTTTGGTTCAAGTGGTCTCAAAGAACAGTTTTATGCTCCAAACAGTGAAGCAGCAAATAGATAAAGTTATGATATAAGATGATTACATCGCATTTCTTAATCCTTTCAATCAACCAAACTCAAAAAATAAAGTCAAAATCCCCCTGTCTTCATCATTAAAAAAACAAAACAAGGGCACCTGGGTGGCTCAGTGGTTTAAAGCCTCTGCCTTAGGCTCAGGTCATGATCCCAGGGTCCTGGGATCAAGCCCCGCATCGGGCTCTCTGCTTAGTATGGAGCCTGCTTCCTCCTCTCTCTCTCTGCCTGTCCATCTGCCTACTTGTGATCTCTTGTCTCTCGAATAAATAAATAAAACCTTAAAAAAAAAAAAACAAACAGTAAGTATAGGGGAGAAAATATTTTCCCCCAACACATATGTTACTCCTTCATATGACTCTCTCTACCTCCCAAATATGAAGTTAACTCACCACAAGGGCAGGGAGTCACCTTATTCTTATCGGTGTATTAGAGTCTGCTCACTCAATTCAATGAGATTTTAACAGTAGAATTTTAACAAGGTTTCATCTGCATCCTAAGGTATGAACTTAACTTTTAGTTTCTCCCCATACCTGCCTAAATTTCAAAAGCTTAGAAGAGATAAAATGTTGTTCAATGTAGCAGTGAAAACTATAACCAAACTATCTGTATCATACGCAGGCTTTGTAACTTTAGCTGGATAATATGGACATGAGAATATAAGCTCTACATTTTCATACTTTTTATCAAAAAGAACAGAATACACTATAGGAGTGCTTTTAGATGTTTTGTGATATAGACCCATTTGTATATGTATGTGTGTGTATATCTTTGTCTATCACAGATTATTGATCCTTTCAGCACTGTCAGGATAGGATGAAACATAAATGTAAAATGTCCATGGGGATACCTCTTATTCTAATACCTCCCTAGAGAAAGCTTGTGGTTAATGTTTCAGGCCATATTATGTGGTAAAATTAAGCAATATTCATTAAGGTTCCACTAATTAGCAATTCAGTCTGTGCAAAAGTCAATTACACCATGAAAATGCTAAGCAAATTAATAATGCAATTAAATCTGTATGTGGGCACATTTTCCCTACTTAAGAAAAGAATTTAAGAACCCAGACACATTAGTTGAATGTTAATTACAAGTGAATAATTTCTTAATTCACTAAAATCAATTCCATCAGGATAAAAAAAAACATTTTTAAAGTATCACTATTATTCTTTGTGCTTATAGATAATGAGCTGCATGTATTTAAATATTCTACAATGTAATGTAAGCATTTCAGAAATTTAAACTACCCTTCCCAGTAAACCTAATCTTTGCATTATTTTTGCATTTATTTTTCACAAAGTCACTTTCATTTTCTATAATGATGCTTCTGGTATAAGCACCTTAAAAAATGTGTTGTTTTTTGATTATTTGTTTTGTTTTGTTTTCAAACACAAGGGAAATTGCAAAATAACCCCAATATCTAAAGATGCTACCATGATAATTGTGTCCGCCCCCCCAACCAAATTCATATGATGAAGTCCTAACCCCCACAGTGATATCTGAAGATGGGGCCCTTAGGAGGTAATTACAGTTAGATGAGGTTAATAGGGGGCCTTAGTCCAATGGGACTGGTGTCCTTATGAATGAGGGAGAGACATGAGAGACCTCTTTCTCTGCACAGAGGAAAAGCCCATGTGAGGATACAGCAAGATGACTATTTCCAGAAACCAAAGTGGTCAAAACCTAGGCCTTGAACATCTAGCCTCCAGAACTATAAGAAAAAAAAAAAAAAATCCTGTTGTTTAAGCCATTCAGTCTAGCTTATCTTGTTATGGCAGTCTGCACACAGAATAATATAAGTTTCTTAAACTTAGTAAAGTTAAGCCAAAGTTTCAAAACATTAAATAACACATTCAGATCTCTAGGCCCACTGAACAGAGCCAAACACAGTTACTACCAAAACCTTTGCTTTTTCTGATAATAAATAATTTATGATACACATAACTTTAATTTCTTCCACAGTCTAAGCATTAGAAATAATGGCCATTAGGAACAAGAAGCCTAGGATCAAGGATAGCACATTTTGGTTTTGGTTTTTGTTTAGAAAGAGAATGCAAGTGGGATGGGGAGGGGGCAGAGGGAAAAGGGAGAGAAAATCTTAAGCAGGCTCCATGCCCAGTGTAGAGCCCAATGTGGGGCTTGATCTCACCGCCCTGAGATCATGACCTGAGAAGAAATCAAGAGTCACTTAACCGACTGAGCCACCCAGGTGCCCCAAGTATAGCACTTTGGATGACAGTCAGGAACAGAGGCACTGAGACAGCAGTGTGAACAGCTCCAGCTCAGATATAGGTTTTACATTCCAATATCTACACATTACTTTTTAGCATCTAAATATTTCCAGAAACTATTACAATAAAATAGATCATTAGAGAAACAGTATTGAGATTTACACTTCAAGTCCATTCATCAAATATTTATTAAATATTTCTGTCTTATTAAGCACTATGCTAGGCACTCACTCACATCACTAAGATCAGATAAAGCCTTCCAATGATAGAGAGATGTCGGGTGTGATTAAAAAGCACTGTAGCCCTGGGGAGCCTGGGTGGCTTGGTCAGTTGAGCATCCAATTCTTAATGTCGGTTCAGGTCACAATCTCAGGGTTGTGAATGGAATCCCAAGTCAGGCTCTACACTCAACGGGGAATCTGCTTGAGATTCTCTCTCTCCCTGTCCTTCTGCCCCTCCCCCCATGCTTTCTTTCTCTTTTTCTCTCTAATAAATTAATCAATTTTTTTTTTTAAATAGCATTATAGCCTTAAATCTCGAGCCCAGTAAACTCCAAACTACTTACCTGACAACACTTTGGATCACAACTAAGCATCCCAAGCTCTACTTGTTCTAAAACTGAATTCCTGATCACTACCACTACCAGCACCAATCAAACCTGATCTTCCCAATGTCCTCTTCTTCAGGAAATACCATCCCCATTCTTCCAGAAACCATGAAGTCATCCTTAAGTCCTCTTTCACAGCAAGTTCCAATATATTTTGTCTGTTCTACTTTCATAATGTACCCAACATGACCATATCTCCCTTCCGTCAGCTGCTATCACAATTAGCTGATTGCTTTGACCCCCTTCATTGCTCTCCCTGCGTCTACCCTCTGCCCTCTACTGACTATTCTCAATCTGACATTTACAATTGATCTTACCCAACTGCTACTCAAATCCTTCCAATGGTTCCCCAACATGCTCAGAATAAAAGCGAAAGTCCCCACACAACCAGGCCTCCCCTGCTAATCCTCTGATGTCAATACCTTCCACTGGCCACTGCTTCAACTCTGAAACCTCCATTCCTCACCATGCCAAGACAAGATCCAACCTAAAGAGCCTTTGATGTTTTCTATTTACCACATAGCTGATTCCATAACTATATTCAGTCCTCCTTCCACTCCCACTTCATCAGTGAAGCCTTCCAAATGTGACCTTACTCAGCTTAATATTTTTCTATAATGCTTATCAACATCTGACATGCTATACATTTCCTTGTTTGTGTGCCTCCCCTCACTAAAATGTAAGCTCCACATACCAAGCAGGGGTTTTTGTTGTTGTTGTTGTTGTTCACAGCTGTATCCTCAAAGGCTAAAACAGTGGGTGGCACAAAGTAGATCCCTGATAAACACTTGTTGAATTATTTAATCTCTATTACAAGGATTCATACAAGTAGTGAATGTTTACTAATAACCAAGGTACAAATATTTCTACAGTGAGATCCACTGGAAAAGGAAAAATAAAAAATACCTGCCTCATACAAAAGGTTCCTAGAGCCCCCCTGATCCTCAGAGGCTTTCTATGCAGCCACATCTTAATGTCTGCAAAGCGTCTTTCCCTATGTTTGTTAGAAAAGTCAATCACATCACACAGGGACTATTTTAGCAATAAGAAAATATTTTTATGGGGCACCTGGGTGGCTCAGTCAGTTAAGCATCGACTCTTGACTTTTTGGCTCAGGTCATGATCTCAGAGTCCTGAGACTGAGCTCCACATTGGGCTCCATCCTGGGTGTGAAGCCTCCATAAGATTCTCTCACTCCCTCAGCCCCTCTGCCCACTCCCCAAGTCCCCACATGTGCACTCAGACTCTCTCTCTCTTAAAAAAAAAAAAAAAAAAAAAAAAAAAAAAAAATTCTGAGAACATAACTACAAAACAATGGTGAAATCTGGAGAAAAATATAATTTCTTCACAATATTTAGAATATATTCATTTGTTATGTAAGTAAGGAAAATGCAGACCTCTAATGTTATATAAATTTAATTAGCATTTTAAAATATACATATTTGTATTTAGCTTAAACAGAATGAGTAATGAGGGGTGCCTGGGTGGCTCAGTGGGTCAAGTCTCTGCCTTCAGCTCAGGTCATGATCCCAGGGTCCTGGGATCAAACCCCGCATAGGGCTCTCTGCTCAGTAGGAAGCCTGCTTCCTCCTCTCTCTCTGCCTGCCGCTCTGCCTACTTGTGATCGCTCTCTCTCTGTCAAATAAATAAATAAAATCTTAAAAAAAAAAATGAGTAATGATTCTGCTGCAAAAAAAAATTATTTTATAAAACTTAGCAATGTTACAAGTGGCATTCATCTGATAAAGGACTTGTATCCAGAATATATAAACAACTCTCACAACTCGAGGAAAACCATCTAAATTTTCAAAATGCTAATAAATGTAATGTGGTACCCTTGACTGGATCCTAAACAGAAAAAAAAAAAAAAAAGTTGTGGAAAAACTGGTTAAATGCAAATAAAGTTTATAGTTGGGTAAACACTATTGCTCCAATATTAATCTTCTAGTTTCGACAAATACACCATAGTTCTCTAAACTAGTAACAGCAGAAAAACCTAACTGACAGGTACACATGGGAACTCTCTACTATTGTGCAAACTTTCATGTAAATCTAAAATCATTTCAAAATAAAAAATTAAATGTAGGGGGCAAAATATTTGCAGAGACCTTCACCAAAGATATGTGGATGGCAAATAAGTATAGGAAAACATTCTCATCATTAATTATTAAGGAAATAAAAATACATTCATGAATATTTATAGCAGCACTATTCAAGGTAGAAACAACCCAAACGTCCATCAGCTAATGAATGGATTATCAAAATATGTTATATCCATATAAAGAAATATTATTTGGCCGTATAAAAGAATGAAGGAAATAGTGATACATACAACATGGATAAACCTTGAAAACATTATGCTGATTGAAAGAAGGCAATTACAAAAAACCCACATACTATTCCGTTCATATGAAATGTCTGCAATAGGAAAATTTATAGAGACAGAAAGTAGATCCAAGGTTGCTGAGGATGGGGTAGGGGGGAGGACAGAAGATAACAGCTAAAGAGTGCAAGGATTTTTTTTTCCTGAAGTCATGACCATGTTCTAAAACTGACTGTGATAATAACTGCACCTATCTGAAAATATACTAAAAACCATTGCTTTCATACCTAAAATGGGTAAATTGTACGGTATGTGAATTATAGCTTAATAAAGCTGTTTTTAAAAAAGTAAGTGGACATCAATACCATCAATACACGCCTATTAGATGGCTTAATAAATAAAACCAACAAATCCAAGTACTGACTAGGGTCAGACACTGGAACTTTCATACATTGCTGACAGAAATACAATCTGATACAGCTGCTTTGGAAAATAGTTTGTCAGTTTCTCATAAAGTTAAACTTAAACTTACCATATATCTCAACAATCCCACACTTAGGTATCTGTCAAGAAAAACTGAAATATTTGTCCACAAAAATTCTTATACACAAATGTTTGCAGCAGCTTTATTCAGAATTGCCAAAACCAGGAAGCAACTCAAATACCTGTCAGTTGGGGGATAGACAAATTTTAGGACATTCATACAATAAAATACTTCTCAGCAAAGAAAAGAAAAAAATATGGTATGTGGCATATGATATATGCCACAGCATGGCTGAATCTCAAAGGCATTATGCTTAATGAAAAAAAGCCATATAAAAAGAGCACATACTTACTACATGATTCCATGCATAAGATATTTTGAAAAATCAAAACTACAGGAATAGAAATCAGATCAATAACTGTTAGACTCAGGGCTAGTCAGAGGAGGCTGACTACAAAAAGGGACAAGAGAACTTTCCAGGAGGATGTCTTTATTTTTATCACTGTGGGGACAGTGATGATGTGACCGTATGAATGTTAAAACACACTGAATTTTACACTTCAAAAGGTTAAATCTTACTATGTATAAACTATACCTGACTTTTGAAAAAGTTGCAACTAACTTAACAGCAACTTAATTTTTTTTAATTCCTAATAGAATGCTAGTAGATAGTGTAAACTGCTACTATAATAACTACCAAAATTAGAAATGCAAGCACCCTTGGCCCAGCAGAAATAGAACAGATCACACATGTAAGGGATATTCTTTACAGAATTATGAATACTCTGAAATAGTTAACTGCATATAAAAAGACAGACAGACACACACACACACAAAGGGAGCTCCTCATGTCCTGTTCTAGAAAGATCCCCATATTGTATTTTTATTTAATAAATTAACATAAATTTAATAAAATTATATAAATAAGCAAGGGACAAATGTATAGACATAATTTAGGAGTGGGGGAATACACTCTGAATGGGCCTGTATATGGTTTAAAAAAATCTTTGGAAGGATAAATAAGCAACCAGAATCACCCATTATCATTAGGGCATTAGGAATTGGGCAGATGTGAAACAGAAAAGGAAGAGTCTCCACTGTGTACGTTTTTATACTTTTTAATGTATGAGCCATGGAAAAAAAAAAAACTAAATAATATTGAAAACACTGATTTTAAAAATATATAGTTTATGTACAAATTATGAACATTTTTGGAACACTAAAAACATTCCAGAGACAGACAACATTATCATGTACACTTACAATGCAAGTTAACTTTCAATTACCAGAAGATAATGAGCAATTCACATAGAAGACTATGTACTTAACCTTTCTTTTTGACTCCAGTACCCTACAAAAATAGAAGAAAATAAGGAGTATAAGAAATAGAGAACAGAGAATGTTTTGGAAGGAAAAGGTATAATTTTTTTAAAGGAGGAGTAAATGAGAAAACCCAGATTAAAAAAAGTCAAGAACGTGGTACATCTTTGAATAGCCTCTATCTTTTTGTCCTGGAGTATTGTCTTCTTCCAACCCTAAAGTAGGGACTGGTATTTTCTTTCTTTTTTTTTTTTTTCCCAAGATTTTATTTATTTATTTGACAGAGAGTAGGCAGAGAGGCAGGCAGAAAGGGGAGGGGCAGGTTCCCTGCTGAGCAGAGAGCCTGATGTGGGGCTCAATCCCAGGACCCTGAGATCATGACCTGAGCGAAGGTAGAGGCTTAACCCACTGAGACACCCAGGTGCCCCGGGACTGGTATTTTCTATAAGAGCCAACGGGAAACAAACAGAAATTCTTGCCACAGGCACAGTGACATACGTCCTGGGAAAATGACTGACTCAAAACACCATACATAAATACACACATACACAGATACACTGACACAAACACAAACTCAGATACACAGCACAACCAGAGCATCTGCATGAATTATTTTTGGATTTCAGAAGCACTTAAGAGTCCTGGAAATTTCAAATTCCCAATCCAGCAATCTGCCCTTTATTCTGTAGTTGAAACTGTGAAATACAATCCTAAAATGGTGTTAGAGCCAGACAACTTCATACAAATAGTGCACTTGGGCAAGATACAGGCTTATGAATCAACTATTAGCATACCTGAATAAATGTTTCTCAATTCTGGTGAAATTCTAGTCCAATTAGCCCCTCTCTGAACAGTGTGGCCAAACCCAAAAGTTCATTTACAACCAAAGACATCCTCATGGCCACAGCTAGAGAAAAGTAGAAGTGCCAGGAATATTTTATCCTCCAAACTGTCAAGTTTCGAAGATTAAAGCCCATTCAAATCTAGTCCCTGGTAGCAATCTCTGAAGACCTTCCCCTGGCTTTACCAGTCAGCACTGAAAACCAAAGCTCCCAGCTATGGTTCTTACACAGAAAGGCTAAGTATTAAAGTAATTCCAAAAATAAATAAATAAATAAAAATAGAATGATTCCATGTTGAAACCTCATAAGCAATGGAAATAAAGAGGTAAGCCAATTCTGTGATTCTGACAATCCAACAGATTGCCTGGTTGCACTACTGCTGATGAGAAGTGGTTACTTTCCCCAATACACAAAAACTCAAAAGACCACAAGCTAGCCCATTCTGTAAACCAAAGAACTCTTAACCAGACTTATCACTAACATTTCTCTTGAACTGGCAATAATCTCCAACAGTGTACTTGAATATTCAAAAACAAACAAAAAAGCCCAACAAGCTAAGAACCGAAAACTAATAGCAAATAGTTCAAAGAAGGTATCAGAGGATATCAAGATAGTAAGTCATTTACATACTTAACACAGCGTCTGGTAACAAAATTAATATTCAATAAATATTAGATGCTGTAAGACAGGCTACTTAAAAGGTATAGTTAAAATAACAATAGCCAACATTTATTGAGAGTGATCTATTTGCTAAGCACCTAAATCTAATTTAAAAAGTAGACCTCCTAGCTCTAATCTAGTAACTGTAATAAAATTAGATTTAGATCTGAAGCTCATCTCTAAAGTGTAAGTATCCTAATACAGTATTGCAAATATATATAAAAAATCCTAAGCAAATCATAACTTCATTTTCTAAAAGTCCTTTAACAACAATATAGTTATACCCAATCTTATTGTAGAGGGAGTACAGTATAGTAGGGAAAAACATGGACTTTGAAATCAGTTACACGTCCTATAGCAAATTACTTAAACCTCTTTGTATCTCAGTTTCTTCTCTGATGAACTGAAGACAGCACCTTCTATTTAATTCAATTGAAGTTTTAAAAAAACAAAACACTTAAAAAGTTATAAAATGTCTAGCTGACTTTCAAGCACATAACTGACAATAAATGTCAATCGCTTTTCTCTATCTTTCCTCAGCTATTCTGAGTTATGCTCTCCTCGAAATATAAAATGAAGAATGAACACAACGCAAAGTATTTATATATTATTACATTGATAGGCAACCTGAAACAGCTAATATGGCACTTTCAAAAAAGCTGCATCATAAAAATAACTCTTATTTAAAGATAATTAGAAGCATAATATATTCATTTACTGTTGCATCTTTTGATTTTGAACAATTATATCATGAAAGTAATTCAAATTCCTCTTCAAATTCTTAAAAAACAGTCATGAGATCTCTATTCGACATTCTTATTCCTACTATGCAAGTTTCTGGCTACATGTCTAAGTTCATACAGCATTCATATTTAAATACAAAATGATGACAGATCTCAATAATCAAAAAAGAAAATTGCATCCATTCATAACATAATTATAAAGATTCACTCTAAAAATTGTATTCTGATAAACACACTTAGAACATATCCACATGTTACACACATGGATAGACTTTGCCACTTTTGACCACTCTTGAAAGTGAAGAATTTGGGGGTTCAGCTTTTTTACTCAAAATAAAGCGATGAAAACTATTTGAGATGCATTGGTGTAGATGAGTTTTTACACAGTGATTCTCTGAAGTCTGAAAATGCCTTAACAAAAAAAGCTCTTTATAAAACTCAACATGAAGCCTATGCTTCTAAAATGATCCAGAGAAGTATTAACCTGGACAACCAAATAAAGAAATAATGTGAAAACATGGTTTTACTGCCTTACATGCACCAAAAGGAGGCATATTTCTATCAGTGCTACTAGCCAAATATTAAAAGGATCTTAGTCTATTATCTTTGTAAGTGGCTCACAATTTCTACTGGCACTAAATCTTTGACTGCGACAGTGACAGTAATGCCTTACATAGTGTAGACTTTCCCATTTGTGAAGTACTTCCTCATATATTATACTCATTTAAGCCTTACAACCACCCTGAGAAATAGGTAAGACAGTGTACCCTATTTTACACAGTGTAACTAAGGCCAAATGCAAGTTGCCAAAGTCATACAGAGAATGAGGGATACAACACATCAGTCCTTCTTTTCCAGCTACTCTTCCTCATTAGAATTACAGACCCCAAAAACAAATGGCATCATTAGAGTAACATCAATACAAAATAATAACAACAACAATAGATATTTTAAGGCATTACTGCTCTCAATTTTTTTCTTCTTGGATCTTAAAGAGATTGAACATGTAATTCAAAATATTGTTGATGTAGCTTAAGAAAGGTTAAAAGTTAGATGAATAAAAAGTTCAGAATCCAGTGAAAGCAAATGGATACATACCGAAATATAATGCAAAGAAACAAACTGAAGTCCAGGGCTTAGGAATTCATAATGTCATGTCCAGAATTCAGGTTTTACTTTTGACTTGCTACTTTGGCTGACACAAGTCACGGTGACTAAGTAAAATTTGAAGCACTATCACCTAATCAGGCAATTCTAAGAATCAATTAGGCACAGTCTTAAAATAATCATAAGCCTAAATTATTTCACAATGAAATAAAAATAATTTTCTAAGAGTTAAATTTTAAAATTGTGCCAAGTTGGGTTGTGCCAATCAGTAGTGCTTAATGAATTACAGGAGAATGTCTGACACACACTTCATACATGAAAATATTTATTAAATGCTAAGTTCTTTTAAAACCTCATGGAAATATAAATGTAAATAAGATTTTACCTTTAAGGAATTTTGCAGGTGAAAAAGAAGAGATAAAATGTATACACCTAATAATTACAAAATAATTACTAGAGGATAAATGCCTTAAAGAGATGCACAGCTAAAAACAGTAACCATCCCATAAAGGAAAATTCAGTCTCTTGCCAAAGTGACCAGAAAAAGCTTCATGAAGGAGGAAAAAATCTGAGTTAGTTCTTAAATGACCAGCACAGCTGTGAGGGTGGGACAGTAGCATTAAATGAAGAGCTACTAGTGTGGGTAAAAAGTGAAGAAGTCAAAAACTTCACTAGTGGAACACTGATAAGGCCTGAGAAGGATGGCAGTTAGAAAGGAAAGCAGAACTAGAAAGGAAAATATCCTAATGTTTTCTTTCCCGAACTCCACAGTTAGCTTTTTACAGAATCAGTTCAAACACAGGAGCAGTTTACCCAGAAGATAATGCAAGATTACTGTTCTCTGTGGTTACAAGTATCATTCTTGACAATTACCATCCACATGAATGGGCTCTACTTGACAATGAGAAATGAGGCCTCAGGTTTTTTTTCTCTAAAATACCATCCTAAGTTAACAGATCCACAACAGTATTTCTCTTCTTGTACCTTTGATCTTATAGTCAACTGAGAAAAGTAAAAATGAAGGGAAATGGAAATTAGGACCTAGCCTAAAAGCAGAGAGGGAGAAAGATAAGCACGGTACATATGTACGCATTTTTAATATAGCTGTTTTCATAATCAGTAGAGAGAAGTGTTTATCCAATAAATTAAGAAGAACATTCTAAGAAATTATTCTAATCTTCTGAAAAAGATGACAGGAATTAGGCATTTTTTTAAAGCCCTGGATGAAAAGTAGAGTAAATGACATTTTACAGTAAGTCATTTAGCCTATTTCATATATGAAGAAAACTGAAAGATGTACAAAAGGCCAGATTTTAAGGCCCAGGTTTTATGGGCGAGATCTTTCTTCTCATTTTTTCTAAAAAAAAAATTAACCCAACTTGATGAGAATTATGGACTGCTTTCCATCAGACTTTCGAAAAGTTATAGAAGATGCTAGTTTTTTTGGTTTGTTTTTTTTCTTTCCTCCAAGCTATTCTGTTGCAATCAATTTGAAGGTAAGTATTGTTTTTCTGAAAATTGATTCAATATGTTTAACATCTACTCCCTTCTTTACAAAAAAAAAAAAAAAATCAAAAGTAGAAAAGTACAAAATATTGTGTAACATATTTTAAAGTTTTAAGTTAGTTTTTGACCCTTTCAGAGGACTACATTAATGAGCTGTTTTCATAAATGAGATAACACCTGAAGAGATAAAAAATGATTATCCTCTAAGAAGCTGAAGCTGAATAAACATTATGAACATTTCTTTCTCTCTCTCTTTTTTTTTTTTTTTTAAAGATTTTATTTACTTATTTGACAGAGAGACTGAGGGAGCACAAGCAGGGGGAACAGTGGGGAAAAAAGAGAGGTAGAAGCAGACTCCCCACCGAGCAGGGAACCTAATATGGGGCTCGATCTCAGGACCCTAGGATTATGACCTGAGCGGAAGGCAGATGCCTAACCATCTGAGCCACTTGGGAGCCTCACTAAGAACATTTCTATTTCTATTTGGGAGTAAGGAGTTCTGATACTATGTACATTGCAATAATGTTTTCATTCGTGTTTTCTACAAAGTTTCACTTTATGCTGGCAAGACACTGTTGCAAATTTGGAGAGGTATCTCCCTCCTACACCAGGATTAGAGCAAATGCTCTCAACTAAATAATTTCATTTCCAATCCCCAAATCCCATTGGAATGGTCTTTAATACATTTGTTATCATTTATTACCACAGATGTACAAGTTATATTAACTAATTAAAAATTATTTGTGTAATTGCAAAGAAATTAAAAGCCTCTGAAGACAGCCCCATAGCACACTACAAAGAGGAAAGATGATAAACCCATGCAAGTTTGTTTGGATGGGAGATGAAGAAAGGCAAACAGCTTACTAAAAAGTAAACAGCTGTATCTCCGAGTCCAATTTCAAGATTTAGATAATATGCCTACAGTCATTTTAAATTAAGATAAAGTAGAAGTAAAAATAATTCTTGACTGCAAATTAAATGGAAATTAGGGTATCTCTGAGTATAACACAAAGTTGCTTAATTGAGCAGAGCATCCAGCACGCAACCAGGTACTGGGGCCTGATATATCCCACAGGCTTATAGAACTCAATAATTTTACTTTGTTTTGTCTTGTTCGTTCATAATGCAAGCCTAATTCAGGAAGAAAATTTTACTTGAACTTTTCACCTAACTCCAAATTTCTTGAAAACCTAGAAAAAGGTTTCCAAAACAGACACAGTTTCCAAAAAGTTAGGAGGCTGGAAAACTAAGACAATAACCCAGACAAAAATATATCCTTCTTGAAGCAAAACTGTATGACTCAGAAAAACCTTATCGGATAAACACTAATAGATAAACAAAATAAATAATACATATTATAGCCAGTGTCTTTAAGATGTGCTGTAAAAAGTTATGTTAATATTAGTATTATGGAATAAAATTTATTTTCTCCTTTCAGAGTTCATTTGTAATCACAAAGAACTACTTTATTAGAACGATTAAAAGTCCTAGTCCTTGTCTGGTTATACATAGAAGAAAAAGTAAGAGATTGACAAGGTAGCTTTGTTTTTGCTGTTTTAAATAATAGTGAGACTAGGCTGGGATGAGTCCACTGCTCCTCATCCCTATGTGTAAAATGATACCTCTTCAATAATATGACTACAGGCTTGCAATTATAGAAGACTTATTAAATCCTTGAACCCTAAAATCAGTTGGAAGTTCTCACTGAGGGCCCAAAAGACAACCCAGGAAAGAAAAACTTAATGTGTTTAATAACACCGGGGGGGGAAAAAAAAGGTAAAATAGTAATAACCCATATTCTGTGCCCCAACCTCTCTTCAAACTACTCTTTAGCTTTCCAGACAGATCAAATTTCCTCATTTACTTTATCCTCAATTCTATAGTCAATGGACTTTAAGATGTTACTCCTTTTTTTGCTGTTGTTTTATTTTGATTCCAGTATAAACAGTGTTAAGTTAGTAAGACATTATTTTTAACATCTTCCTAATATAAAATGCAAAAACAGTCATATATCATGCCCTTACACAGTAAATGGTCATTCAGGACAGGCACAAAAGAGAAAATATTATAGTCATTCATTCGGAGTATGGTCCTGAGCCATTGCTGGTCCTTCTTCCAACCATGTCTGTCTGTTTCATTTTGAACTGATACAGATCCATCTCCATGTAATTTCTAGTCTAGTGCACACAGTCTAGTTGAAGGGTGAGCCTTAAGCCTGTCAAAAGCCTTGGGTTTCCTTCATAACCTTCACATTCATCCTAACACTACAAAAATTATTTGTCTTCAAGCACTATCTTAACTCACTGCCTGGATTTGAAAGCTTCCAATGATTCCCCACTGCATGCTGAACAAACTAGAAATTCTTAACGTACCATGATTAAATGTTTCAAACCTCTAAGCAAACCAGAAGGCAGTGAAACACACATTTTTTTGTAACCACTAGGGCAGTCAGCAAGATATTTCTTATGGAGTATATGCAAAATATTAGGAATTAACACTTCCAGTATAACAAAAGAGAAATATGTAATTAAATGTTCCATCACAAAAGCAGAAAACAGCCTTGCCAAGAATTAGTGAGTAAATTTATCCCACAAGCAGCTAACTTTCTAAATACTCAGTCTGAATGGTTCTTTTACTGTTATTGTTGGCAAAATAAACAGCTAAAATAATTTATTTATGAAGGTGTTTAAGAAATAGAACACAAAGCTCATGGAGTAATAGAACTGAAAGTCAGAAATATTTCCTGTATTACTGAATACACCACCTTCATTCACTAATAGTACAGCATTTATTTCTTAGATAACAAATTTGTTTTCTGTCGAATAAAAAAAAAAAAAAACAAAACTTTCACCAAATTATCATACATAAATGAAAATATATGACATGTGCCAAGAAAACTGATTTACAATATAGGGGCCTACTCTTTAAAAAGTTCCTAAAGTTCTCATTTTATGAAATGACTAGTAATAGACCATAGAAGAGCAACAGTAACATTCATAATTGCAATCACTGAAGAGTTCAAGCAATTTACAGACATTTTCTAAAAATCAATGTACACATATATAAATTCTGAGTTAGAAAAATATGGAGTGAGAAAGAGAACTAATGGTCAGGTGACTTAATGTTCTGACCAATTTGATACACATTTCCAGCCTCTCTTCTTCATTCTGAGGTTTTCTAAACTGTAGAGCGGTCCATTCAAGAAAGTTTATTATTTATTTGAATCTGCTCAGAACTACATCATAAACAATTCCAAAAGAACTCTGCAGTTATCCCTGAGAAGAAAAATACACATTTCAATTTAAGGCAATAATTAGAAACAAAGACATTTTTGCTGACTATATTGCTATATTTTTAATAAAAGCAACCCCACAAAATTATAAAACACACTCTTTTAGCAAAGTCAGGTCCACTTTTCACCTTATCAAATATTAAAAAGGATCTCTTCACTTCTCAGAGGTTTAACTGATAACAGTATTAAATAGTCACCCCACACCCACACTCTTCTAAAAGTATCTGCATTTTCACCTAGATGAAGGTCTAAGAGAAAGGGCAAGTTTTTTCTGTATAAAGCCAAATAATAAAAGGTGTTACGCTTTGCAGGCAACACTGTCCCTATCAAGTACAAAACTCAGCCTTGATAGCATGAAAGCAGCCAGAGACAATATATAAAGAATGAGCATGGCTGTGTTCCAATAAAACTTTACCTACAAAAACAGGCTATAGGTTGAATTTGGACCAAGAGCAATAATTTCCTCACCCTGATGTAGATGATTAAATTTTCAAGTTTGCTGGCTCTGTCTCTAGTGACAGAGAAATTCACTTAAATACTCTTCTTGTTTATTTCTTCTACTCAGGAATCCAAACTAGATCAGGAATTTTCAACATTTTTTAAGTGGTGAATCTTTTTCTAATAAAATTAAGTGTGAAGCTATTCTAGATTGCCAGGCCTCCCCAAAGACCCCTAAGAAGCCTCCCAGGGCCCATATACAGGTCTGTGGGACAATGACCAGCTGATCTCTAAGGTTCCACTCAATCCCAAGAACCAATATTGACATGTTTTCCTCACTGTCACCTCAGGCATCAGCAGAAGATGAGAGCAGCATTCTATGGATTAGGGGCCTTCCAGATACTCCAGAAATAACACTATCCCCTTCCATAAAGAAGAGCAGTTACATGTCAAAATTAAAAATAAAGAACTGGTAAAAAAGTGGAAGACACTGAAGTGAAAGTTTAAAAAAAACTACCTATGTATTTAATTAATATGTCTCTTGCTAAAAATCTATAAAAAAATTACTTGAAGTTTTATTACAGCTTACTTTTTCTTCAAGTTTTTATACATAATCAGTAAGTTGAAGAAGATTTCAATGGAGTATATTTAATCTATTCTTGACATCATCCCTTAAGAAGTTAAAATATTTGCATGTAAATCACTCTACAATTAAAAAATAGTATTATCTATTAAAATAGGTCAAGGCTAGGATCTCTACTTAGTAAAGCAAATTAATTTTAGATACTAGAATCGAATTTAATTTTATAACTTAAATCTGTCATTAACTTAAATTACTGTTCCTGATGATAGTCAAAAATCTCAAAGTAATAAAAAATTTGCATAATAGGACAAATATGTCACAGGAGCCCAGAGAGAGAATTTATACCCTGTGTTAAATGCCAGTGAAAACATCACATAAATGACAGTTTAAAACACTAGCACCAAAGTGATTAAACTCATAGGGGGGCAACTGCCTGACACTCAATAAAAATAACTTCATTCCACAAAGGTACATGTTTCTATAAAATAGAAGGACTTCTGTGTTACAGAAACTGAACCAAAAATTACTACTCCTTTTCAGCTTTTCATTCAACTTGCTATTAATATAGAGGTATATAATTACTTTTTCCCCTGTATCTCAAACTCTCAAGAAAGAAAGATCAAGTCATTAAACATTTATTAGCTCAAATTCTGCACCAACGGGTACACCAAGTCCTGAGCTTTAATGATGGATAGTTAAGTCCCAGACCAGCAAACTCTCCAGTGAAGTTGATAGATACCATGCAAGCTAATCCATACTAAATGAAATCGGGGTCCTGACTCAGACTCTAATTTCAGGCTTTTATTATACACTCATCTCACCCAAACAAGTAAGTTATGAAAACATAGACTATTTTTAATGACAAAAAGCCAAGACTTTTTCCAATAACATCTCTATCCAATAGTTTCTGATAGCAAATTGTTTAACTGAACTCACTACACACAAGCACCATGAATCTATATAAATCTTGAATGCTACCATAAAAAGCCCATAACTAAACACCACAATTGCTCTAAGACAGGAGACAGTGCATACTTAAAGTTTTAGTATTGAAGCTAGTTTTGTATAACATCCATTATCGAACCATTTTTCTTAAAGACATAAGTTTATGATATAAGTATGGATTCAACAAAGTACAGAAAAGTATTTAAACAGCTATCTTTCACAAATGTTTTATATACAAACGTATATGTATTTATAAAGTGATTACTCAACTTCTAGGAGGAATTAAAATTGCAAACTTAAAGTCACAGAAACATGACAAAGTATTTACTACACATAGTAATATAAGCACACACAGATAGAGCACTTTTAAAATACGAAATAAAATTTCTGACATTTTAAAAATAGAGTAAATGTGAAGGAAAAGTGACAGATTAAGAAATACAAGCCTACATTTAACTTTAAATCAATATGTAAATCAACAGTTACCACTTAAAAATAATTATATTTAAAAGATTACATTAATATTCAATAAATATAAATAAATTTTTATATATTTATATTTACATATAATGCTCACCCACTGGTATTTTTATCTCTATTTTCAGATAAGAGCTTGTTCAGAAAATAACCATACACCTAATAAGTGAACCACAAAATTAAATATATCTGTATGATTCCATAACTGTAGCTATAATAACGTAGCTGTATATGCCAGTAAGACTTTCAAAGAGGGCTCCTGAGAATCACTGCATCAACTTACTACAATAATCCATTTCCTATGCAAAGTAAGTTGGACAAATGCTATCAACTCACAGCACTCATTCATCTTTCTCTCTTTCCTGCCTTTCTGTAAATACAGAGGCTTAAAAGCATAATACTCGACCTGTACCCCTGGGGCAAATAATACATTATATGTGAATTAAAATTTTTTTTAATTTTTTAAAAATTAAATAAAAAAATTTTTCTTAACCAAAAAAATAAAATGAAATGAAAGCATAATACTCGAATTTCCAGCTTCCTTTGCCACTAGGAGTCACATGACACAGTTCTGGCCAGGATAAACACCTGGGAAAGGTTTTCCTACAAAATAAAAGATGCACTCTTATCAAGAAAACATTCTCTTCTCTTCTGGTTGGTGGTGCAGCAGTTATCCTGGGACTCGAAAACTAAAATCACTCGCTTAGTAGGAGACTGAGCCAGTTTCCTTAATAACATCCTCGAGCATCTATACCAGTCTTACACTACCTACCCTTAGGTTTCTTATTGTGTGAGGAAAATAAGCCCATGGCTAAGCCTATGTGTATAGTTTCTGGTAACCTGTAGACTAATGCAATCCTAACACAATTTATGCTTTATGAATCAAGCCTACGAAATCGACTCATGTTATAAATCACTTTGTGAATTAGCCATAAGGCATAGTAATGATGAAAAATTAAGGGGAAAAGATCAGACAGTAAATGAATTCTTTTTTTAATTCATTGAAAAATAATAATAAATTCATTGAATTTATTGAAAAATAATAACATGAAAATATTAAACTATTAACTATTATTCTTAACTATTCACTAAATTATTTATGCCAGAGACTTACAGAACTTTAATACACATGAACACATTTAATTTTCACAGGAAGGTAATATTACCATACACAGCCCTTGTAAAATTTTCATCAATCCTTGACAAAAACAATAACACAATAAAACAAAGCTAAATTTACTTATTCTAAGGTTTTCTATTTTTATGATATTAAAATGTCCTTTCTTTTATGAAATAGGAATAGTGGAGAATGAGTTTATATTCATTTTAACATACTTAGTTGGCAAAATGAGCGACAAATTAATGTCAGTGCCCCAGTGTTTTATGAAATTTTAATAGTCCATGGAATCTAAAGGCCTGAAACCCACTAAGGTTAAATAACCTGCCCAAGACCAAAAAGCGGGTTGTTTGACACCAAAGCCCAAGATCATACATAACGACTAGGTTACGTAAAGAAAATACACTAAATGAACTCCAAAAAACTATTCTGTGAACACAATTAAAGATATAAATGTTTAAGTATGAAAGAAAATAGCCAGCCCAGAATATATGAAGTAGGAACAAGGACTTCTAAAGTGAAATGACTTTATCATGTTACCTGCCAGTTTTCTCTGTATAATGTAGATTTAAACCATACCAAAGAAAATGGGGTCAAGACAGGAATTCCCACTCATCTTAATCATTAGGTTTGGAGATTCATACTGGGAAGAACCATTCGGTCTCTTCCTATATTGTCTGCCTCTAAAAGAAGTTTGTCATTTCCCAAATAAAAGGAGTAGGAGCAGATATGCAGATAAAATTTACCCCCTGAAGTCTGCTCCTCCATTTCTTCCAGTTTGACAAAAGTAGGGGGATCAAACATGAATGAAGGTTAGAAACAAAACTGGAAGGCAGTCAAATTCTCTGTACCTCAATTCTTGGCATTTTATGCTACTGTATTTCATCATTTTAAACTCTTAACTTTTAAAACTCATCTCTAGTTGTTTGGAAATATAAAAATTTGATCAGTTTCTTAATATTACAAATAATGGTTTATGTCTTTTTAATTGAAAATAGCAAATACTTTCTGACTTAAATTTATTTTGTTTTGTTTTGTTCTTGTTTTTTCTGGTCCAGGACTTAATCCAGAACCTCACATCTCACATTTCCTTAGTCTCATCTATAACAACTGTTCATCATGTCATCCTTTCACAAACTGGACACTTTTGAGTACAGTTATTTTGTAGAATGTCCTAAAATTTGAGTTTGTCTAGTATTTTCTGACATTAAGGTTGAAGTATTTTTAGTAAGAATACTACCACAGATGTGCCTTTCTCCACGCAGCATGTTGATTATGTCTTATCACTGGTGTTAAGAAGAAGCAACAGAAGTGTGTAAGCCTGATGATTCACAGACCTGTACCCCTGGGGCAAATAATTCATTATATGTTAATTTAAAAAGAAGAAGAAGAAGAAAAAACAGGCCCAAAGTGGAGTCACTTGTGCTAAACCCATGTAAGCAAACCAAGGCTTCATAATTACCTAACAGCAGCTTCAACCTTCTCTAGGAATTTAGTCTTAACTGGTTAACACCAGTGAGGTAGTTTGCCACACAGACCCTTTCCATCCCCCAAAAGGAAGATGAAGTAATCTGTTCTTTCATTTACCCTTCTCCCTTCAGCCTTCCATTTTCTAGAGCTTCTGCAAGCTCCTTCCTATTTGCTAGATGGGATGCTACCTGATTCGTGAATCATCTAATAAAGCCAATTATATCCTCAAGTTGACTCAGCTGAACTTTGTTTTTTGACAGCGGTGATAGAACTTTGATTCACCTGGTTCATTTGGTGTCTACTAGTCTTTCTCACTATAAAGGCATTGATTTCCCCTTTATACTTAATCTCAGGGAGAGACTTTGAGACTATGCAAATATTCTGATAAATACATATATACTTTTTTTTTAAGATTTATTTGAGAGAGTGCATATGCAAACACATGAACGCTGAGAGGGGCAAAGGGAAAGAACCTCATGCAGACTCCCCCCCTGAGTGTGAAACCCAATCCACAGACCCAGGTGCCCCTCTGGTATAATTTTTCATATTTTCACCCACTAATTTGACATCAACTGTGTATTCATGCTTACAACAATTATTGCTGCAATGTTTGCCTACTGATGATTTTCTATTTCCATCATTACTTCTAAATATTTTTACAAGTTCTTTTTAATTTATTTATTTTTGCGCATGCATGGGGGGAGAGGGGGAGAGAGAGAGAAAGAGACTCCCTACTGAGCAGGGAGCCTGATGCAGACTCTATCCCAGGACCCTGGGATCATGACCTGAGCCGAACGCAGAAGGCAGACGTTTAACCAACTGAGCCACGCAGGCACCCCCTTCTAATTTTTTTTTTTTTAAATTGGAATTCTACAATAACAAAAAGCTGCCTCTTCTCCCTCATATATCTATGTATTCAATTATTTATTTTGTTCAAACGGTTCCTGATTTGACCATTGGGACTCCTTTATAAAGATACTCATTAGACTTTCTTCTGAACTGAAAAATATGTCACTTTAGTTAGGGAAGATCAAATTATTTTTTAAAATGAGGGATCACTGATGGCTAAGGCTAGCTTTACCACTTCCATTATTACCAAAAAACATTTTTTAATGGAAAGAAACTATATATATTGAAATATCCTAAATGTGTTGTACTATCATAACTCTTGCTCATCCAAGACCTTATTCTTTGGTCATTATTTTTTACATATCATCACGGAATTTTCTCACCACTGTCACTATTTAAATCCACTTTACCTGCACTCCCCAATCCTCAGATATTACTGGTATTTCAAGAACACAGCCCAAACCACTCAGTGACAATAGTAGAAGTTCATTTTATCCCAAAGGTAACAAGCTTTAATTATGCTGAGTGGGGGAAAAAAAAAGTCAGTCGCAAAGGACAAATATTGTATGATTCCACCTATATAACATTTTTGAAATAACAAAACTGTACCAATGGAGAACAGACTAGTCCACACCAGAGGCAGGGTGAGGGAATGTCTATGTCCACAAAAGAGCAACAAAGAGGAATTCTTATGGTGATGGGATTATTCTGCATCTTGACTGTATGAATGCCCGTGTCCTGATTGCAATATTCTAGTTTCTCAAAATGTTGTTAAATGGGGAAAACTGGGTAAAGGTACCACAGGACCTCTGCATTAATTCTCACAACTACATGTGAATCTACAATTAGCTCAAACTAAAAGGTTTATTGAAATAAAAAGAAAAAAAGTTTTGAAAAGAATGACTACTCAGGAGAAATCAGATTATCATCATCGTGCCTCACCCCTTTAGATCTACGGATTGCTAGGCAGCTTCTCAGAAAGTTACTATCAGGCCTCTTCAGAATAACCAGCTGATGGCTAATTCTTTAGGGTCTCTTCTGAGTAGCTTTTATGTTGGGTAGGAACAAACACTAAGAGCTTAGAGAACAGGAAGATGCTAAGGGTCAATTATTATTATGGTGAGTGTTGATCTGTTAACTAACACAGTTAATAGGATCAAAATATACATTTTTATTTCAGTTCATTTAGCTCATATTAAATATTTGAAAAATCCAAAACATCCACAATTTATGATTTTCAAGTTTTAAGAGTTCAAAACTACAGCAAGAACAAAGAGGTTTAGTTCCAATGACAAAACAAAGCTCCCCTTCAAGTCACTAACACCAACTCCTCTAAAACACTTTTTATGCATAAGGATGTGAAAGCACAGAAATGGTGGACCCAAGAGAATTTAAAATTCAAGGACTAAACTTTCCACTCCATAAAAATCCCACCACAACCACACTAAAGGTAAATCCTTTCACAGACTGAAGAAGAAAGGGAAACACCTGAGTACAGAAAGAAACACCTAGAGTAAATAGTTCAGTAAGTAGCGGCTAATTAGCACATGAAAGCAGAGGTGGTTTTTGGTTTTTTTTTTTCCTGAAAAGATAAAAATCCTAACATAAAGTAGCCATCAGCTTGTTTTTCTCCTCACAAAGGCTGATATTATAACTACTGAACATATTTTGACTGACTATACATGTTCAATCTCTGACAAAGCTACAAAAGATCAACAGTAATAGGTACTACAATTTGCTTCTCCTTCCTAACTTACCAACATTAACTAATCTATCTAAACAAAAATGGTATGGGGAATACACCATCCCAAGTGTTCTCAAACACTCACTGTAATCATTACACTGTGCCGTCGTAAGTCACCTGTGAGTTTTTGTATATATAAATTCATTTTTCCTGCTTAAATTCAGATACTTCTAAACTCTTCCAAAGGACAGAATGCTTAAAAATCACATTACAGGATGCCCGGGTGGCTCAGTTGGTAAGCATCAGGTCATGATCTCCAAGGTCCGGGGACTGAGCCCTGCATCAATCAGGCTCCTTGCTCAACAGGGAGCCTGCTTCTCCCTCTCCCTCTGCCTGCCACTTCTCTGGCTAGTGTGTGCTCTCTTTTTCTCTAACAAATAAATAAATAAAATCTAAATTTTAAAGAAAGGGCAATCCTCTCGGGCCCCCTCCCTCCTCAAGAGCTTTGTACTATCACTTTGCTATCGCTCAATAAAACTTGCTTTGCTGCCCACTTTAAAAAAAAAAAAATCACATTACAAATTAAGAAATAATAACATATTTGACATTATGATATGATAAATCAGATATTTCATATTAGGTTCCAAAATGTAGACATAAAAGATACCAAAGCTTAAGGGAAAAAACAGGGTAAGATTAAAAAAAAAAAATTAATAAAATATATTTAAGTTTTTCCTATTAACTAGGAAATGTCCATCATAATCACTTGCCATGATCAGACTGTAACTGGCATAATGTGCACAGTTTGATACAATGAGTAGCTGATATAAATGTACATACATTCGGCCAACTTGTCTAATAAATTCCACTACTATAAAAATTCCAGTCTATCTCCACTGTGTAACTCGGACTCCCAACTATCTCAAACCTGAAGAACAGACATCAGTCTTTAACAAATTTCTTGGTCTCCTCTTACTCTCCTTCAAACCACAACATTCTGTACTCTAGTGGAATCACTCCTCATCCCCTACTCACTCTCTTGACTCCAACCAAGCACATGGAATGAAGGTCTACACCTATTTTCTTACAACGATGTGTGCTACTCCTGGAATATCCTTCGTGTCCCCTCCTCCACTGGTGGGTAATTTCCTACTCCCCTAAGACTCAACACATGATTGTCTAAGTGCTGGCATAAGACATCTCATCTCTTCAATGCTGGCACAGGACATCTCATCTGGGAAGTCCACAGCCTCGACAGCTGCTATAGCACTAATGAATCACATCCTACTTAAAGGATACAATACGGTGGTGAGTTACATGAAGGAGAGAGGTCTCATTTCATATTTGAATTCCCAAGGCCTAGTAAAAAGTATTTCATCAAAATGTGCTACAATAAAAACTACTATTAGACACTGCACTAAATACTAACTACTTTCTTTCACTTAATCCCAAAACAACCTCAAGAAGTTATTATCCTCATTTTGCAGATAAGAAAACTATCTGGTGCCAAAAATGGGGTGATGAGAGAGAATGGCCCATAAAATTTAGATATCAAAGAATTATCATCACATTCCCCTATCTCTTTAACCTAGATCAAAGTTACTTCAGGTAATTACAAATCTTCACTTAAAAAAATTTTTTTAAAAAGTAAGTTTTCAAATAAGTCAAGAAGAAGCAGTATGTGTTTTTAATGGGTTATTTTATCTTTATCTCAGATAGTTAATTTATATCTGAAGTATAACCCACTGTTACTTTATGTGACTTGAATTTCAAATAACAGCAAAGGCAGACCTACTTTTATCATTTAATTCCCCCCAAAATCCACTTGGATGAAGTTGTTTTCAGGCCCACAGTAAAATTAAAAAACAAAAAACAGTGAGTTTTCTTATGATTCAAGGGATCTTTGATCTCAAAAACTAAGCTTTACAATGATAGTATATCCTCCCTTTCTTATTAAAGGGCAAGGCCATTAATAAAATGATAGTGATCAAAGGTTATAGTTTATTTTGTTATTTTACATCCTTTCTTGAAAGGAAAGAAAAAATAAAAACATGTTGGCAACCGAGTAGTCCCCCTTCCTTTTCTTAGTTTTATTTTGTTATCATCTTTTGCAACTGTTCTATTAAAGGCCAGGGCCTGGGAATAACCGCATTAAACAAGTTCACATACAGCACTGCAGTTGGAGAGATTCTGAACCTCAGCCAATACATGCAAAGCTAATTATGGAACTGGTAATTACTAAATGTTTCAAAGGTTATGTTAAGGCAACTAAGTTTCTACCAATATCACAAAAAATGTTAATTTTTACTATAAATTTCAAAGTCGTGCTAATACAGTTTGAAATTAGTATTTCAGTTATAAATATGTACATATATTAACCTATAAATTCAAATGTCATTGTTATGAAAGGTAAATAAATGCTTGTGAACAAATAGGAATTACTTAGTGAAACATGATTTTTTTTAAAAGATTCTATTTATTTGACAGAGCGAGAGAGCACAAGCAGGCAGAGCAGCAGAGGGAGAGGGAGAAGCAGGCTCCATCGCAGGGTCCTGGGATCATAACCCAAGCCGAAGGCAGTCACTTAACCAACTGAGCCACCCAGGTACCCCGAAACATGATTTTCTAAATGGCACAAAAATCATTCAGTTCTATTTTTTTTAACAAAAACTACTTCAGAACCAAATATTTATTACTAGAGCCCAAAAATTTGCTAAAATATAATCAAAGTGTAAGTGGTCAAATGAGAATAGGAAGCTGTTTATAAACAATGATAAAAAGAAATTCAAATGGAAAATGTAACTGTAATAAACACAATTCTTCCACTAGATCTGAAAGTTAAATATTTACCAGAGATACTCTTTTGTGCAGATTCTCATAATTTAAAGTTCTCTGGACAAAAGGTATTTTTTAGCCCTCTATCAATATGACTAAGTGACTTTGCAAAGAATGAAGTCTTACCCTCTTATGAGCCCTCAGCTAACAAATTCATGAGTTAACAGCTAAATCGAAAGGTTTAAGAGCCAAAAAAAATTTTTAATAGTGAAGGACAAAGTAATATTATTAACTAGGAGGAAATGAGATGAAGCTGTGTTACAGATACAATTTTTAAAAATAACTTGTAACTTGCTAAAAACACATTAAATCAGATCTTGAAAGAAAAAAATTCAGCAATAGATGCTTCACCTGAAAAACTAAAAACATGCATTTAAACACTCTACAGAAGCAGCTACAAAGGGTCTGAATTCAACAAGTTAATAAAATGGTTTAGAAAAAGCATTTTATTGTTTAAAGCCTTGGGGGATAAAGCTGTTTGCAATTTATTTACATCTTTTACTTTACTAAATTGCTTTGGTGACCAAGCTTCTCATTCAAATGATTAAAGCATAAACCCAAATAGTTTAATAAAGCAATTACTTAAGAGTCCTGTGTTTCAACATAGGTACACAGAAAAATATCAATAGAACATTTAGTGTTCATTATTTTCAAGGGGTTTGTTATTTAGAATACAGTGCCCCACTGACTAAAATTTAGCCAGGGTTCCAGACACACATAATGTAGGACACACATTGGATAAAAGATTTTTTCCATCTTTTCAGGATATCAGGTAAAAGTGACAGCCTCTTAAATCTAGGTATGCATGATTTGGCTAAAAATTCAGGTGACATTTATTTTAATTTCTCCTTACCATTCTGCCTCTCTAATGACATGGTTAAATAAAAGAGGTTCCCATTTTCCAGGTGTGCTTGAAAGCCCCCTAATTTGCAGTCTCTGTGTTTACACTAGGGCTCTCCCCACCCTCAAATTCTCTTCTAGCTAAAGTCTAAGGTTATACTAGCAACATCACTATTAACTTCTAGGCAAATGATTGACCTAAATACAAAACTATGTCTTCACAAAGTTTGAGAGAGAAATTAGGAATGGTGGTGGGGGGGGGGACCCTGAATTTAATAAAAAAAATTATATATTTCCTCTATTCTTGTAAAACATTCCTTTTGCCTGTAATGAGAATCATATGGACTCCTTTATCAAGTCTATCCTGAAAAACAGAAGGAAGCATGACAGCAAGACTTTTCTAATTCATATCCTTCTGTTTGTGATATCAAGTTTAATACATTTGCTTTCCGTATATTACAAAATTCTCTCTAGCATTGAGAAAAGATGGTACAGAAAAACTTTCAGCACTCAATATAGTGAGTGCTTACATTACAAAGCACTCAATATGAAAAGCATCTTCTACCAAAACATTCTCTTTTTACTTTTTAATACATATCAAACTTTTAGAAGATTGCTTTTAACCAGCCAGGTAAGGTTGGGAAAACATTCACATTTCAAGCTATTTTCTCTTGAAAACAACAATAAGCAAGCATGAGGTTTGCATTAGTAATAAACAAATGAATATCAAAGTTAATAGGGTTGACACTTAACAAGGTTTAAAATGTTTGGTAGCTTTCTCTATGTTTAGTTTGCCTGTGAGTTTGGTGGGGGGAAATGTGCTGCTTTCAGACTATCAATGAAGCTTTCATGTTGTGGTGTTAGTAGTAACCGGCCCACTTCTGAATCAGGCCAACTTCTATGCTAGGTCAGTTTTTACTCTGTTCTACACAACTGGCAGGAAAAGAGGAAAGTTTAACAGTCCATTTATTTGGCACAATCCACACCCTTTCACAGTGGAGGTTTTGTCTTTTCCAGTCTTGTTTGGTGACCCCACTCCATTCCCCAACTGATAGTAGATTTCAAGTATTGCTGTTCTAATTAATCAAGGGAAGGCACAGGTCCTCGCTCCCCGCCCCTTAATTTCCACTAAAGGCCTATGACATCATTTTCTGACCCGCCTTGCTAGGTCCTAATATTCTCAACTTGTTTGAATTTATTTGGTACTTCAAACACTGAAAGGAATTGAAATATTTCACTGAAATGTGTTTTTCCATCACACCACCACTGAGAAAGTGCATTTTCAGATGCAGAAGACTGAACTGACAATTTTAAAACAAACAGTAGAGAAGGAAGGCACATGGGAGGCAGTGCAATGCCCAGGGACAAGATCAAAGCAGGATACTGCTTGGTTTTGATAAAAGAATCCTTTAGAATTGGAACTTGCCGGAAATATAGTGAAATGAATATTCTTGTAAAATTATCATACATCTTCCATTCTTTTGGTAAATATGTGCAACCTATGATCCCCCAGATGTGATGGCTCCATCAGGAAAAATGAAAAAAATCAGAAATGGTACCAGGTGCCATTCTTGGGCCTTGTCCAAAGGCAGTCAGCGAAAGATTCTATTTTACTCTGTTCTCCCCACATTAAATAATAATAATCAACATCAGAGAAGGAGAGCATTTGGGTTTGAACAGATGGCATCCAATACCTAACAAGTGAAGCAACTCTTTCAAGCACTAGATCCTAAATGTCTAATGGTCCCAAGGATCAGGAGGGCTTATTTGTCTTAAGAGGGTTGGCAGCAGGATCCCCTGTAGTCACTATCCCAATGCTTAGGAATATGCGTCATTAACCAGTCAGCAACTAAAATCAAAAAAAAAAAAAAAAAAAAAATCAAACCACCACATTTTTATAAAATTTCCCCCTCTCTGGTCCAACTTGAGACGAGCAAATCCAACACCATCCGCAATCGGTCCACTTAAAGTAAGAGGATAAGTAAGCCTGAAGGTAAACGAATGTATAAAGGTTAACAAACTTATCTAATTTTGACAAGCTTGTGCAACACCAAAAGAATCCGCAGGGTGCCCTTTCCGGGGCTGTATTTGAATATGCCTGCTCTGCAGTTAGGCCTGCAATTTAAACTAAAAGCACCAACCTAGCTAATCAACTTTTCTTCCCCAGCACTGGAAAGCTGCAACCGTTTTTCACAGAAGCCAAATAGGTAACTATACAAACATCTCAATGTTTTATTTTAGAAGGTCAACACAGATTTGTCTTTCACAGAGCCATACAAGTTTCCTTCTTATACCTTTCCAAACACCACAAAACTCTTAAGGTAGAAGGGGCCACACACTGGAAGGAAAGGGGGCGTGCAGCCAGGATGGGAGGAGGAGCTGGTCAAGGCGAGGTGAGCCCCCCTCTCCCCAGAGATTCTAGAAGCTCCAGGGTGCGACTGGTTAAAGGGGATGCTAATTAGAGAATTCCCTCCTCTGGAGGGCAAACGAAGGGGTAAGGTCAGTAATGGGGTGGGCAGAGAAAAGAATATCAGGGAGAGGGGGAAATAAACCCAGGACGACCAGGGGAAAAGATTCGGAGATGGGATGCCACTGAAAGTTGGGGGTCCTGACGGGAGAAGTGGGGTGCGCGGAGCCAACTATGTCAGAAGAGGAGACAGGGACAGGAAAGGGCGCAGCCGGTGAGGCACAAATCCAGCTAAGTCCCGGCGGGTCTCACCTGGGGGGTCCTCTCGGCGGGGTTCTTCATAACCGCTTGGCGGAAACTGTTATCCACGTAGGACGCCATCTCCCCCCGTGGGCTCGGCCGGGGCTGCTCCGCACCCTCGTCGGCCTCCTCCCGGCCCAGCGCAGCCGCTGCCTCCGCCCTGCGCGCTCCGCCCGCCTGCCCGCCCGCCTGAGGCTAATAAGCTAAACCGCGGCGGCGGCGGCGGCGGCGGCGGCGGTAGGGCCTACGGGGGTGGGGGGGCGGCTTTGCTGGGCCCCGCGGCCCGGAGCGTGGGACAGGCGCGCTGGAGACCCGGCAGGAGAGCGAGGCCGCGCGAAGGGGGCTGGCGGCGCGCAGCTCCAGAGACCCGCGGTCCGGAGGGTCCCTGCGGACGCTCGGCGGCCGGGAAGTCCCCTTCCTCCTCTTCTTCCTCGCCGCTCGGCCGGGAGAGGCTTCCTGGCGCGCCCGGCTCCCTCCGGGCCTGGCTCGACACGCCTCCCCCGGCTTCACTCGGGGGACAGTGGCGTCTCCTCCTGGCCCCGGCGGGCCTGAGTTATTTTTAGGGAGGTACGAGCGACAGTAAGGAAGGGAAAGGCTTGCAGGCAGACGGGGCCTCCTCTCTCCTCTCGCGCGGAGGGTCGCCCCCTCCTCTCAGGGGCTCGCGCCGCCGCCCGGGAGTCTCCGCGAAGCACTCGGCTCTCCCGCGTCCCTAGTCCTCGGGCACTTGGGCGCCGCAGCCGCCGTCGGGACGACTGGCTCAGGTCCGGGCGCAGCGAAGCCCGATCGCCTCCGCCGCCGTCCCAGCCGCTCCTAGTCTCCGTCTATTGGGCTCGGCCGTCCCTCCCGACTGCTGCTGCATCCCCCCGGGCCGCCCCGCCGCCGCCGCCGCCGCCTCTGCTGCTCTGGCCGCCGCCGTGGGCTCCACCGCCGCCGCCTCCCCCCATCAGCGCGCCCGGAGCGGAGCTGCCCCGGCGCCGCTGCGGCCAGAGCACCCAGCCGGGGCTGCAGCCCTCCGGCCCAATCGCTCTCGGCAACTTTGTTCCCGGTCTGCGCGGGGCGGGGGAGGGGGAAGAGGGGGCCACGGGCTGTCCGGGTCTGGACTCCCGGCGGCGGGCGTCCGAGGGCCGAGGGCCAAGAGCCGAGAGCCGCGCACAGCCCCCTCGGAGAGAGTGTTTGGGAAGCGGCGACTCCCCCTCCGCTTCCTCCGCCTCTTCCTCCTCCTGCGCCTTCTCCGGCCGCTGGAGCCGCTCCTCAGGGAGGAAGCGGCCTCCCGGGCTTGTTGCTTTGTGCGGCAACCATGGTGAGGAGTGAGTGACAAGGCGGAGGCGAGTCGGCTGGCGCCGCATCATCGAGGGGCGGGGCGGCCCGTCGCGCTCGGTCCCGCCTCCCCGCGCTCCTTGCGCCGGCCCGCCCGCCGGCCGCGCCCTCCCTCCGGAGAAGCACCTTCCAACGCGACCAGGTGAGCCCGCGCTCCGGCCGCGACAGGGTCTCAGTGCTCTGGGCTGAGCGGGCTAGAGCCCCGCAGCGCCTGGTACCGAGGAAGCGACGCGAGTCCCGGTGCCAGGGTGCGAAGCGCCGGGCTCTCCTCTTCCTACCCTCCCCACCCCTTCCCTGTCTCACGCCGTGCGGCGTACCCACACCCCACCCGGTTCCTGGGAGACCCTGCAGAGTCCCGTCGCCTCTCTCAGACTCCTCCTGGCGCCACGCCGAGGCCAAGGGGGCTGAAAGTTGACCCCGAGCAGAAGTGCAGCCCGCAAGCTTGGGCTGTAGTGGGCATTCATTTTGAACCCGAGGGTTGGCTCCGAGTTGCTTCAGAGACGATAAATCCTCTAAGATTTTATTTTGTTTATTTGTAACTTGGTGCAGGGAAAGCTTTCCTCTCCTGCCTTCCGTGCTTACTGCCACCTTCAGACACTTTAATGACCACGAGATTAAGGACATGGAAAAGTGCCAGTTTCAACACTAGATTCAATACCACCCTCAGACAGGCAGACAGGCCAGATTTAAAGGTGATCAGTCATTAGCGAGAGACCCGGACAGCAAGGTCTGTGACATAATCAGAAACATTGGCAGATCTGGCTCTGCATCAAGGCCGAGCAAACCTCCTTCTCCAGACCCCAGATTTCCAAGCCAGACTCACTTGGTGCAGAGAACACGGTAACATAGCCCTTTAAGACGTTACGTCTCCTACTGCTTCATTTCCCCCTCCCTCTCTCTCTCAGAGCCAGGTCAAGGTGTGTAAGGTCAGCCAAGCACAGGGGACAGCTCTGCTGTTCTGGTCCTAAGGTTTTATTTTTATCTGCCTCCTTTCCCTCCTCCCCCCTCCCTCTCTCCCTCCCTATAAGTTCATGTTTTGATGTCTGTATGGAGGCTATACTTAGAGGAGGGCTGTTACTTTTAAGGCCTACTATATTGAACTTTTTTCAAATTTTCAAACATACTTTTTTAACATCTAGTTTATTTTGAACACTTAGGAGGGTTGATTGTGAGCAAACATTTTGGGGTCCTTAAGTCACCTTTGTGTCATTAAACAGATTGTGTGGCTTCCTAGAGAAGAGACTGCCCAACCTTGTGAGTTATAAATTGTATCTCTAGATCCTTTTATATTATGGGTCTATCTTGCTGAAACTGCTTCCCCACATTTTTTTCACCCCTTTGTTGAGCCCCAGCATCAGATTCTCCATGACACTGACCACCACATTGAAAGTAAAGGGATACGAATAAATGCTATTACAGCTCTGTAAAGAGAGAAGAAAAAAATCAAAATCTAGTGAAGTGAAAAAATATACCTGACATCTCTATCTGGTGTCTAATAGACATCTCAGAAGTAACGTTTGCAAACCAGGGTTTAGATATCTTATCCGAAAAGTGCCCTGACCCACAGCCTTCTTCATTCCAGTTAATGCCATCTGTGTGGTTCCCCTTGCTCAGGTGAAAAACTCTGGAGTCTTTCTTGACTCCTTTCTTTCTGTTACACCCCACAAATGTCAATAACCTGTCAACCCAACCTTCAAAGTGTTGTATCTGCAATCTACCCTCTACCTACCACCTCTACTGCCATGACCTTTGTTCAAGCTGGCATCACCCTTTGCCTGCACTTTGCAATTACCACCTATCTGGTCTCCCTCTTTTTGTCCTTGGTTCCAGCAGTCTTCTTTGAACAGAGAAGCCAGAGTGAGTCTTTTCACTTTAGCTCAAATCACTCATCTGCTAAGGGGTGGGGAATCATTAGTTCCTCATCTCATGTGAGGTAAAAACCAAAGTCCTTACCATGGCCTTGATGAACTGTGGACCTTGTTTCCTCCACCCCTTATCTCTCTAGCCTCATCTCCTATGACGCAACCCCCAACTCATTTTCCTAGCCACACTGGAAATGGAGATGCTGTTTCTGAATGCAGGAAGATGCTGTATGATGAACAGGCTCCAGTCTCATGGCATTTCCATTTGCTGTTCCCTCTACCACCTAAATTAGCTCCCTGATTCCCAGCCCACCAAAAAAACAAGCAAACCAACCTAGAATATTGTTCCCTCCCCTCCTTCATATCTTTATTCAACCGTCAGTTTCTGTGTAACTTCACATCCCTAGTTCCCTTCCTTGCTTTCTTTACCACCATCTAACATATATTTTATTTATTTTATTGTTTGTCTCCCTCCCCTAAAATGTAAGCTGCTAAAGTCAATTGTTTTTGTTCCCTTTGTTCACTGCTATATCCCCCAACATGATGTAAAACAATTAATAACTATGGTGTTCCCCTGTATGCATAGAAGATTGTTACATACATTATCACAATTGTGTCCCTGAAGTGGGGAGGGAAGTCTAGAAGAGAAACTTAAGCACTCTGAGCCTATTTTTCTGTTCTATAAAAAGAGGATAAACATTGCATGCCCTGGAGATTTGTAACGATTGAATATTGCCTTGAAGAGTCCTTGAACCATAGTCTTCTAGTTAACAAATGATAGTTATTTTTAATATCATTCTCATCATCCCACCCTTTGAGGTCAGTGGAACAATTATTATCCTGTTTACAGATGAGGAAACTGAGACTAAAATAGGCTACCTGACTTGCCCTAGTTCCAGGCCTGCCTTTAACTTTGGAAGGGTCTGGGATCAGCTAACAATGGAGACCCATTCTGCCCTATTAAAAATACTGAAAACTATACATTAAGGGAAACATAGTGCTGCAGGGAGGCGTGGCTTCTGGCCTGAAACTCACTCTCCACTTTCTTCCCATCTGAGCTCCATCCCATACCACAAAAAGTCTCCTACACCCCAGCCTGCACATCCAAACTATGTCATATTCCATGCAAAAGGACCCCTCAGCAGTTCTCCAGCCCTGGGCCAGCCTTGGAGGATTAGGCCTGGAAGTAGCAGAGCAGTAAGTTCCAGGGTCCTGGGTGCTTAAAGAGTGTGGAACTCCTTGTTCCCTGAAGAAGTGTGAAGATAGCGCAGGGTCCTTCAGAGCACGGGCAGTAGGCTGAGACACCCCCCCTTATCTGGATCTCACAGTCATTAAGTTGTGAATTCCAGCTATAAACCTGGCTCTTTTTTTCTGAGTGCTCTTCTGTGATACTGAATTGCACCAATGACCCTAGGTAAGGCATAATGGTATGTCTTCTCCACGATCAAAATAACTAACTCACTGTCCACTTCTACACCATCATTTAACTTCAATTACAGCTAATGTTCCCACTATTTAAAATCTACTTATCTACATATGTCAATAATGTTTATCATCTTTCGGCATCTAGGACATCTGATACTTGGCGTGCATTGCCGTTTGGGTATGTTTGAGCACCAACAGCATGTTAGGTATAACATGGATGACAGAACTGGACACAAATCTGCCAATTTGCCAAATAGTCTAATCCAAACTGTGTCAACCAACCGTAATCAAAGGAAGCCATCTATTATGTTGCCTCATAAAGGCAAGCATAAAAATGAAACTTTCTTTGTTCTGTCTCCACAACCATCCTATTATCTAGAAAGTTTTTAGAGGCTAGACAGAAACAGAACACTAAGTTTTAAAGCCAGAAATACATTTTGAGTTCTGGCCTTAATGCCGTTCTACTCATGACCTAAAAATCTTTTATCTTTCCAACAGTAAAATCTAAAACATACTACATATAGTAATATATCTTGTAGATTAGGTGTTGAGAGTCATTTTTTAAAGTGAGTTAAAACAATTTTTAAAATTTTTTGTGAGTCCAGCTATGATACGAGACTAGGGATTGATATATTTATATTTATACTTTATCTATCGACCAATTGATAGAAGTCATTTTGTTAAAACACACACACACACACACACACACACACACACACAGCGTCACTGTTCAGTCAATAAATATTTATTGAATGCTGTGTGCCAGGTGCTGGTTTTGATGCTCGGAATACCAATGGTGAATAAGACAAGCATGGTCCCTTCCCTGGCCTTGTGGGAACTTGTTCTATGGGCCAAGCACTTGGTTAATTTACTCCTCTCAGCCAGGAGAATGGTGGGAGTGATTGAAAAGATCCAGGAATCTGCCCTGCTCTGCTGAGACAAGAGCTTCCTCTGGTTACCATTTTCTCTGCTTGTTAAAACCCTCTGGATGAGAGGTTCAGAGCAGAGAGAAGTTGAATTTTATTAATGACATTCCTCACATACTTCCCCCTCCCTCCAAAACATTTTTTTAAGGATTTTATTTATTTATTTGAGAGAGAGAAAGTGAGAGAGGGAGAGAGAGGGAACGCACACAAGCCATGGGAGGGGCAGAGGAGCAGACTCCCGGCTGAGCAGGGAGCCCGATGTGGGACTCAGCCCCAGGACTCCAGGATCATGACCTGAGCCCGAAGGCAGACACTTAACTAAGCCTGAACCACCCAGGTGCCCCAAAACATGTGTTTATATTGTTTTACAGTTACTTCTAACCCTGACATCAAGTCAGTAAGAATCTCGAGAGAGTGGAAGCCTGTAGCTTACACACTGTATCACTCTCAGTCAGCACACTGCACTAGGAAATAGTGTATTCACCTGCAAATAGCACTCCGGAAGAGTCCCTGGTGGATAGTGCAGTGGCAGGAATCCGGGGAAAGATGCAGTGTGTTCACAGGATAGAGCTCACGAACTAAGTTAGATGAAGCTATCAAGAACACAATTACAATCAGACTCTTAGGTTTGATTTTATAGGAATTGTAATAAATTCGGTTTTGAGGATGCTGTCACATGATTAAGAACAACACTAATGTAAATGTCACATAGAGGCTTAGATATTTTGGAAGTGATTCTAAGAAAAGAAACCCATTTTTTCCCTCATTTAGTAATATTATCACCTTGGTTCTGCCTTGGACATAAAATTAAATAAATATGCAAATAAAAAGTACTCAGGCTAAGAAAATTGTTCTCTCCAATTACACTATTACATCCTTCATACTGACATAACTACTTTCTTCCATTGATTTGTTTGTAATTGAAATATTAGGCTAGTGGGAGAAAACAACCCTCTTTATTTCCTTATTGTGAGAAAGCCTATGCTGACATTTCTAAAAGGAAATGCATTGTTCAACTTTGGATCCACCGTCAATTCCTTCTATTGTTGCCTGGTGTTTGGCATTTATTTTTAAGCATTGCCCTGTGGAACTGTAGTCCACAATCAGTCTGCCAATTTAAAGGGGTTTAGGTAAGATATACAGATTTTTTTTTTAAGATTGAAAATAGGTAAAATTAAAGACATCACTTTAAAACCTAACAATGTAAATGCCACTACACAATCAATGAGTGCTTGATGCATAGATTTTAAAAGCCTGTACCAGATATCATGAATGCTCCAGCTAGTAATTCAAAGAGAAAAAGACCTTCAATTTCAAGCATGCAAAGTTAACCCAGTGAGATAATTCTGTCATAACGACATCAGGGAGCACTGTATAAAATTGTACCTGGGATTCTCTAGTTATGGTAAGGTGATGATGACACACCACTGAAATTACATCCACACGCAACCTGGTATGCACTGCAGAATTTGTAAACGTGTCCTACAGAAGAAGAGCAGCCACGATTATTGCCAGCTCTGGTCTCTAAGTGGTATTCAAGGGTAAATGCAAGTGTGCTGTAATACCAGCGTCTCCTATAAGACTGTCAAAATCAGACAAGGTCGTTTGAGCAAGAAGAAAAAAGGAGTACTCTTGATCAGCTGTGATTTTTTTAAATGCCAATACTCATAATCATTCTGAAGTCATTATTATTTAATATTTGTTAAATCCAAGACTGGTGTTAGGCACCATATGTACATAAACAAACACAGAGTGCCTATGCCTTGTGCCTACAAATCTAAATTAGGCAGAGGAAGTGAAGGGCAAACAAGGGCGTGGGAAACATGCACAGAGGGCCTGTTTAGAAAAGGAGGCTATTTTGTTATGTTGTTATTTTAGTTTTAACTATCGGAAGGTCCATTATGTTGCAATACAAAAATTTAAAGGTGGGAAGTCAAAGGAAAAAGCACATCCCCTCTATGGGAGTTTGCAGAGGAAACCTTATATATAAAATAGCAAAATGTATTGACTTAGAGACCTAATGGAAGAAAGCACAAGTGAAATAGCAAAAAGAGAAACTCTGAATATTGGATGGGCTATTATGATACAGGGACCAGGTAAAGATAATACATGAGATATGACACAGAAGAAAATAGAACCATCCGGGGCGCCTGGGTGGCTCAGTGGGTTAAGCCTCTGCCTTCGGCTCAGGTCATGATATCAGGGTATTGGGATCGAGCCCCGCATTGGGCTCTCGCTCAGCAGGGAGCCTGCTTCCCCCCCCTTTCTGCCTGCCTCTCTGCCTACTTGTGATCTCTCTCTCTGTCAAATAAATAAATAAAATCTTAAAAAAAAAAAAAAGAAAATAGAACCATCCAAGCTCTTGAGAGGCAAGTCACAATCAGTCCTGGCCATCTTCAGTGTTTTTCTTACAGTTAACATTTTACTTATCACATAACATAAATACAACCAGTGATAAGTACTGGTAATACGTTTAAAACAGAGTTCAGTTCTACCTTGTGTTTATCTCACCTACAAGGAATGAGCCTGTGGCATCATAGCTGTCTACAAGCATCCAGAGGTAATTAAATCAAGTAAAGACCAACATAAACCCTCAGTACTCCACCCATCCTGGTCAGGTGCCACACAAACAGATCTACTGACACAGAAGAAATAGCATAGAAGTGACTGAATTTACAGAACTTTATCACATTGCTGCAGGAAAAAAAAACATAATCCGTTTTTTCAGCGGAATCAATAAACACAGCTTTATAAAGGCACAGTGGAATATATGATCTAAGTAATATAGTGGGAAAACCTTGGACTCTAATAGCAGGCAGCCCCGAATTTGAAAGACTTTCTGATATGCCTGAGCTTTGTCACCCTGAAGACAGCATTTAAGCTCCCTGAGCCTGAGTTTCTACCATTGTAAAATGTAGTTAGTAGTATTTTTCTTGCCAGATTAATAGGACAGTGACTCAAAATAGAATTTATAAAAGTAAATACCCTTTCTCATCTCTCACTTCTCCCTAAAAGAAATAGCATTAGTCAAAGAATCCTAACATGGCCCTTCAAGTCTCTAGGAAAGAAAGACTTTAGGTTAAAAATACACTGACCTGTCTGACTTTATAGATAGAATTTTGAGCTTAGAGAACTAAAATAAGCTTAAATTACAGTATTCTAAATAGCCCCAAGCCTCAAAAGTAAATAATTTTCCACCTAGGCCAGTGATTCTGAGGTGTGGGTGATCAGCATCTTCTCAATGCCGAGTGTACCGGCCAGCTGGAGAGAGCTAGCAGCATCCTGAAGCCTCCAGTGTTCCACAGGGCAGAATGGGAGCTGCCCATCAGATGGGCCAAACCTGGCTCTGAGAGCATCTCTGCCTTTATCAAATGAATGAAAAACTACAAATTACTCATACAAATACTAAATCTATTGCCAGGTTTTATGTCCATTTTGAAAACTATAGTGGCAGTCTACTAATAGTCATGTTATTGTTTCATTTAAGTGTCAGAATTATGGATTCCAAATGTTAATATGCATAAACCTACACACAGCACTCAAAAGACTAAATCTTAAAAAAAAAGAAAAAAAAAAGTATAGGGTGCCTGGGTGGCTCAGTTGGTTAAGTGACTGCCCTCAGCTCAGGTCATGATCCTGGAGTCCTAGTATGGAGTCCTGCACTGGGCTCCCTGCTGAGCAGGGAGCCTGCTTCTCCCTCTGACCCTCCCCCTCACCCCTCAGCTCATGCTCTCTCTCTCTTCAAATAAATAAATTAAATAAATATAATCTTTTTTAAAAAGTGTAATAAAAGCGAACAAATCAGAGAGATCCAATTTAGTTACATATAAAGATAGTATCTATGGTGGTATGTTTGTAATATTTGCAACTCCCAGATTTTTAATTCATTTTAAAACCAAATCAACCTGTGCCTTACCCTGACCCACCAGGGGCCAAAGAATAATGCTCCAGGAACCTCTTGATGCCCTCTACCCAAGGTTAACCACAGGGTTACAATCTGATTAACCAAGTGGAATCTGTATGAAATTATCTGAAGCATTCTCCCTCCTCCCTATTTATCTTTGTGGTGATCAAAAAAAATTTTGAAGATAAGCTGTCTGCAATCTAACACAATTTTCCATCAGGAACCACAAAAACTTGTGAACACAAAAGCACTGCAGAATTTCCAGAATGAATAGTAGCGGCAGCAATGGCACTGGGTCCCGGGACGATTGGCTTTCTCCCACTACAGCACAGGAGATCTCAAAGGAGCACCTGTATAGCTCCTTTGCCTGATTAAAGTATCTGTAATCTATGTGACTGTATCAGACACTCAGTTAGCTGTGGGTCTCTTTCCTGGTAGCTGCCAATATTAGAGAATACTTCCCTTTTGGCCAAGACATTATTTGACTCTTCAACACAATAAGATGGAAATTGAAGAAAATGAAGACTTTCTGAAAGAGCTTCAATTCTCCCCTTCTTTCCATCAAACAAAGTGCCACGCATTGTCCAGACCATGCAGTTGTCCCTGCATGATTTCTGTCCTTGCCCTGCAGTGGGATTCTTTTGAAGGGCCCTGGCTCCAGGGTGGGGTCAACTCACACAAAGCTGGAGACAAACTAAGGAAAGGTGGTAATCTCTGTGAAAAAGGCCAAGCAGCCATTGGTGGTAGGGAGGAATGGGGAGGAAGAATATGATTCTAATCACTTTTCTTTCTTCCCTTCAGAAGGAAATTGTGAATTCATGGTGCCATCCAGCCACAACTCCCATACTTCATTTGAGAGACATTAAAAAAATTACAGCAGACGTGGTTTCTAAATAAAGAGCTTTGGAAGAGAGGCAAAGAGACCTGAGTATATCTTGTGCAAAGAAAGTTATCACAGTGAGTGAATCCCATCTTTTCTTGTGCAAATAATACTAAGACTCTTAAGAACCATGAAGTGTTTTCCAAGGCATCCCCACGATAGACTTCTGGCATTTCATTTATGTCACTAATAACGATAGTTGACAAGATTGAGTGCTCACTATGTGCCAAGCAATGTTCGGTGTCCTCTAGATGTACTGTCTTAATTAATCTTCCAGCAACCTATGAGGTAGGTACTATTACTACACATATTTTCCAAATCAGGGGAATAGAGACTTGATGAGGTCCCGGAGCCAGGATCTACAAACATGTTCTCTTGTACCCAAGTGTATGTGTTAAGTCCTCATCATGGGGGTTCTTAAATTTGGAACTTCTATTAAGTCCCAGAATTAACCATTTGTTGACAATTAAGGTGATTTTTAATCCTCAGCCCTATTTTCTTTATCTTCTGGCCCTGAGAAACGTGACATTTCTTGAGAAATATGTGATTATACTAAACCTGAATTCCAACCTAGACAACACCCCAGATCTCCAGGCTTGCCCACAGAACATCTGTGCGTAGGTGTACACAGACACCTTAAAATCAACATGTCCAACCAAAACAAATGAAGTACTTAGGGACAAATCTAATGAGATACATACAAGAGCTGTATGCAGAAAACTATAAAACTCTGATATGAGAAATCAAAAATGTCTAATTAAAGTGGAAAAACATACCAAGTTCACAAATTGGGGGACTCAATATTAAGATGCTGATTGCCCCCAGTTTGATTTGTTGAATCAGGGCAATCCCAATCAAAATCCCAGCAAACATTTTTATAGATATTGACAGTCTGATTCTAAACTCATATGAAAAGGTAAAACACTTCCGATAAAAAAGAACAAAGTTGAAGGACTCATATTACCCAACTTCAAGGGTTACTATAAAGCCACATTCAAGGCAGTCTGGTATTGGCAAAAGAATAGATACACTGACCAATGGAAAGAGAATAGAAAGGACAGAAATAGACCCACAAAAATATAGTCAGCTGTTTTTGACAAAGAGACAAAGGCAATTCAGAGGAGCAAGAAGTATTTTCAACAAATGGTGCTGAAATGATTTGACATCCAGCAAAATCAGCATGTTCAAATCTGAACTCAGCATCTTTCTTCCAACATCTTTCCAAATATTCTTATATCTTGGAGAATGACACCACCAACCACCCAGTTGCCCAGGCTAAAAAAAAAAACCCAAACAGACCAGGAGTTATCTTTGACCCACCGTCTCACTTTCAGCCCTGAGTTTGATCACTTATGAAATTATGTTGAATCACACATCTGACTCTTCCTGCCCTTCTACTGCCATTGACCTAGTTCAGGCACTACTTCTTCTAAACTTCGTCTCCAGCCTCCAATCACCCGAAAATGCCTCTTAAGGAGGAGCATGGCTGGAAGTAGCAGAGGGAACCATGGCTTCCCTAAGCACCATTTGCAAAAGTGGTACCTTTTCAACATCTTTTAAAAGAACCTGTTGACATGATAGTTTTTATGATTCTGATGAAAAGATGTTACATTTGGTCTTGCTGAAAGAAGGGCCATAAGTTGTGGAGAGAATACAGGCAAAGGATAAGACCTCTTTACCTGGCCCAGTGTCTCCAGTCAAAGTGTAGGCTCCACCCCATAGTGGCACCTAGCCAGTCCCTGGCCCTTACCCCTGGCTGGCTCCCCTCCTGTTAGAAACTGCCTGGACCTTTGCACAGTGTGGTCTTTTGAAAAATCAAATCTGTCATGTAATTCCAAAGCTAGAGTGGCTTTCCAGCTCACTCCGTGAAGTACAAGGTGTTTTGTACAATATTCAAGAGCCCTGAGTGTTCTGGCCCAGGTGCACCTGCCTAGTTGTCTCTCCCACCCCTTGCTACCCACAGAACTTCTACCCTAGTCGATCTTAACAACTGAGCCTCTGAGGATTTGCTAATCTAAGTCCTTAATGCCATGTACAAGCACCTCTTGCCTGGAACTCTCTTCTTTCCAAGATTCATCTGTGAAATTCCTACTCCTCCTTTCGGACCGTCTCAAATAAAAGTCTGTGGGCAGGTGATGGAGCAAGAGACCGAGACACCTGAGTTCTAACCCAGATTCCCTCTTGCCACATACCAGCTGCTTGTCCAGAGGCAACTCACATACCTCCTGCTGTAAGCCTCGGGTTTTGTTTAAAATGGAGGCAATATTATCTGGATAACATATGGGAAACACCTGGGAAGGGAGTCTGCGGCAATGGCAAAAATGTTCTAGCTGGGTAGACTTGTTAACATTTTTTACTCAAGATGTGTATTGATATATCCAGGCACCTTCTCTGCTAGTAATTTGTACTGGGTTCTGCCAACCATCCACCCTCCCCATGCCTTCATAAGTATAGTTGTTATATTTGGAACTTGCGTGGTATATGACCACTATTATTATTATTGTTGTTGTTACTGTTATCACTTATCTTCGTAACATTATTCTCTGATTCCTCATCTCCTCCCTCCCCTTCCAGGTCAGTTAGGCTTCTTACTCCATGCTCCCATAGCAGCTTATACATACCTTATTATATGCTTTTTGCATTATTCTTTAATCATGTGTCAAATGTCTGCCTTTCCAGTTGACTCTGGACTCCTGGAGGACAGAGCCCATGTATTTTTATTTGTGTACGTTCCAAGCTAACACTAGCCCTGGCACAGAGGAGACAGTCACTAAATTTTTACTGATTGGATGATTAAAGGAAGAAAATGTATTGATTAGGAAAGTATAAGAACTATTGCTTTATTGGGGCGCCTAGGTGGCTCAGTGGGTTAATCCTCTGCCTTCAGCCCAGGTCCTGATCTCAGGGTCCTGGGATCAAGCCCCGCATGGGGCTCTCTGCTCAGCAAGGAGCCTACTTCCTCCTCTCTCTCTGCCTGCCTTTCTCTGCCTACTTGTGATCTCTGTCTGTCATATAAATAAATAAATAATAAAAATTTTTTAAAAAGAACTATTGCTTTATTGATTCCTAACAGGTCCTGAGTTGCTGAAAAGCTGATGTTGTAGAAGAAATTCATCAAAAGAAACCAGTTAGGGCGACTGGGTGGCTCAGTTGGTTAAGTGACTGCCTTCAGCTCAGGTCATGATCCTGGAGTCCTGGGATCGAGTCCCGCATCAGGCTCCCAGCTCCACGGGGAGTCTGCTTCTCCCTCTGACCTTCTCGTCCTCTTCTCATGCTCTCTCTCACTATCTCTATCTCTCTCTCTCAAATAAATAAATAAAATATTAAAAAAAAAAAAAAGAAACCAGTTAGTTGGCTTTCAAAGGGCTAGACTCCCTCTGAAAGCAATTGGCATTTGGCCAGTAACTTCTAGGGTTGATTGAACTGAGGCCTTTGTATGCGTGTCTGTGTGTGTGTGTGCGCGCGCCTAAATTCATTGATTTAGAATATAAGGCTACAATGATCTTTAAAAATATAGATTTCTTTGATGAAACTAATAAATCAAAGCTATAGTTTCCCAAGTATCTTACAGCTTCATATAAAATCAACTCTGTTTCTTTCGATACATGGCATTCTAGTTTTAGTGATTATGTGGTTTTTCCCTTTAATAGAAAAGTTGGAAATACAGTACATATTATACCACATTTTTGCCATATTTGCATTCTTTCTCTGTCTCTATATATGTACATGTATATCATACACATTTTTATAACTTTTTCTGAACCATTTGCAAGTTACAAACATCATGACACTAAATCCCTAAATATGTCAGTATGTACTTCCTACTGATAAGAACATGTCCTATATAATCATAATGCCAGTAGAATTCCAAAGCAATTAAATTCAATAATATCTAAAATTCAGTCTACTCTCAAAGTCACTCAACTGTCCCTAAAATATCTTTTATTTTTGTTTATGATTCCAGTTGGGGTTATGCACTTTATTTGCTTTCTTTTCACTTTTGAAGGATGGAAAAAAGAGTACCAGTGGCCTCGTCTTCATGAACTAAGTGAGCAGAGAAATTAGACTTGTTACCATAATTGGGATTCATGCTAGAGATGGTTCAGAGGGACTCCAAGCCTTAGACATAGAGAGTGCTGAATAACCAGACAGACAGACTAAACACATATTTAGGGCACCAGCACAGCAGGGACATTTGAAAAAAAAGATTTGGGGGGCACCTGGTTAGCTCAGTCAGTTAAGCAACTGCCTTTGGCTCAGGTCATGATCTCAGTGTATTGGGATCGAGCCCCGCATCGGGCTCCCTGCTCAGTGGGAGTTTGCTTCTCCTTCTCCCTCTGTCCTCTCTCTCTCTCTGTCCCCAATAAATAAATAAAATCTTTAAGAAAACAAAAAATTAAAAAAGATTTTTAAAAGATTCAAATAAAGATGGGCACCTGGGTGGCTCAGTTGTTAAGCATCTGCCTTCAGCTCAGGTCATGATCCTGGAATCCTGGGATCGAGTCCCACATCGGGCTCCCTGCTCAGCAGGGAGTCTGCTTCTCCCTCTGACTTCTCCTTTCTCATGCTCTCTCTCTCAAATAAATAAGTAAAATATTAAAAAAAAAAAAAGATTCAAATAAAGAAAGGAAAGAAGGGAAAAAAGAGGAAAGGAGAAAAAAGGGAAAAGCATCAAAATGCTCATTAAAAAGAAAATCAGGGGCGCCTGAGTGGCTCAGTGCGTTAAGCCTCTGCCTTCAGCTCAGGTCATGACCTCAGGGTCCTGGGATCGAGTCCCACATGGGGCTCTCTGCTCAGCAGGGAGCCTGCTTCCCCCTCTCTCTCGTTCTGCCTGCCTCTGTGCCTACTTGTGATCTCTCTCCGTCAAATAAATAAATAAAATCTTAAAAAAAAAAAAAAAGTGGGGTGCCTGGGTGGCTCAGTGGGTTAAGCCTCTGCCTTCAGCCCAGGTCCTGATCTCAGGGTCCTGGGATCAAGCCCCACATGGGGCTCTCTGCTCATCAGGGAGACTGCTTCCCCCTCTCTCTCTCTGCCTGCCTCTCTGCCTACTTGTGATCTCTCTGTCTGTCAAATAAATAAATAAAATTTAAAAAAAAAGAAAATCAGAATTTGTTGGACTTTATCTTACATACTAGTATTTTTTAAATTTCCAATTTTATGTGGGATGAGGCACCATCTTTTTTTTTGTTTGTTTGTGTCTTTTCCTTTCTTTCTTTTTTTTTTTTTTTAGCACTGAGAATTTCTAAGGGTCTATGTCCAGGCCTGGTTGGCTGTAATAGGAGCCTCTAGAAAGACAGGCCAGCGTGATTTGGGGACACCTAACCAGGAGAAACTGTGTGCTGTAAATGTGATGTGAGTCATCTTTTCTTCTTCAAGGATCACAATGTGAGGATGATATCAGCCAAAAAAGTTAAAATGTAGTGGTTTTTTTTTTTTAACTAAATATAATATCTTACATAACAGGATGGTGGTAGATTGTCTCCTACTCTATACAGGGTGATCTCAACCCTGTTTAATACTCAGGTGTCAAACATTGTTCTGGTTTCTATGAGAAAGCTTTGTAATACAAAATCCATTTGATAGTTTTGCCCTACATAGTATATCCAATCTAAATGATGCTCTATGGTTTGTAGAAATAGTCCACTAAGGGTTTGTAATTGTACCTCTCCTCTAAGCATACCACTTAGACACAAAGGGATAATTCATACTCATTTGCATTATCAAGTTTGTAGACAACAAACTAATTCAAAAATCTGTACATGGACCAGAACCTAGTCCTTATTTTTCTACCAAGCAGCTTTAAGTAACTGCAACCATTTTCTTTTCCTTTCTTTTCTTTTTATTAGATTTTATTTATTTTATTTGAGAAAGAGAGTGAAGAAGAGAGAGAGCAAGAGGGCAGGGGGAGGAGCAGAGGGAAAGGGAGAAGACTGAGTAGGGAGAAGGCTGCAGGGCTGGACCCCAGGACTCCAGGATCATGACCTGATCCAAAGGCAGATGCTTAACCCACTGAGGCACCCAGGTGTCCCTGCAACCATTTTCTTAAATCAAAATACTATACTAACATTTACTGCGCTTACTTGTAATTATGTAGTTTAACAGGGGAATGTTATCCCCTGTGGTTCCGGAAGCACTTTAAAAGTAATGGAAATTGTAATGCACTCTAGAGAGATTTATGAGAATATTAATTAAAATCATCTTGTCCTAGTTTTCATAGTTTTTCCAGAATTGAGAAGGATGATGAGTAGGGTAAAGTGACATGTTTTCAAAATATGTCTGCACCTCAAAGCTATAATTTTAAACAAAGTCTAATGAATCTTCAGAAAAGATTATTTCTAGTAGAACATAGCATTTTTTACTTCAAAAATTACACAATAATTTATACTTGGGACACAGGAGGGATTCAACTGAATTAATGAAATATGAAAGAAATAAGGCAATTTCTGACAGTGTCTGAGAATCTATAGCTTTTTTTTCCTCCCAAGGCAGAGCCTATTCATAGTTCTACTTTGATGTACACACTTAATATGTATTAACACTGACAAGAGTTAAGCACACAATTTAAAGGAGAAAATTGCACCATTTTGAGTATAGCTCCCAGATGATTTAATAAACACCAAAAAAGTACATTTAAATACAAATGTAAATGTAACTTAAAATACCAAAAGCTGTGGGGCGCCTGGCTGGCTCAGTGGGTTAAGCCTTTGCCTTCAGCTCAGGTCATGATCTCAGGGTCCTGGGATCAAATCCCATATCCGGCACTCTGCTCGGTGGGGAGCCCATTTCCCCTCTCTCTCTGCCTGTCTCTCTACCTACTTGTGATCTCTCTGTCTCTGTCAAATATTAAATAATTATCTTTTTAAAAATACCAAAAGCTGAGAAGTTCAGCTCTGATTATGCTGTCAGGTACTAAGACAAATGAAGGGGTGACAGAGCAAGGAGATCCAGAAATTTAATTTCAGAGATAGCAAGCGCTCAGTCTGTTGAATGGATTATTTATCCACCAATTTTTACAGCCAGAATTGTTCTGGAACAGTTTTCTGATTATGATCAGATTAATACTTTTATGAAACTGCAATTGAAAATGTTTGACTAGGGGTGTCTGGGTGGGCCAGTCGGTTGAGGGGCTAACTCTTGATTTTTGGCTCAGGTCATGATCTGAGGATCCTGAGATGGAGCCCCCAAGGTGGGGGGAGCTCCACATTCAGTGGGGAGCTGCTTGAGATTCTCTCCTTCTCTGCCTGCCCCTCCCCTGCCCACACACATGCTCTCTCTCTCCCTCTAAACTAAATAAATAAATCTTAAAAAAAAAAAAGCGTTTGACTAAACTTGCACAGTATTTATTTGAGGATAATGTTTCAGCACTTCCAGCTTGTCACCAAATACCATTTTTTTTTTAAGATTTTATTTATTTGACAGAGAGATCACAAGTAGAGAAAGAGAGAGAGAGAGAGAGGAGGAGGCAGGCTCCCCGCCTAGCAGAGAGCCTGATGTGGGACTCGATCCCAGAACCCTGAGATCAGGACCTGAGCGGAAGGCAGAGGCTTAACCCACTGAGCCACCCAGGCAGCCCCCCAAATACCATTCTTAACTTCCCTGTCCTAGTCTTGAGTCCCTTCATCTTGGCCAAGCTCATATTTGATCAAACCTCCTACTTCTCAGGTCCCAAAACAAAACACAAGCACAGACACACACATGCATGTGGATGGTGAGTTGACAGATTTAGATTATCCTTCCTTCTGTTTGACTTGAAAACTTTTTTTTCCTTCTTCAGTTAGGGGAAAACAATTTTTCAAGAACACTCATATAAGCCAGGTGCATTAAATGACTAAGTGTGGAGTCCAAAAAGGGACTGGAGAAGATGGGAAAAATCAAGATTCCAACATTCTATACAACTTCAATTTCAGGCCTTCCTTGACTCATCATTGCATTTCCAGAAATTGATTATAAGTAAAGAATCAAGAGTTATTTACAGCACTGTTCATAGTAATAAAAAAGTAGTGAGGGACGCCTGGGTGGCTCAGTTGGTTAAGCAGCTGCCTTCGGCTCAGGTCATGATCCCGGCATCCTGGGATCGAGTCCCACATCGGATTCCTAGCTTGGCAGGAAAACTGCTTCTCCCTCTGCCTCTGCCTGCCACTCTGTCTGCCTGTGCTCGCCCGCGCTGTCTCTCTCTCTCTCTCTGACAAATAAATAAAATCTTAAAAAAAAAAAAAAAAAAAGTAGTGAGGCACCTGGCTGGCTCGGTTGATGGAACATGTGACTCTTGATATCAGGATTATGAGTTCGAGCCCCACAGTGGGTGTAGAGATTACTTAAAAATAAAATATTTTCTAAGTAGTAGCAATCTAAATATTTAATAATAAAGCATTTATTAAATAAATTATGCTAGAGCAATAGAATAGAATACTTTGAGGTTATTAAACTCAAATTTTCAATATTATTTTTTTTAATATTTTATTTATTTAGAGAGAAAGCAGGAGGGGCAGAGGGAGAGGGAGAGAGAGAATCTCAAGCAGACTTCCTACTGAGCATGGATACCCACTCAGGGGCTCATTCTCACAAGAGTTAGCCCCTCAACCAACTGATCTACCCAGGCACCCCAGATTTTCAAGATTATTGAGTAACATGAGTATATGCTCATAGTATACTTAGTGAGAGAAAACAGTAGATTCCAAATCTGAATTTACAATGATATCCCAATTTTTTAAGGTATATGTAGATAGATATGGCTATAGAAATAAAAATGGGGCACTTTTTATGCACTTACTTATATAGAACATCAAATCAAAGTAAAACCTAAAATGAAATTCTGTATTCCAAAAATCGTGCTTTACATATATGGTTGAGTTCTGGCTGGTAAAACCAACCAATTTACCAACCAAACAGAAACCACAAAAATCCCAAGCCTTCTTGAATAGAAATCAATATGTTTTAATGTATCCAGTTGGTTTTTAGATGACAAATTGATTTCTCAGTTGGAAATTTTGATCTAGTAACTAGGTAATGTTTGAGTTGTGTTATGACCAGCTCTATGCCCACAGGGAAAGTGAGAAGTTTGTCTTTTGACTACCAGCCTTTCCTTTGGTGTTCTATTCATCCAATCCTCAAGCTTTCTTCGCTTCCTCACCCTCATTCACATCCGTTCCCTGCTAAATAATACTACGCTTAGGAAAGGTTATAAAAAATTCATTTAGCCCGAGGTAAAAAAAGTACTAGCCAATTTCATTAAGTCCTTCCATCAAAGGTATTTGCTTTTAGCAGGATATCAGCTGGGAAGCCTCCAGTGTTCAACTGGGGCACTTTTTGCACTGGGATAGGGCAATTCTAACACCAGTAGGAACTCCACACCCCTTCACCCTGAAAATCCAAAGCCCATGCAGAACAAGCGTCATCATGCTCTATCCTGGACTCCTGCTGATTGCTTGAGAATTCATTTCTTTACAGATATTTGTTGGGGACCTACTATTCACGAGACACCCTTCTGGGATTTCAGAGCAAACTCTGGTACTCATGGCTGCACAAAATTCATGAAATAAAACACATAACATTCATTTAATAAAAATTGTCTATTGTTCATTCTAGGTTTTACCTCCTCTACTTTCTGCTTAATTTAAAAAATTTTTGTTTTTTTAGGTTTTATTTTTACCTAATCTCTACACTCAACGTGGAGCTTGAAACTACAGTCCCAAGATCTGGAGTCTAATGCGCCACCAACTGAGCCAACTATTTAATTTTTTTTTAAAGGTTTTATTTATTTATTTGACAGAGAGAGAGAGAGTGATCACAAGTAGGTAGAGAAGCAGGCAGAGAGAGGGGGAAGCAGGCTCCCTGCTTAGCAGAGATCCCGATGCAGGGCTCGATCCCAGGACCCTGAGATCATGACCCAAGCAGAAGGCAGAGGCTTAACCCATTGAGCCACCCAGGCGCCCCCCAACTATTTAATTTTTGAAGCAAAACAAAAAAACAAATAAAAAAGGTTAGATTTAACTTGGAAATACCTGTTGCACCAGGCTTCTGCTTTCTTTCACATTTCACACCTTGATTTTTTTCTTTTATGACTTTCTTTTATGTCATTTTATGTACAAACTTGAGACCCCTGATTACATCTCCACTTTAGTAAAGGTATAAGAAAATGAAAGTGCCACCTGCTTGCTACCACAATAGCAGTGATCGCCTATCTAAGTTTCAGTAGTTTATTTGAGAGGATGATGCTTTGTTCCATTAAATTGGAGTCTCTGGGTTTTTTTTTTCCCCCAGATGTTAATCATCACCACTCTGTTACTGAAGAGGTTTTGTCTAGGTAATTAAAGATCTCTTCATATCATGCTTGAATATAAAGTCCTAAATTAGTCATATAGTGACCTTTTGTCTTTTTAATTTTTTAATTTTTTATTAACATATAATGTATTATTGACCTTTCGTGTTTTGAGTATAATGAGGTCTGTTTTAATGAACAAAATTATTTTTTGATACATTTTAAAAATATAAAGGAAAAATCTGATTATACATTTCTAATACAGCTGGCCTTAAATAGCATTTAAGCTTAGTAAATAATGAGAATAATTTATAAACGCTATTACAAAAACTCAAACTTCGGGTTAAAAAAGAAAGAAGCACCCCCCCACCCCAAGAAAAACTCTCCTAAGTAAAAAACTCATTAAAAGAAAAACTGTGTAAAGTATTTATTACTGTTTATATAACACTTTTTTTATGGACATCTGGATTTCACCCCTACTTTTCTTATGTTTTAAATAATGAGATGTATTCAATTTGTGGATAAAAATGTCTATTTTAAATGGATTTTTAAAAGATTTGTTTATTTATTTTAGAGAAAGAGAGCAGGGGGGAGTAGCAGAGAGAAAGAGTGAATCCATGTTGAGTGTGGAGCCTAACACGGAGCTCAATCCCAGGAACTCCCGAGACCATGACCTGAGCGGAATCAAGGGTCCGCCACTTAACTGACTGAGCCACCACACGCCCTAGGAAATTTTTTTCTTTTCTCTCTCTCTCTCTTTTTGAAAAAGATTTTATTTATTTATCTGAGAGAGAGCACAAGCAGGGGCTGGGGGCTGAAGGCTGGGGAGGGACAGCAGGAGAAGCAGACTCCCCATTGAACAGGGAGCCTGCTTGGGGCTTGATCTCAGTACCCCAAGATCACACCCTTTATCAGAGTCAGATGCTCAACTGACTGAGCCACCCAGGGCCCCAGGAAATTTTTTTCTTAATACACTAGTTTTTCCTTTAATATTCTAGTAAATGTGTTTCAACTAAGAGAAATAAGAACAATTACAAAAATAATCAGAAGTAACTGTGAAATCGACTTTGACCTGCTATATAAATAATAACAGAAAGTAAACATATTGACTCAGAATTAAAACAGTCAGTCAAAGGAACAATCTCTTGGAAGCCAGCATACCATACAGCCATCAGGACAAGGTCGGCAACCGGATAGACCAGAATTCGAAAATGGGTTTCAAAGTCATTGGAAGCATTAACTTGTTTTCATAGCCCTCTTTTTTTTTTTAAGATTTTATTTATTTGTCAGAGAGAGAGGGAGAGAGAGCAAGCACAGGCAGACAGAATGGCAGGCAGAGGCAGAGGGAGAAGCAGGCTCCCTGCAGAGCAAGGAGCCCGATGCGGGACTCGATCCCAGGACGCTGGGATCATGACCTGAGCTGAAGGCAGCTGCTTAACCAACTGAGTCACCCAGGCGTCCCTCATAGCCCTCTTTAAGCTACAGATTATTCGTCTGTGAAATGGGGTTTTTCATACCTGGGTCACAATTGTTGGGAGAATTAATATGTGGGAAGCACACAGTATATATTATCCCATAAATGTTAGCATCATCATCACCATTGTGCCATTAAAGAAACTAGAAGCCTAGTGGCAAAATTACCTAGAGGCAAAATTTTGTTGACTATATAATGTAGTCATACTACATAATGTAGTCAAACTACATAATGTTTATGTACCAATAACCAGGGTGTTTTTCTGCTATCAATATTTAAGCAGAATTTTTAGCATTATCCAGTGCTCAGGAATGTGCATAACTGCAAAATCAAACACACACTACAAAGTACCAAAGAGCTTTCAGAACTTAAAAAAAAAATCAAATTATAACCTGTTTGGAAGTCATAATATCAGTACTGGATCTCATCACTTGAATATTAGTGATTTATGTATAGTGGAAGCTACAGAATACTGGGCTGTGACACATCTATTCTGCAGATACTATTGCCTTGGCTGGGGCACTGGCTGGTTCAGTCGGTTAAGCATCTGTCTTTGGCTCAGGTCATGATCCTTGGGTCCTGGGATTGAGCCCCAAGTCTGGCTCCCAGCAGGGAGCCGCCTTCTCCTTTTCCCTCTACCTGCCACTTTCCCTGTTCATGCTGTCTCTCTGTCAAATAAATAAACAAAATCTTAAAAAAAAAATAATTGCTTTGTCCTAACTATTGTTGGCAGATATAAGAGTGAAGTGTCCAAGATTGGAGAGCAGGATTCAAATCTAAGTTAGCCTGCTTCCAAAAGCTTCTATTATGCCCTGCTCTCTCTTTGAATCTCTTCCAGGTAATACATACATTACATAATAATATATATTATAATCATAATTATTATATATGTATCACTGGATATTCAATTGCACAGTTGTTTCTACTATACTAAATGTGTTTGTCCACCTGTCAGTCTGTAGGTCTGTCTGTATGTATATAAGGCTGTCCTAGAAATTTTCTGTTTGTCCCTCCAGATCTCTACCCTTTTCACCTTGGTCTCTGCGCTGCTAGGCTGACTTTTAAGGACTACATCAATGGACTCCTTCATCCACTGGCTTCTAGACAAGTTCGGCCAGTAGGGTACAACAGCAGGAAATGAGAGAGAGGGGACAGCAAGACTTTGGAGTATTTATTCCCCATATCCCTCCCTAAAGTGGTCACTATGGGAGAAAGTGGGGAGTAGCCCTTGGCCAGACTTCAGAGGGTAAGACCCTTGCTCCTAGTTCCAGGGATTGGCATTACAGCGATTTCCTGGCATCCTCTTCACCCCTTTGTAAAAGGTCCTTTATTAAGAGCTCTTCAGGGGCACCTGGGTGGCTCAGTGGGTAAGGCCTCTGCCTTCAGCTCAGGTCATGATCCCGGGGTCCTGGGATCGAGCCCTGCATCGGGCTCTCTGCTTGGCAGGTAGCCTGTTTCCCCCTCTCTCTCTGCCTACCTCTCTGCCTACTTGTGATCTCTGTCTGTCAAATAAATGAATAAAATCTTTAAAAAAATAAAAAAAGAGCTCTTCAAATTACCCAGTATGTGTCTCACATTGCCTGTCCTGACCCCCTGACTGATACCAGTTCCTTATGGAAATAATGTAGTGGACTGTGTAGTTAATATCCTCGTCTGCCTCCCAGTTTTAAAATCCTCCTTCTAGTCAACCATCTCCTTCTGTTGAGATTAGAAAATATGTGCCCATCTGATATTCCTCACTGGAGCCAACACCCCCGGACCTGGTAGGCCAACTCTGTAAAAACCACCACCTCCCAATAATGATTTGTTCCTGTGGTGAAGCTGTAATTTAAGCCAAATGATAGAGATTCTTCACCTAGAATTTCTCAAATTAGAGGAAAAAGAGGCCCTCTTCTTCCTGAACTAAAGACTGTTAATTGTAACACTGGGATTCTCTGCCACCTTCCTCCCTATTCCCAGCAGAGCATTCTGCAGAATGGAGCTCAGCAGAGACAGGCAGGAACAACTGAGAGAAAGAGGACACTAAGAAGAGGCCTTGAAATCACTGTTCCCAATCCCAAACTCTGAGCCCCCAGTCCCTCCAGCTCTCTTCTACAATTGCCTTCACCATTATGTGAACAAATACACTGTAGTTTTTTTCCTTGAACCTATTGGAGTTTCTGTTACATGGAACTAAAAGAGAAGGGGTGGGGGAGGAGGAGAAAGAAGAAGAAGCAAAAGGAGAGGAAGAAGAAGAAGATTTTTAAAAAGGTACTAGTGGGGTGCCTGGGTGGCTCAGTGGGTTAAAGCCTCTGCCTTTGGCTCAGGTCATGATCTCAGGGTCCTGGGATCCAGCCCCACATCGGGCTCTCTGCTCAGCAGGGAGCCTGCTTCCTCCTCTCTCTCTCTGCCGCTTCTCTGTGATCTCCGTCTGTCAAATAAATAAATAAAATCTTAAAAAAAATTTTTTTTAATAAAATAAAAATTTTAAAAGGTACTAGTTAAAACAATGGCAAACACTTTGCAAACTGGTATGTTTCTAGTATTTGAATCCAGTTGTTTCAAAGAATTCAGAAGTCAGCAATACTGGCCGGAAATCGCTAAAAATGTCCTCATCTAGTGCAACCACTCTGGAAAACAGCATGGAGGTTCCTCAAAATGTTGAAAATAGAACTACCCTATGACCCAGCAATTGCACTGCTGGGTATTTACCCTAAAGATACAAACGTAGTGATCCGAAGGGGCACGTGCACCCGAATGTTTATAGCAGCAATGTCTACAATAGCCAAACTATGGAAAGAACCTAGATGTCCATCAACAGACGAATGGATAAAGAAGATGTGGTATATATATACAATGGAATACTATGCAGCCATCAAAAGAAATGAAATCTTGCCATTTGCGACAACATGGATGGAACTAGAGGGTATCATGCTTAGCGAAATAAGTCAATCGGAGAAAGACAACTATCATATGATCTCCCTGATATGAGGGAGAGGAGATGCAACATGGGGGGTTAATGTGGTAGGAGAAGAGTAAATGAAACAAGTTGGGATTGGGAGGGAGACAAACCATAAGTGACTCTTAATCTCACAAAACAAACTGAGGGTTGCTGGGCAGAGGGGGGTTGGGGGGGGGTTATGGACATTGGGTAGGGTATGTGCTATGGTGAGTGCTGTGAAGTTTGTAAACGTGGAGATTCACAGACCTGTACCCCTGGGGGAAAAAAAAAATATATATATATATATATGTTTATAAAAAATAAAATTATTAAAAAAAAAAAAAAGTCCTCATCTATATATACATCAAAATCAATGGGACTTTTTATTACCAGGACCCTCCAGAAAACCTCTACTGAAATTCAGTTTGCTTCAGGAGGTATTTTGGACATATTCCTGGTCCAGATTATTTCCCAGGGGGGAAAATGTCTGGACTGGGAGCGGGGGGATGGCAATGGGTGTGCAAAGAAAGAAGAACTTCCATTTCTTCTCATTTTTAAATTAACTAGTATGGTTAGGTAACAATGATTAATAATGGTATTTTGGTTTTACTACCCACTGTCGAATTTTACTTATTTATTTTTTTCTTGGTTGGAGAGATCCTCAATGAATTTTAGATAGAATAACAGAAGATAATTTATTTTTCCTAAATACAGTAACCTCCCTCCATAGGTGTGACATTGTACGGATTCAAGAAAAGTACAAAGGTGGCACAAAAGACGAATGCGGTGTATATTCTGTTACAGTGATTTGCTATGTATTAACAATTCTTGTCACCCACTTCTTTGGCAGAACCATTGTGAGGCTAACAAAGCCTTTGTGAAAAAATAGGAAATGGTTTATAAATATTAATAATAGTTTACCTTCCTACATTTAGAAGCAGTAAGCCAACACAACCCATGATTTTTCATTGTGTTTATCAAAGAACATCTCTTCACTAAAATTCTAAGTTTAGTTATTGAGCATTTATATCATTACTGGTGAAGTGGTTCTCTTGGGAAGAACTGGGACACTAACATAAGAATCTGTAAGATTAACAATGAACATCATTAAAATACCATAACAGAAAAGAAAAGATCAGGAAATAACCTTGGGGTGCCTGGGTGGCTCAGTGGGTAAAGCCTCTGCCTTCTGCTCAGGTCACGATCACAGGGTTCTGGGATCGAGTCCCACGTTGGTCCCCCTGCTCAGAGGGGAGCCTGCTTCTCCCTCTGCCTTTGCCTGCCGCTCCCCTGCTTGTGCGTGCTCTCTCTTTCTCTCTATGTGTCAAATAAATGAACAAAATCTTTTAAAAAATAAATAAATAACCCTGAAGGAGGGCTGGAGAACATTGGAAACCTGTTCCCCAAGGAAAGGATGGATACGCAAGACATCCAAATCCAAGTTTTCCTCAATTTATCAGCTGCTTCCCCCCCCCCCCAAATGGACATTTGTGAATTCATTTGGAACTTAGAAGAAACTATTTCTAGGGAAATTATGTTAAAGATGGTAGTTTGGTTTCTAGCAGGGCTTGTAAACCTACTAACCCCCATGTAGCCGCACCAAAAAATTCTAGTTCCCTGTTGTTCCTGAGGGAAAACAGCAACATTTCACCCTGCAACTCAGTATGCTGGAATATCTCCCTAATTCCCAAACTGCTGTCCACCACAACTGCCCAGTTTGGTAAGTAGGCATGGAATGCTCCAGTCTCCTCTCCTACTGGGCCAACAGAGAAAGACAATTGTTTTCCTCATGGTGACAAAAGAAACAAGAATTCTCAGGTAGCCAATGTGAACAGGAAGGGGGCAATGACTCACATATTAGGGATGTTCCGAAGTTAGTTTTCAGGCTTGGGAAGGGCCTACATCCAGGAACTTGCTTCATTTTCTTTCACAATGAGTTTGTCATTGCTGCCCCATATGTTTGGTTTAGTTTAATAGAAATAGCTGTGTTGCTTCTTGATCATGAGAGGTGGCAGGTGTTCTGACTCTTCTTTTTTGTGGGCAAATAATAGAACCTATAAAATCCAGGCCACTCCCCTCCCCTAGCCCTTTGGCTTCCATAAAGCCTCAAAGGAAAGGTCACTCTGGACAATTGGAACTGAGGTACCAGAAACCATGCACAAGTCCTACCAGCCACCTCACAGGATTCTCTAATGACATGACATATGCACTGTCTCCTTTACATTATTCCAACTACAACTAAAGCTGGAAATAACTCTGACATCCATAAAAAAATTTAAGCTTCAAAAGTCTTTCTCCACACCCCCCACCAGTATTAGCATGTAAATGAACTAGCTAGCAGTCACTCATGACATTTTTTTTGCTGCAAAATTATTGGCTAATTATACCAATTATTGTATTCTTAGCCTATCAGACCATGCGTTGATCATCTAGAGACAAAAATGTTTCTTGGACTCCATCCATGGGGCAACAACTGATGTCTGTTTTGATTGTTCTTTCTGAAAACCCTGTTGCCAGTAGGGCTCATCATCATCATCAACCACTGAGGCTTGGCATGGCTCCAGAAAGAACTGCTGGGCATGGCATCCAGAGTCCTTAGGAGAGGAGTTCCTGCTTGGCAACTCTCCCTTCTAAAGAATTCAATAAAAACAAACAAACAAACAAAAACCACAAATAATCACCACACAAATATGTACTCTCCTCCCCAAAGAATAATCACCCTATCTTTCCGAACCCTGGACATTCTGATTACATGGGTATGTATACACACATTGAAGTGATAAAAGTCTCTCTCTGTTTTAGAGCGCCCTTCCCTGCAGACCACATTACATTACAGATCGCCATATTGAGGACAATCCAGTAAGATGTAAGGATGTATGAAGAAGCTAGGAAATACCTACAACTTGACAAAATATTCACATATCTATGCTTTGGTTGAATAATTTAAGGTTCTTCCAAACCATACATGTATCTTTACATTTGAAAATGTCCAGGGACCACCTTGGCATTAAAGCTTAATCATCTTTCAGAAAAGTTTTTTCCATATAAGTCGAAGCTTAGTGAACTATTAAAGCAACATAAGCTTAAAATGGAATTGTCAAGATCATACCAGACAATATGATGGTCGGATTAAACTGTGCCTCAAAAAATAACTTAAAACATATTTACATTCTATCATTCCTCAGTACCTATATTACCTTTGAATCAGTCAAATACATGATGACTGTTGATGTTTACTATGCCAAAAGTGTTTCTGACTCTGCTGTATTCACAGTATTATAAATGCACTCATCATTAAATTGTGGTTTTAAACAATTTAGTAGTATAAACTATTACAGATTTTTATCTCTAATGGTTCATTTTTTTCTCACAGTTTTGATACACACATCCTATTTATGGTAGGGCATGATAATTCAGGTTAGAGGCAGATTGAAACAAGAACCATCTGTCCTTTTCCCCCGTTTGAGTCCTTCTGTCATGATTAATTGTTGTTAAAAAAAAAAAAAAAAGCGTACCACCTCTTTGCTGGTGTTTTGCAAGAGGTCAGCAGTCATTGTCTTCTTTTAACGTAATGGTGCTGAAAATATTACATGCTTTGTTCTCTGCAGCACTAAACACATGACCTACTGTTGTGGTTCCAAAGCCTTCCCATAGACTGTGAGAGACAGGTGGAAACCACTTTTCGTGAATGTCAGAGTCTAACAAAATGGGGACAAAATTTAAAATGTTAGTTAAGACTGTTCCACTTTGTATTAAGTATTTCAGCTGTCTGCCTCATGGGGATGAAAAAGCAACTGAAGAAAAAAAATAAACATATCATGGTTATATTGATAAAAATGAGCTGTTAAAAAGCATAAGAAAAATACTGATTTTACATCAAGATGTGTCAATGTTTGACAGAAAATAAGTTAAAAACATAAACCCACACTTCCTAAAGACCTCTGCCATTCCTTAATTTCAAAATTATCCCAAGAGAAACTGAAAGGAGCCAGAGCTAGGATTTAATTTTTTTATTTAATTTTTCTTAGAAGGAAATTCATTCTAGGAGGGACCAACATAGTGGGGATGGTAGTTAAGGAGATGAAAGATCTGCTCAGAGGTATTGTGTTATGAGCCCAGGAGGGGTTCCCAAAGGATCTACGTCAATTCAAGTGGACGATTTATGAAATTGTGTTACAGTCCTCAAAAACACTACCTGGGTATTTATTCAACCAGCATGTTGGAAATACCTTCTCTGTACCCAAAATTGGATATAGAGAGGGGGCAATGAGATGCAAAATTGATAGAAGATATTGTTGCTGCTGTTGTTAATCATCAAGGAACTTTAATCTATTGGGCTCAGCCATTAAGTCCAGAATAACCAAATAATAGAGACCTCCTCTAGTGCTGTGATTTGGGGAACCACAAAGGCTCTCTCTTTCCCAGAATATCCTTTCCCTTAGTCTGCCCATTTTTCTGAAGTCCTCCCTATTAAAACCATTCTTCAAGTTCAGGCTTTTTATTTAAGTAAAGATATGGAACACACACATACACAGAATCCCTATAAAGCCCCTGTTATAATTATGTTACTTAGAGGGCTCATACAGTTAGCAGGTAACATTTCAGTCTTGGCATAGGGCAAAACAAGGTCCTGAGGTAGTAAAATCTAAGACAGGAAACCAAAATATAGGTAAGGAAGGAAAAACAGAATGGTCCAGCATAAAATGTGGGAAGTAGTTCAGGGAATTACAAAATCAATAAAGTGAGTTCAAACTATAGGTCCATAATATAGGGGCATTTCAATGCCACAGTGATAGAGCTAAAATTCTACTTACAAAGAATGAAAAGCTGAGAGGTTATTATCAGGAAGAACGTGTTAGTAACCTGGCCATATAGTCTTCAGACTAGATCAGAAGAGACAGAGACGGAAGTCAGGGAGCTCAGTGAAGACTATGGACTTTTTCAAGAATATAGAGACTAAATACTTGAATTAGATGAAGGTATAATAAGAATAAATTTTTATTCTAAATAAATATAACAAACTGTAGTAACAGACTGGTTATGAGAATTGCTGGAAAGAGGGGCAGTAACTCATGACTTTTACTGGGAGGTAACGGGAAGTTGGTGATGGCATTGAAAGATGCAAGGACGCTGGAAAAGATACCTAGTTTTGCCGCTGTTGGCTGCATGGAGAGCTGGGGATTGGCCAATGTTACTCTAAACAACTCTGGTCATATGATCGACTAGACATTTCCTTTTGCCTTATGACCCAGGACTAGAGATTTAGTGAGATATGGGCTGAAGAATCTGCAAGTCACAAAGAATCCAAGCCTTGGGGTAAATGATAAAGAGCAGAAAGCCAAGGGTAAGATTTCTTGGAATGTTCATAGTTTGGTGGGAAGGAACAGAGCCATCCTAACTTAAAGGAAAGGGATAAAGAGGAAGTAGAGGAAAGGAGGAAGAGGGAGCTTTAAGAATAAGATGATCTGTGGTATAAAATAGTAATCTAAAATATTCATTTTTTTTCTCACCTTCAAATGATTGTCTAGCTTGGTATAGAATTCTGACATAGACATTCTTTTAGTACTTTGAAATTAATCCACTGTCTTTGGCTTCTGTTCTTATGTAAGAAGTCGGTGTCATTTCAATTATCATTCCTTTGTTGTTCTTTTTCACTAATTACTTTTAAACTATTTTCTTTGTTCTGAAATCTCACTAAAATGTATTTTTTATTTATACTGCTAGGAACTCACTGGGAATCATGAATCTAAGGACTATGTCTTTTAGCAATTCTCAAAGTTCTTCAGGTGTTGTCTCTAAATATTACATTTCTCCCACTCTCTTCATTCTTTCTTTTTACAGACCCAAATGTTTTATAAGGGTGGTTGAAAGTTAGACCTTTTAATTTTCTTCTCCATCCCAATTGAACTCTTGCTCTCTTTCTCTCTCTCTCCTTTTAAAAAGAGAACAGATATGCTTAATTATTTTATTTTTTTAAGTGAACTCTACACACACCGTGGAGCTTGAACTCACAACTCCGAGATCAAGATACATTCTCTAGTGAGTGAGCCAGCTGTGCGACTCCAATTTACTTCTCTCTTATATTTTCCATCTCTTCCTCCTTCCAAGTGATGATATACGGGTAATTCCCTCAGGCCTACTTTGTAGTTTATCAAGTCTCATTTCCGCTCTTTAACTTTTCTATTAATATTTCATTTCAATTACTTCAAGTTTTCATTTATTGAAATTGTATTCAATTATTTCTTTCAAATCTGTATGTTGGTTTTTCATAGACTCTTTATTATTTTCTCATACTTTAGAGCCTTTCTTTTATGCCATTAATCACATTATATTTACTTTATAGTTCCTATTTAATAGTTCTGTTATCTGAAGTTCTCAGGTAACCTAATCCCTAAATTGTTGTGTCATACCCACTGACTCTCAGACTTGGCGAACTGTTTCCTTGTACGCTTTGTATTTGGGAATGTGTGTTCCTCTTCAGCATGGGAATCCCTGACAGCCTGAGCTAACGAGGTGTCCCTTTCACAACAGTTTTTGTGTTTGCTTTTTCCAGAAGCCTTAGGGTTTTCACTGGGCAAGACCAATTTTTCTATCACTTTTTTGACTTAGAGAGACTTGGTCCAGGGAGATAGTATTAATCAGCATTCAGCAAACCACCATCTATTTTTATAAATAAAGTTTTATCAAAACACAAATGTACTCATTTGTCTACCTATCGTCTGCAGCAACTTTCCTTCTACAATGGCAGAGTTGAGTACAACTGCGTTAGAGACTGTAAGTCCCAGAAAGCTGATAGTGTTTACCATCTAGCTCTTCACAGAAAATGTTTGCCGCACCCTGGTATAAATTCAAATCCTAAACTGGAGTAAGAGCAGCCATAAGGTCTAGATACTCAGGGAAGAGACCATTTCCTTCCACCTTGATTCTAAGCTGACAAGTTTTTTTGTGGACTCAAGGTGCTACTCAGGAGTTGTTTTTGTTTTTTGTTTGTTTTTTGATAGTCCATGCTTTCACTAAGGACTTGGCTTTTGGGGGGGGGTCCTGAATTCATGCAGATTTACTGATTCTAACTCTCTTGCATGAGTCCAGAGAACTCACATCCTAAGGACATTTAAATCCAAACTCCTTGATCTAGAAAAGCACATTTTTCCCACCATACCGGCAACCCCTCCACAGGACTGCAGCTCCCACAGCTCCTCTACTAACTACTTTTGTCTCCTGCAGGTATCCCTTTACAAATCAGCTGTATACTAGTTTTTCCTTTTCAGCAGTAACAGGTGTTTTATAGCAAAACATTTCTCTAGTTATGTAATATGTCATATTTCTGGGAATTGAAAGTTGTGTAAAATGGAACTGGAATTTCGGAAGACTGAGAAATTTTAAATTTTGCTAAAACAATTTTAGGATTATGAATAGGACTATGTATGTGGAGTCACAAATGTAGCAGATATTTAGGAACATTGACAAAGAACTAGGTAATGAGGAAGTAAAGATACATACAGAGTCACTAATGACTGGGGGTCATGTGACAGAAAGGACTCTGACCTCAGACTTGCCCCAGTTTAAATCCTACATGTGTGACCCTTAGGAAGTAGTTTAACTTTTCATGACCTCAATTTCCTTACCCATGAAATGGGCATAATAAGGTCCAACATATAGCAAAATCGCAAGACATGACCTTTGCAGTGAACGTGAATGTGTTACAGAGTCTTTAGAATGGTCCTTCCTCTTCAGATTACCTCATTCCTGCTTCGAAAGAAGGGAAGAACCGTGTTTAACATGTGGCATAGATCACAGCAAATATTTTTAGCTGCATTTAGCCGTTGTCATTGTTTCCATGGCAACCACATTACCCTGAGAAGAGGGGCAGAACACATAAAGATGCTATCTATAAAAGATTGATAGTCGCTTGTTTGAAATGATCTTTATAAGTCTCAGGGTTATGAGGGCAGGAGTTATCCCAAACATGTGGCAATAAAACTTCAAGTAGTTATCAACCGTTTCCCTCGAGAAACTACTTAGTAACTTTTAACTATTTAATAATCTGTTCTCCCTGCCTTCTCAACTGTTCTAGAAAGTTGTCTAGATTGATAGACATAATTTGTCAGAATATATATATTAGGTAAACATTAGGAAGGAAAAAAGAAGCCAGAAAACATGGTGTGAGGCTAAAGGGGAGTTGAGGTCTGGGAAAGGAAGGCAGGAGGTTGGTTTTGATTGTGGGGGCTGGGAGGTATAGTCATGCAGCCTAGAAGCAGGGGAGAGGGGAAGGGAACAACTGTCAGACGAAAAATGCAATTCAGTGTTAATCTCACTATATAGTGGTAGCACAACCACGTGAAGGCCTTGCTTGAATCTTATTTCTTCAGATGCAGCATTTTTTCCTACTAAAGAAATCCATGGCTCATTTCTCCAATAAATTCTTTAGACTACCTTTCTTGTCAAATCCAATGTTTTCTGATAGGATTTTTCCCTGTTTCCTGGAACTCACAGAAGACAACACCAATCAGCTCTCCAAATGAGTTTTCTATACCTCACAGTGTTTTAATCAGTCAAGTTTCATTTCTTAAAATCCTAGACTTGTTTTCAGTTAGAACCTATTCAAGTGCAATGAATATAGGGATACAAATCCCCCTTGGTTATCTATTTAAAATTATTTATAAACACATAATTAACATGACATAATTTCCCTTCCACCATGCCTAGAGAAAAAGGAAAGCAATATTGTGCCTGTACACTTTGAGTCTCTAAAATACAAATACCCTCAATTATTAGGGCGATTATGTTCTAAAGAGAAAAAACAACTTTTATTTAATTTTTTATTGCTTTTAGGGACAGAGAAAGAGAAAGCATGTGAGCAGTGGAGAGGGCAGGGGGATATGAAAAAGAGAGTGGAGCCCAAAGCAGGGCTTGATCTCATGACCTCATCACAGCCACGAAATCATGACCTGAGTGGAAACCAAGAACCCGTTGCTGAAGAGACTAAGCCACCCAGGCACCCCAAGAAAAACAGCTTTAAAAAAACTTACTAAATGAATAAATACATCAAAAATCTCAACTTTATTTACTGTGAAAAGCTACTAAAAAGGCATTCTTCCTCAATCTAGGAAAGTCAGGTTGTGTAGAACTTGTCTAGATATATCCAGGACTTTTATTTAGAAGATGGAAGTAGGTGGGGGGATGGATGAGACTGGTGGTGGGTATTAAGGAGGGCACGTATTTCATGGAGCACTGGGTGTGGTGCATAAACAATGAATTTTGGAACACTGAAAAAAATAAAATTAAGGTGTCAAAAAATTTTAAAAATTAAAAACAAAAAAAAGAAAGAAAGAAAGAAAGAAAGAAAGAAAGAAAAGATGGAGAATAGATTCTACCCGCCACCCCTCCCCCTCCAAAACAGGTGCTGCGATGGGGGTCTCTATTCATTGTCAAATACTCAAAATCAGCTATCAGTTGCTATAGACTGAACATTTGTGTGCCCCTCCTCCACTCCCTCCCCTCCCTGGCCAATTCATACACTGAAACCTAATTCCCAATGTGATAGTATTTAGGGATGGGAGAGCACCTTTGGGAAGTGATTAGATCGTGAAGGTGGAGCCCTCATTCACAAGATCATAAGTCTCAGGGTTATGAGGGCAGGAGTTATCCCAAACAAGTGGCAATAAAACTTCAAGTAGTTATCAACCATTTCCCTTACAGAAGAGGCCCCAGAAAGATCCCTGGCACCTTCTACCACGTGAAGACAGAGAGAGAGGAGACAATGACCATCTACAAACCAGGAAGTGGGCTCTCACCAGACACTGAATCTGCCAATGTCTTGATTCCGGATTTCCCAGTCTCCAAAAGAATAAATGTCTCTTATTTTTAAACCACACAATCTATAGTATTTTGTAATAGTAGCCAGAAAGGACTACTTAAGACAGAGTTTTAAAAGAAAGTCTGCTGAGAAAGGAACTAGCAAGACACCTTTGCTCAAGGACCTTCCAAAACTGGAAGTGCAAATTGCTCAGGGCTATGTACTAGGGAGCATCCCAGTACAAGAGTGCCCTTATCATTCATGTGAGAAGGTATAATTTGAAACATTCTAGAAGGTGCCCTGACCACATACATCTTCCTAGGAATGTAAAAAATTCTGTCCACAAATACTTGCATGCATTATTAATGCAAAGGTACGGAATCAAATGGAAAACCCACTGTTGTGTTACATTAATGTAACTTGAGAGCTAATCAATGCTTCCTTTCATCCCCTCTGTATCCCTTTCATATGTGGAACTTGATTTGAAAAATCTACACAACATCACAGGTTAAAGATTAGTCACAATAGAATTAGACTATGATAATTTCATGGAAAGAGTTTTAAAACATTATTATGTTTATTACTCTCTCTAGATTCTCAACATATATATTTAATTAATTTAATTTATATTTAATATTTTTTCAATACGATTAAAATGACAGAACTTGAGAGAGGAAACCTTGACCCCTATAAATGTTAGAGAAAACTTCACATGAATCCTCCTAGCACCATTTTTGAATAGTATAGGAGAAAAATATTATTCATCTGTATTTCTTTCAAATAAGAAACAATGAAGAATTCCAAGAAGATCACCGACATCAGAAAGGTGATTTTCCTTAGTTCTGAATTCTGTGATTCTTTTCTAGCTATCTTGACTTGTCATTTTGCAAATTAAAATAAAAGACATAAGGAAGGACTGGCTTTTAAATAGTAAAATGAGTTCTGAGAGCAAAGAGTGGTGAAGCCAGTAAGAGGTAACTTTTATTTTTTATTATTTTTAAGAAAGATTTTAGAAATAGTCCTTTGAAATGTTTAAAAAATTGTTAATACACTTTTGTGTTTCCATATAATGCTTTTGCCTTAGAAAAACCTGAAGAATATAATCCAAGACACATCATGCCTCCATCACTTTCTTCTAACCATTGCTCAAGCCAATTTTGTTGACTTGAAAATATTCATCGCTCATCTTGCTATTCATTATTTATTCATCAACTCGTATTAATAATACATAGTCATAAATTACAAATATCAAAGTGAATCCTCTTATAGCCGTCTTTTGACATTATCCCTGCAAGTACCTAAGTAAACAAATAAAAACTAAGGCTTGAGGAATAAATGTTAGTGGAAAAAGACAAGGAAAACACCACCCTCTTAAAGACAAGTTTATTTATTTTTAGAACACAATGAGGCTAAATAACCTACTGAGTCAGTCCAGCCTTCAGTGCATGTTGTGAGAAGCTTTGTTTTTGCTCAGTATCTTCTCTTTTGTTGATCCTTAAAATGAAAGCATTGAAATTTCGCTTTGCAAAGCTGCTCCAACATTTCATTCTGCAATTATCTTTGTGGGGTTGAGTCATAAATAGATAAACTTAAACCAAAGGGTAATGCCTACATATATGTTTATCAACTCTTTTTGGTACGGAGCATTGAAAAATGCCATCAGCCAGGGGTGCCTGGCTGGTGCAGTCAGCAGAGCATGTGATTCTTGATCTTGGGGTCGTGAGTACAGGCCCCACAGTTGGGCCTAGGGATTACTTCCTAAAAAAAATGCAAGAGCCTGAATGAACTGAAGATAAATGGATGAGCAACACGGACAGTGAAACACAAGCAGCTTTCAGGACTAGCCAAGATAGTCGGGTGAGGTGATTAAGAGCTGGGACAGCACACCTTTCAGTAAGGGAAAAGGTGAGGGTGGGGGAACCTTGAGGAAAACCTGGGTCTGGGACCAATGCAACAGACTAGGTTTGAGTCTCAGTCTGTTTTTCCAAGTGTCAATTTCCTTACCTAAAACAGGGGATCATTGGATCTTCATTAAATATGTTAATAACCTATCCTATGATAGTGACTCGTATGTAATAGGTGTTTGAAAATAGTGGCCCATTAATAAGGAAACATAGGAAACAAATTAAACTGCTTGAATACTGCCACTAAAGCCGCTGATCGTAGTTTAGAGACCTCGTAAACTGTGCTTTCTAGCCCACAGCAGCCTGGCAGGACAGTCCAGGAATAACTCCTTCAATGATCATAAAAAATCACCTCTGGTTTCTAGCTGCTCAAAGTGGCATGCCCTCCGTTTCCACAGTGTCTGCTCTTCCAGCTCTTTTAATGTTCAGTCCTTTGTTTCAAAGGATCAGTGAAGGATTCCTGCCCACCATGAAGGAACATACTGGAATACCATCCCTGGTGTCAGGGTGAGGCAAGGGTGTGTGTTCCAGGAGCAGGGCAAAGGCCTCTGGGAATCGGGCCGATGGGTTCCTAGAGGTAGGGGAACAGAGACACGGGCCTGGGGCCAGCTCCCTCAACTGGGGTCTGCATAGCAGTGGGATTCTCCCAGCAGGGGCCAAACTTCAGAGCCTCAGGTTTTTCTCTGTTGTTTTGGGGCAGTGTTCCTTTCCTCCCAATTTGTCCCTGGTAGTCAGCATTCTCAGGTTACATTATTTAATATTATTCTAGAATTTACATATGGTTAAGGAATTTCACAAGTAGGTGTGCTTTGCACAGGATTAAATCCAGGATGCCACTGCAGTCCCCCCCTCTCTGACTACCCCAAATTCCTCAGATTTTTAAGTGTCTGCAGCCCCTTCCAGATACAACTCTTTAGAAAATGAATCCTTATCTTCCTTGTCTACACTATCTCTGTCCCGCTATCCCTTATTCAAGCCACCATTGCTAAGAACTTTCTTTTAATGTCTAGGAGAATAACATTTTTTCTTATTGACCCCCAGTTTTAAACACTGGACTTCCAGTTCCAGCCCCAGGGACAGTGGATTACATCTCCCGTAAGAGCCAGTCCACTGACACAGTTCTAGGCTCAGCTCCTTAGTTTCTGATTGGGGCAGCAAGTACCAAGGTCCTCACTAGGCACTTAGTATGAATCTCCTTATTGGGCTACTGGGAAACAGCACCCCTGCTCTCTCCACTAGGCTTCTGAACTCGTGTTCCTTTGTCCCATCATCATAAATGGACCCCTCACTAAATTTTTGACTCCAGAGTCCACTCTCTTATCTGGGCTGGCTGGTAGAATTGGAAATCTTGTCTTGGTCCCTGTTACACAACTTCAGAGCATATTAGATTCCTACAGAAACGTAACTTGGCCCACCCAAGTGGTGTCCTTTGCGCAACATTCAGGCCTGGCAGGAGTCTTGGAAACCCCACCCATGGTAGGATTTATTGTGCTGAGCTCTGTACCTGGTAGGGCCCCTGCTGCGTCACCTTAGATCTAAACTGGGCCTTAATGTGACTGGAGAGTACTCTGTGCTCAGCCCGTGTGCTTTCTCTCAGTGCGAATAATCTCTGTGGTCAGCTTCACAGCCAAGTACCCAGATTTTGTCCACCCTCATGGGGAGGGAGAGAACCATTCAAGCCCCCTGCCCCACCTTCTGAAAGCCAGGCAGCTACGTCTCATCAGTCAACCCTGTGACGGTCTCCCCTCCCTGCTCACAAAGTATTTCCTCCCCATTGCCCCATGCATGCATTCACAAAACTCATCTGCATTTTAAAATCAATTCACCAGCTTTTATGGTATATTAAAAATAATTGATCCCGTATTTTATCACCACTAGATTCGCACTCAGATTTTAGAATATGGAACCTCAGGAAAACTTGCTCTCTGGGGTCTGTGACAAGGAACAGATATTAATCCCTGCCTCTTATAGAATTCCAATGCATATGAAGGAGTTACTCTGTTACATTTGCAGCTAATATGTGTCTCCGAGCAGCGCCCTTCAACTCATGTTATTATCTCTTCTGTCTTCGTTCTTCATTTTACTGATCTGTCTATGATATATGCCTACCTTCATGTATCCATTTTAAGACATAAACTCTCATAGATTAGGTCTATGTTCAAGACATATTATTCTGTAAAGTGTGACATTTGCACTTAGACTTTTTTAACTATTTTTTTTAAAGATTTTATTTATTTATTTGACAGAGATCATAATTAGGCAGAGAGGCAGGCAGACAGAGAGAGAGAGAGGAGGAAGCAGGCTCCCTGCTGAGCAGAGAGAGCCCGATATGGGGCTCGATCCCAGGACTCTGGGATCATGACCCAAGCTGAAGGCAGAGGCTTTAACCCACTGAGCCACCCAGGCGCCCCTTAACTACTTTATTTTTGTTACAGTGATTATCCTAAACTTAAAGTGGGAAAGCAAATTAAAGGTATTATTAGCCATTTGTGGATCAGTATTCTACTTTATGCAAAATGGTAAAGATAATGGGTATGTGCTTTATAAAACACTATTCTAATAATACTATTATTATTTCAATTATATCTATATTATACATTTCCATAAATGTGCCAGTTAAAATTTAAAAAGGTATATTGTTCTCTATATTATAATTATGCTTTTATCTAGAAATAAGTCACTCTTAGCCATGCTTCCATTATTTCCTTTAGAGCTATTTATTTTCTTTATCCTGTAAAGCTATAAATTTCTGGAATGACAGTCACAGAGTCATACACCTGAAAGAGATTTTAAAGCACTTATCCATTTCTCTTCCATTAGGCAGAGCTGCCTTCAAACATATTCAGAGAGATGAAGACACATACAGCTGAGAAAACACAAAGCGAATATTTTCCTAATTATAAATACAAAATATACATTTTATTTTTTTTAAGATTTATTTATTTTGGAGAGAGAGAGCACTCAAGTGGGAGGAGGGACAGAGGGAAAGAATCCCAAGCAGACTGCCTGCTAAGCATGGAGCCCCCCTCTGGACTTGATCTTGTAACCCCAGGATCATAACCTGAGCTGAAGTCACATGTCAGACGTTTAGCCAACTGAGCCACCCAGGTGCAGCAAGACATGCATTTTATTTTATTTTTTTATTTTAAAGATTTTATTTATTTATTTGACAGACAGAGATCACAAGTAGGCAGAGCAGCAGGCAGAGAAGGGGTGGGGAAGCAGGTTCCCCGCTGAGCAGAGAGCCCGCCTGATGTGGGGTTCGATCCCAGGACCCCGAGATCATGACCTGAGCTGAAGGCAGAGGCTTAACCCACTGAGCCACCCAGGCACCCCAAGACATGCATTTTAAAGAAGTTCCCTTCATTCAATATGAAATACTTCTGGTTTAACAGTATAAACAGTGTAATTATTCAGTGATGAAGAGCAATAGAATAAATAAAACAAAAACTGTGTGTCTTTTGTTAGTACTTAGCATAAAAGATGTCAGTTGTGATTTGATATTACTATTCTTTTTTAATTTTTTAAATTTAAATTCAACTTATTAACATGCAGTGTGTTAGTTTCAGAGGTAGAGTTCAGTGATTCATCAATTGTATATAATACCCAGTGCTTGTTACATCGCGTGCCCTCCTTCATGCCCATCACCAGCTACCCTATCCCTCCAGCTCCCTCCCTCCAGCAACCCTCAGTTTGTTTCCTATGTTTAAGGGTCTCTAATCAGTTGTCTCCCTCTCTGATTTCATCTTGTTTTATTTTTCCCTTCCTTCCTCTATGATTTTCTGCCTTGTTCCTTAAATTCTACATATGAGTGAAATCATATAATTGTCTTTCTCTGATGGACTTATTTTGCTCAGCATAATACCCTCTAGTTTATCTACGTCATTGCAAATGACAAGATTTCGGGTTTTTTCATGTTGTTATCACTATTATTAGTGACAGAGTCTTCTGTCTCCTTCCATCCTAGCTGCCATTGCCTACAACCATGACATTTAGAAAATAATACCACTAGAAACTGTTCAAAACAACGAAACGAGTTTCAAAGTTGGGGGGAGAAAAAGCTCAAGCCAATACAATGACCATTTTCCATATTACTCTTCTGTAGTTACTAATACATATACTGATTTTTTAAAACTATAAAGCGCCTGGGTGGCTCAGCGGTTAAGTGTCTGACTCTTGATTTTGGCTCTGGTCACAATCTGAGGGTTGTGAGATAGAGCCCCAGGTCAGACTCCACACTTAAGATTCTCTTTCTCTCTCTCCCTCCACCTGCTTCCCCAATAAAAATTTAAAAAGAAATTATAATCATATACTCGGGTTTTTTAATGTAATATTACAGCATAAATATTACCATGTTCTGACATGGTGCTGATATCTTTCATTTTAATAAATTCATAATATCTCATTAAGTGAATACACTCATCATGAGACAATAATGAGACAATAAATATAATGAGACAATAAACTTGTTTGCTTACATAGTTTTCTTCAACTGAAGTACTGCCTTAATGTAAATTTCCAAAAATTAACATTTTCAGGACTGGATCTTGAATTTCAAATTACTCTTCTCAAATGATCCTTCTAATTTCTCTACCATCAGCCATGCAGAGTAGTCTAGCCCTGAATGTTTTAGTGATTTTAATTTGCACTAAATTTGGAACAGGTGTCTTTGATCTAACTAATCTTTGGGGAACCAAATAAAAAGAAAAAAGTCACTTCAGCTGCTGCACACATCAGGTTATAAGAAAAACCTTAAAGTAACTTCAAATTATTAAACAATGATTTATAAAACCTTCTATGAGATTATCAGTTATCAAATATCATAAAAGGGCAGTCAAGAAATGAAAGCTGCTCCTCCTTACCTGCTAACTGCCCCTACCTCGCCTCCTGCCCTAGAGGCTCTCTGTTAAATATAAGACCTGAACATATTAAAGATCATTCTGTTTTCTGACTTGATTGTATTTCTCCCTTCCTGAAAAAATTTGCAATAGTTCCAACTGGTCTATAGCCAAAGTCCAAATCCCAAATTGTGGCTCTAAGACAATAGAACCTGTTGATAGGTGTGGGAGGAACACAGGCTGCAGGCTCCAAGCCCCCAGGTTTGGGTTCCATCCCAGGGCTAATACTTAAACTCCTAAATTGCATATCTGCATGGCGGAAATAATAGTATCTATTTTACAAGTCTCTTTAGAAGATTAGATGAGAATTCCTTTGAAAGGGCCCAGAATGAAGGGCCTCCTTAATGTGAATTCCTTTCTTTCTTTCCTCTTGGATCTGGGCTCAGCCTTCCTTACCCCACCCACCATGGATCCCCACGCCCACCTGTTGCTCTTCTGTTTCTACACCTCTGCCTAGTCTATTTTTTCCACTGAATGTTTGTTTCTCAAATCTCCCAAATCCTACCCACCACCCAATCAGCATTTGCAGATTGATCTCCCCAACTGAAATGAACTTCTTTTCCTATGCCACCATCTTCCTTCTAGCATTTATCACAGTAGGTGTATGTGATGGCTGTACATGGGACATCATAGGCCTTTTCCAAATGGAGCCCATGCCTCAGTGCTCTTTGTATCCCTCCATCCCCGAGCACAATGCCGGGTAAAAAATAAGTCTGTGTTTATTGTTGGTTTATTTAAATCTACCCTCTTGGATGCCATGCTTTTTTCTCTTGTTCTCCCTTCTCTGCCCTTAGTCTTTCTCTTTCACAGGCAGTGACATTCCATACTGAATACATCCACCATAAACAACAAGATGGAAGGCTATGAACTTCCCCTAACCTCCAAACAGACACACAAAAATCCCAATAAGTAAATGAAATGACAGTTTTAAGAAAAGGAGGGGAAAAATTCCCTAGCCTGTCAGAGAAGCAGCTTTTGCATGTCTAAATCTGTCTGTTTTGGGCTATAAGCCAAAGTCAGGGGTCCAAGACTATTTCAATTCTATTGCATTCCATTTATTATTTATATAGAGCATATTGCTGTAGTCCCTAAGCACTTTAAAATGAAATACAACATACCTCTGGGAGTGAGAAAGGAAATGAAGCACAAGGAAGAGGGGGAGGCGTTGGAACACTGGTGAGCATGGCGAGGTCTAAGCTGAGACCCACAGCTCCTCCCCTGTCTGACACAGGTGTGAATAACATATTGTTCAATGTCAGTGGTATAAATTTACCATGGGAGCAGGAAGCCACCCTTTGCAGGAAAAGCTTTCTTTATTCTTTGCTTGAAAAACACACAGTCCTCAGGAGAGAAGGACACCCTCCTTCTCCGCTCTCTGTCCTGAAACTTAGAACCTGATCAGCACATAATTGAAACCCATGCTCACTGTATAAACCTTGCCCTTTGAGACTTTTTTTTTTTTAATTCTTTGTGACACCAGAAGCTGCACATGTGAATGCTTCTGGCTACTGTGTTTCTCTTCTATGGTTCCATTTCCTATGGCGTTTGGAAATCCTCAAAAGAAGCAGCACAGGGAAGAGTCAGACAGTGTCAGCAGTGTTCCAGGGAGCAGCCCGTAGCACCCATCCACCCTGCAGGCCAGGCCACAGACCTCTGTGCCATAGCGGTCAATACTTGCTTTTCCTCTCACTGAATGCTTCAGGTATTTCTTGATGATGTGTCCTTCCGTAAGGAGGTCTAAGGAAGCCTTGGGGTCTCTCTCCTGAAATAGAACAGCATCCAAATGCTTGACCCCAGACCTCAACATTTCTGCTGACGTTAAATGTGGTCTTTGGGCAAACTCAAACTTATGCAGGGGCAGGGGCAGGGGTGGGGAGGGGTAATGCTTTGATAAGCCTTTTTAGGCATGCAGATTTTCTTGGAGAAGCCTTGGACTAAGGGAATAAGTGAAAGAGAGATAAATAGAGAGGCCTCAGCCTGGGGTGTTCAATAGTTTCTTCAATAATTAAAAATGCTGGGATGCTGGGGTGGCTCAGTGTGTCAAGCCTCTGCCTTCGGCTCAGGTCATGATCTCGCAGTCCTGGGATCGAGCCCCCACATCAGGCTCTCTGCTCAGTGGGGAGCCTGCTTCCCCCTCTCTCTCTGCCTGCCTCTCTGCCCACTTGTGCTTTCTCTGTCAAATAAATAACTAAAATCTTTAAAAAAGAATTAAAAATGCTGTCTCCAGTGGGAGCAGAGCACTTGCTGTAGAGATTATTATGGTTTGAAGCACTTTCTGTATGAGTGGTGAGGGCAGGGGCTGAGGGTGGGGGTTGCGGGGGGAGTGCTAGGCAGTAAGACCCTGAAAGATGTCAGCTCCTACAATGAGGAGATAGGAGGATTTCCGGGACCCAGCAGCTTAGCTGGAGGACAGAGGCAGACAGAAGGGGTGCTCAGAACGGGATAGCCACTGTCCTGCACAAACAGTATTTTTATAACTTAAGTCTCAAGTTGTTTTCCATTCAACGTATATTGTCACTTCATGACTGTCTACCCTTCAGTAAAGACTGTTAAACAAACAGCTTTCTGTTAGCAGTGCTTAAAAGAATATGAGGGAAGCAAGGGTCTGTGTTTGGGGAGGAAAGTGGATTGGAGAGAGGTGTTAGCATAAGAGACAACTGAGGTGTAGAGTAAGAAGGGACAGTGGCAGCCAGAATGGGTTTGTAGAACATAGAAACATGATCCCTGGCTCCTCCCAATTGTTGGGAGTTAGGGCAGCATTTCCTGAAAACACATAAAGGGAGAGGAATGGGAAGGAAGATCATTATTTTATGAATTTTAAAGAAAGAGTTGAGTTGGAATGATGATAAATTGGAGTAAAAACTGTTAACAGTATGAATTTGTTTCTGATGAGGAAGAGGAAAAAAAAAGGGGGAAGGAAGGAAGGGAGGGAAGGAGGGAGAAAGGAAAGAAAATCTTTGCTGTCCTATCCTGGGCCATTCATAGCTTCAATCTGCTGAGAACAAAATCCTGAGGAAGGGAATAGTGTGGTTCATATCTTCCAGAAATGGCTTTAAATTCAGAAACAGAACATAGCTCTCAAGCCACACGAGATCCCTGGATAGGACCTGAAACCAGCAGCTGAGGGCTCAGGGAACCCAGGAATAGAGGGGCTGGGTTCTGTGCCTAAGGGCCCCTAGCTGGCCCACAGCCGTTCCTGTGTCCTCCCGGGTGTTATTATGCATTTGTAACTCAATATATTACCAATCCATGTCTATTTGTATTTTAAACGATTTCACATAGATAAATACCACAACCCAAAAAATTAAACACCAAAAACTAGCTGCCCAGCAATGTTGTGCATACTCAACACTTACACTCAGATCCTTTGTTGTTGTTGTTTACTTTGATCCTCATGACACCAGGCGAAGATAAATAGCATCACTACCGCGTCTGCAGGAGAGAGAGAGAGAGAGAGAGAGAGAGAGAGAGAGTTTCACATCAAGAGGGTTCCGTGGTTAGTAAGTGGAGGAGCTGAGTTCTCAGCCCAAAGCCTTTCCCCGTTTTCAGTCTGCTGTACCCGCAGGACTGAGTAGTTGTAGTTTGTGGCACCCGCGGTGATAAGTTTTGTACTGTGTGCAAGAGTTGTGTGGCTTTGTTTTTGTTTTTTCAGGGTTTCCTTAAATCGCAGGGCACGGGAAGCCTTGCTCAGCTCTAGCTGATTATTGTCATGTAGAAATGTGGGTCCAGGTCTTCCGATTTTTCAAGAGAATCTGGACATGTACTCTTGCAGACAAAGTCTGATATTTTAATATTGGTGCATTTGAGAAAGAAATGAAATTGACACCTTGTGCAAACCCAGCACACCAGCCACCAGTGTGAGACCTCCGCCTTAAATCTGTGTACTTGGCTCCTTCCCAGACTTATTCCCAGAGAGAGTGGAAAGGTGATGTCACTAGCTTCTGCTCCCTTTTCTCCAACAGACTTTCACCTGGCCTGAATATCTGCTCCAGGATTCCTCATCTTTTTTATTTCCCTCCATCTGAGTCGTTTTCACTTTTTCTTTGTTGGGGGGGAGTGGGGTGGGGGAGGGGAGTTCAGGGAGTTCTTGGAGAATCAGGTGGTGTCAGGGGAAACATTGTGTTTGGTTTTTCAGCAGCCTGAACTGGAGTGAGCTAGAGAGTGGACTGCTAGAAGGCGTGGGGGCAGGGAAGGAAGAACAAGGAAGGAGGAGGACAAGCCATGCACACAGGCTGCCTGAGAAGAAGAGGAAATGAAAGGATGGAGCTGACCGCACTCTTAGAAAATATTACATAGTAATGCAACAGAGAGTAATGGACCACAAAGAAACTGTGATAAACATGCCAGTAGCTGACTGTATTTCAGCACATAGCTGGGTACTAAAGCTTAACACATCTCTTCTGACATTGCAGACGGTTTTACAGTGCTGGGAGAAAAACCTGAGTAATGAATACGGGGCAGATGCTTTTGTGATTATGGAAACAAATAAATGGTGGAAGAAGAATGACAATAAAAGAAAGAGATTCTGTTTCCGCCATTCTAAATAGATGTGACATCTCATGGCAGATATGATTTCCTTAATTAGCAACAGGAGATGTTAGAAATAACTGTCCTGTAGATGGGGTTACTCTGTCTTTGCTAATGAAAGTGCTTTTGAATGTGACCCTTCAGCAATTGAGGCAACAGTATTTCTTAGCTCCTATTGTGTACAAAGTAGCCGGCTCTGTGGAGGGAGGCACAGGAAATGGTGGTGGTAATCTTTTCTTCTGAGCAGCTTAGAGTCTAGTGATATTAAATTTGCAAGAAGGTTGAAGCTCCTTCCAAAAGCCCAGATCAAATCTTAAACAGTTTCAAGGAACACAAAAATCTACATACTAGACACCTCTCCCAGAAAACATATCACTTTGCATTTGTCTGAACATAATTCAAACCACATTTACTTAAACGGTTACCCTGCTCTACAGCCATTTTGTTTTCTTATTTCTGTAAGAAAATGCAAAGAATAGCATTTTCTTGGAATAGCATTTCCTTGGAATCCTCTTTACGATTTTAAAAATAAAAGTGTTTATATTTATCTACTACTCTTAAGGCTATCTGAATCTGTAAATTCTCCTAAATCACACTCCTTTCTTCTGCATCCCCCTTTTTTATTATACTCACACCACCATGAACTTCATACGTGTTCATTAAAAATGCAGTCACTTCTCTCTCCCATTCAGTTCAGCAGACCAACACTAAAGTTAAGTGGCCAACCTGTCTTCCTTCTTCTCAATCCTGACGGGGTTATCGGTAAGCACAGTCAAAAAATAAAACACATCAGTGGTAGTGCCACCCAGTAAGAATGAAATCCAGATGCTGTCAAAATTAAGAGACTTTTGATTAATGCCACTGTTAACTTTATTTCCACTGCTTCCCCCACTGGGTCAAAAGAAGCAGGACAGGACCAGAGCAATGAGTTTCACACTGCAGGGCATCTTTATAGCAAGGCACAATTTTTAAAATAATGTCTAAGTTACTTGATGTGTTACCAAAAGATTGCCTTGTATCTACCAAGAAGCTTTAATTCTATGAGTCAAATATAGCTTTTACCTCAATGCCGATTTCCTACCCAGACCTCCCCAGTATCAAATGTACTTTTGTCTCTTCTGTGACAGGAAAAATATCAGTGATGTAATGCAGTGTATATCTGGGATCTCTATGACATCTGTGGAAGTCAAATCCTATTTCCCAGACGAACACAGAATTCATGTGGCTTTTAACTCATTTTTGAGTAGAACCTGACCTAATATAAAAAATTGAGAACAGGTGACCAATATTCCCAAAGAATCATAAAAATTCAAAACATTCTGAAGAAAAAATACTTTCAAGAAAAGTTGACTGAAAATCCCAAGTTGGGATCAAACAAGTGAATGTGTTTAAAATCACTCGGCTCGCATTCCATTCTTTAATCGATCTCTGGGAATGTTGATATCATCTCCATATTTCAAGTTTCTTTCTTGCAACTTCTCAACAATTTTGAGTTATTTATTGTGGTGCTTTCAGGAAAGCAATAAAAAATTTTTTTAGCCTTCTGTGTGTTGTGAAAGAAAAAAAGTTTTAATTGGTCCAGCTGTGTCTTCTTGTTTTTCTAAATCTAAAAAAATAAGCTAATCTTTGTTGAATGTACAATCCACTGAAATGTGACAAACTGATGTTACTTTATCTTTCTTGACAGCAGCTTTTCAGAAATCCCTATCAGTTTTATAAATTTACCATAATCAGAAAACTTGTTTCTGTAAAAATCAGTCATTGGGGTTCTTTTTAAGCCTAATGAACATATGTGACATAACCTTAAACATTTGACATCAGTATTTTAGAGACTTCCAAACACATATTTTAGCCTAAAACCTCCTGTTTTATATTCTGATGTTAAATAAGTTTTTTGAATTCTTTATCATTTGGGAAATGATCTTGCTTCTTTAAAATAATTATTAGTTATCGTTGTAAGCACATTTCTTTGACGATGTTTTCATGAGCAAATGGATAGGCATTTTCACATCAGCATCCTTCTGTGTATTGAATGTGGGGGGGAACTGTAGGCGTCCTCTCCCCCTGCTTTCCTCCCCCAACCCCCCGCCCCGTAGCCCAGTGGCTGTAGCTCACGTCTATGTGGCTCGGTGCCAACAGAAATGCCTAAGGAAAGGAAAGCCTGTTCTCCACAGAGAGCTGACTGCTTTGTGAAAGATGAGAAGACAAAGCCTAATACAGTGAAACTTCTTTAGAACATTTTCCAGGGAACTGAACATTTTGAATGTTCTACGTGGGAAAACATGCGCTGGGGAGAGCCGCACAATGACGCATTTCACTGCGCTTCCACTTGCCAAACATTCCAGCGCACCCTGCGCACGAGGCGAATAAACTGGCTTAAATGGGAGATGGTCAGAAGCTCGGAAAAGCTTTCCTCCCGCCTCCTCAGCGGTTACACAAAACGGTCAAAACAGAGGCCAGGTCTGTTCTCAAATACCACGCGCTGGAGGAGGTAGAGGAATATCCCATGGGTCTTTGACTGGCTCAGGGGGCTTAGAGAAGGGCAAATCAGTAGCTTTATAGATGACAGAAATTACCTGGAGAAGGAACAGACATCTCCGAGTGGAGGTAAGCACACCTGCGTCGTTAAGTGTCATCTTCTCTAAATGTTGGGCGTTGGGACCCTTTCACTTTTAGGGTTTGTGCTTCTCTCTATTAAGTGCTATTCCATTATGTGCTAGCGTATCATGGTTCTCATGTTCGAGAACCCCTCTTCTTGTACATTTTAATTTATTTCAGATCACTACAGAAACTCACAAAACTGAGGACAAAAATCACAGAACACCAGGGAGCCAGGCTGGTCATACTGTGCTTTGAGCAGCTTGCTGTAAATATCTGGTTCCAGCCTAGCTTTTTTTTTTTTTTTTCCTCTTTTTTTCTTTCTGCAGCCCTGGTTAGGTGGGTGCAGGAAATTCTACTCATTGGGTTTGTCAGTTATCTAGAAGCATCGTGGTATTTTTTAGATTACCAAGAATCTGTTGTAATGTGACTTTGTAACATAGCAGATAAAGAGATCAAGACAGATCACTGCTGGAGACTGTATTTCCTAAGAATGGATGATAAGCATTAGCAGATAAAAAAAAAAATGTAATCAATCAAGTAATGGAACAAGGCAGGAATGAGAGGAATGTTTTTCAATTTAAAATCTAGTGTAAATTTTGCCCTTAACAAAATTAGAGAAAATGTAAAGAAGCAGAGGGAATTCCTTACACACACAGTTAAGGAAGAAAAGTACTGCTTAAGTAGATGTGTAAATGGGTTCAGACAATGAATGAATTAATGTATGTATGTATGTATAGGGTTTTCCCTTTCCTGTTAGGATTAAGTAATTTTTTTGAAGTAAATATATTCAGGAGTGGATTAGTTTGTCAGTAACAACAACCTACTTTTTGTAACTTCTTAAAAAATACCTTTAAAAATACACAAGAATAGGGTGCCTGGGTGGCTCAGTGGGTTAAGCCTCTGCCTTCAGCTCAGGTCATGATCCCAGGGTCCTGGGATTGAGTCCCACATTGGGTTCTTTACTCAGCAGGGAGCCTGCTTCCCCCTCTCTCTCTGCCTGCCTCTCTGCCTACTTGTGATTTCTCTCTCTGTGTGTCAAATAAATGAATAAAATCTTTAAAAATACATAAAAAATACACAAGAATACATGTTTGTTTTAGAAAAACATGAGTAATATTTTTTAACTTTTCTGAATGCTAGTGGTCTAATAGAACTGATAGAGTCATGGTCACTAATGGAGAATGTTCCAAAAGGGCTTTAGAAAATACAGTAAAGAAAGAATGAGACAACCAAATATCAAAGTCTGAAAATTTTCCAACTCTCTATCCACCAACCCCACCCTTCCCACGCACCGGTCCCCTCCCCCACAGGGATATGTCAATCTCCCAGCACTTGATGGGTAGTGCAAGAGTCAGTGTTAATGTTTAAGCAGCTGAAGCAGATTTAGAAGCAACAAAAGTTCAATAGTTATCATCCCAGCCACACTGCCGGTGAAGATCTCTCATTGGCTATGTGTGACAAAAAAGCTTCAAAATGGTCCCTACCTCCTGGTATTCATGCTTTCGTGTAGGGTCCTACCCTTCAATATGGGCTGGTTTAGTGACTTGTTTCTGGTTAAAAAAAGTGACAAAGGTGAATGGGGATGTCCTGTACTGGATTCATATAGAATGTGGCAAAGGTGATGGGACATCATGTATTAGATTAGGTTATAAAATGGCTGTTGCTTCTGTCTTGGGTAGACTCTCTCACTTGCTCTCTCTGAAGAAAGCTGGCTCCCATGTTGTAAGCACCTAGGGAGAAGCACACAACACAGCACACCAGCCCTCAAGAAATTGAACCCTGGCAACAACTGTGTGAGTGAGTTTGGAATCAGATCCTCTCCCACTGAGTCTTCCAGGAAGACCTCGCCTTTAGCCGGCAACTGGACCACAACCTCGTGACAGACCTTGTGCCAGAGGAACCAAGCTAAGCAGCACCCAGATTCCTGACTCACAGAATCTGTGAGGAAATAAATATCTGTTTTGTTAAGCCACTAAGTTCTGGGGTAATTTGTTATGCAGTAACAGATAACTTATACACTTTTTTACCCAATGGGACCCCTCCATCCTCTTTAGCCCAACTTCTCATTTCCTGCACTGTGCCCCATCTTTCATGGCCACCCCCACCCCCACATTCCTTTTACTTCTTCTGTGGACAATTTAAAACTATCTCTATTTCACAGGCTCGAATTACTCCAGACCCTCAGGGCTTCTCCTTTCCACCTTAAAAATGGCCCAAAAACAATAAAGGAAGTTTTTAACCAAAGAGAAACTCTAATGTTAGCTGCTATAACAACAATTCCCAGCTTATATTAAGAAACTGTGAGTCACCCAGAATAAATAATGTATCTATGATTTCATCAACTTAAAAATATTCTAGCTTTGAAAAAAAAAAACATATTCTAGCTTTGGTACATTTTGTAAAATTGAGATTAAAATCTTTGACTAAATACTCCATTCCTTGTTTATTTAAACTTTTGATAGTAATAAAACAAATTATTTTCAAATATTTTAGTTATTTGGGGAGCTACCATTTGATTTGGATCATTGTTAGATGTTAGTGTAAGTTGTCCACTCCTGATCTCTGTTTTTCAGCCTTCTGGGCTCAGCTGTTATCTCATTACCTCAAATAAAATGCTCTGTGCCACCTCCTTCCTCAGAGTGTAAAATTCCTCACTCTTCCAGTATTTTGGAGGATACCCTGAAGGCTCTTACTCTCATCAGTCCCAGTTCTCTCTGGAATTACTCCCCTTCCCCAGTGGTCTGCCACCCTCTGCTGGCTGAGGTTCTGTTCCTGCCAGAGTTTTGTTCTCAGATGGGCCCTGCCTTACTTTCTTCAACTTCCCTGAGATGCCACCAACACAGGGCTGCTGAATGGAAGGACAGCAAACGCCAATAACAAACAATTTAAAATTAAAATTAGATGTTTTCTGAAATTAGACTTCTCCAGTTTCTTGGAGAACTGCAGCATGGGGATGTCCTGACTGTCCTCCTCAGGGTCTTCTTGTGTGCCCTTCCCTAAGTGAACCCTCTAATCCACAAAAATTTCTCTTCTGTCTGGCTGGCTGTTTTTCCTCCAGTCCAAAAGGCCCCAGATCTACTCCCCACCAGTACCTTAATTTTCCTTAATACAAAGCACTTTAACTTGGTTTTGTTTACACTTCCCCCATCTGGTTGCGTGACAGGGAGGAGTAGGGAGGGGTCTCACCTTCTACCGCTAAGGAGGCCCCAGGCCCATTCATGTGCTCTTTCCTAGACGTTGTTACTGTCTCCTCAGCTCACACTGTTCCTAGCCATTTAAAATAACATTTCTAAATGTTACTTTACAGTTTAATAAAAAGATGATGTTAAAAAGTTCTATAAACTTGTGTATAATCCACATCAAGTACAATGTAACAGCTTTCATGATTTTTATGTTTGTAGTGATGAGGCCCTCTTTGAGGATCATATCTGAATGCTCATTCTATGGCATGCTCAACGATTGACAAATATTAAGAAGCTATAGCTCATATCAATATCAAAGGTCTGACATTAATATGAAACATTACAATGTACAACTGCTATAAATCATGCTTCACCTCAGGAAGCCCGATGAAGATACACTGAACTTCAGACCTTGGTTCTGAGGAGGAGCTGTAGAAAAACTTACAGAAGAACACCTATCACTGGAGATGACATTTAATTGCTCATTCGTCCCATAAGTGTAAATATTTATAGTCTGTCATAAAAATACATTTTCTTGGAAAGGGTTGGCTCCTGGCTGTGCACTCGGGAAACCTTCCCTCCCTGCCTCCCTCCTGGTTGCTAATTGTATCCAGTGTTTTCAAAGGGATGTGGGAGTTTCTAGGGAAAATAACTTGAAGCATGTCTGGTGAGCTGGATGACCGATAGGAAAAAAGGGAGTTGTGTAGAGGGAGGGCACTGATGGAAGAAATTTTTCACAGGTAGATTTTTCCAGGCAGGAGAGAGAATTAATCCAAGCAAAGACTAAGTATGGCATAGTACACTGGATTCAACCAAAGACGTGACAGTTGGAGGAGAGGAGCTTCCAAATCAAAAGTACCTATGCTGACCCATTCAGTCAGTAGTACACTTATTAAATAATCAGAAGAGCTGTCATCTAAAACTGGGTTGTCCTTTGGAACCCAAGAAAGTCTGTCAGTGGCCTCTAGGAGGGCAACTCATAGAGGAAAGGACTTGTTTCCCTTCCCGTCTTGTCAAGAAGTCTGAGTCAGAGTGACAGTATAGAGAATGGAATGCGAGCCAGGAGCCCAGTGGCAATAGGGTGAGCTGGGTATCAGAGATTAGCAGAATTTCACTTTGGCCAGTGGAGAAGCTTAAGCAAAATGTGGTTGAGCCACAGTCAAAGCTTAAAGCAGAGACTAGAGAAGGCTGGATAGGCATTTAGGGATTTCAGAGATTCATGCTGGTTGAGGAAGAAGAGGAGAAATTCCATAGGGGATTGATTTTCTGTGGTTATAAAGAGAAGAGGGTTATTAAGCTAGGAATATTTGGGTTTGAAGGTTACCATCACCTCATTTGTAGTCATAGGCTGGGGACCTGTAATAGCACAGAGAGGACAGTTTCTACTTATGATCACTTTTTCATATGGGAGAATTTCAGTCATACTAAAAGTACCGCTTTGACAGGTAATGATTGTAGAAGATCAAATTTAGATTCCAGTTATAACAACCCCCACACAAAATTAGTCAGATTTGGGGATTCATCTTCTCTATCATGAATGTACAATAAGACAAAACTTGGACACTAAACTCTCTGAAACTCACTGACCTCATTAATAAATCACAAATAATAACTCTGTGTCATAACATTATTGTGCAGATAATGAGAAAACTTTGGGGGGAGTGTTTAGCACAATGTTAGGCACATAGTAAGTATCCAGTTATATTTGTTCACTGCTCAGTGAAGAAGATTTTGCCAGAAAATTAAACTAGTAGCCAAACAAAGACCACACATGACAAGGTTAGAGCAAACTCCAAGAGTTGTTGATATCCACAGTGCCACACATGAGCACAGAGGTTGCCAGATTCTTTTATAGGGTAGAGCAGGGAGAAAAGCACCCTGGACTGAGGATCAGGAGGATGGGTTTGTCCTGGTTCTGTTTCCAGCTCCCCTGCACACTGTGTTGGTTCCTTAGCTAACCTCTCCCAGGATCAGACTAGTTGAGGGAAAAATGAGGAGCTCAGTCTCCATAATGGCTACGGTCATTTTGAACAAAAACAATTTACATATTTGTGAGTATGACCATTATTGTTGCTAAAACACTGATTTTAATTATTTATTGTTTTTTAATGTCTAGTAGAGCAATTAGGGGATAGCAATGATAATGTTTATGGTTTTAATCCTTAAAAACTGAGTTTTATGGAAAAAAAAGTGTGCCATCATCTCCAATTAAATTAACTGCAACTGTGAGAAGTTGGGTTGATTAGAAGAACACGGAATAACACTACTATACTCCTGGTGCTAATATTTGAATTACAGCTGAACGAGTAGGAGGAAGAGTACAGACAGCTTCATGGCTGGTCTTGCAAACCCAAATATAAAAAATAAGGTTATTATGGTTACAGTTTAAGTTTGTATTAGTTGTTTGTATTTCCTAAGAGGAGAATGGAGGAGTGGCAAAGGTGAAGGGTAGAATGATGAGACTAATATTATAACAAATATACACAGGTACTGTGACAGACATTTTACGTACTCTATCACCTTTCCTTCCAGGTAGGCACAATCATTCTCATTTTACAGAAAACCAGTTTGTCAATGTTACGCACAACAGTTGTTGAGACTGGAAGCCAAGTCTGTGATTTCATTCTATGTGTTTTCTAGATTATTGCCTGCAAACAGTATTATAGGGAAGGGAAACAAAAACAGTTGGTGCTTGAAAGTATAAGGAAAGGAGCGCCTGGAGAGACTCAGTCAGTCAAGCGTCTGCCTTCAGCTTAGGTCACGATCCAGCCCTGCATCGAGCTCCCTGCTCAGTGGGTTGTCTGCTTGCCTCTCTCCCTCTACCTCCTGCTCTCCCTGCTTATCCTCCCTCTATCTTTCTCTCTCTCTGTCAAATAAATAAATAAAATCTTTTAAAAAATAGGATATTTGCATATTATGTAATTTTAGTAAATTCTGACCTATATTCACCTGAAAATTCATACCACTGCTGTATTATAAGAGTTTCTGGTCTGTATCGCTTTTACGTCATTAAAATGTGAAGCTTGATGCCTCCCCAAATATTAGAACAAGATATTTGTGCAGGGGCCGCTGTGATGGCATTGGCAGTTGTACCGTTGAAGTGGTTACTCAGATGTTGTTGTTAAACTAGTGAAGCCAAGCAATAGCCAAAATTTCACTTGTGCCAAGCAGCAAACCTATTTCATCTGAGGAGGCTGCTCCCAGTTCATGCACAATAGGGATTTTCTTTAACAGAAATGCTTCTGGTGGCCTCAAGAGATCCACTTTAGTCCCATAGCACAAGTTCAAGAGCTGTCACAACATTGTATGACAGTTTGGGCTTCATTTTAACTGTCCCACGAGCCTGGTGTACAGCAGATACAAATTCACACCTACTTAATACTTTATTTAATTGGCCTTGGTTTTCTTTTTCCCTTGTTTCCCCTGTTTTATTTTGTTGTATTACCGCCACTCAGTCAAGCTGGAAGACTGGGGTCACCCTGACTCTTTACAACTTCTACTGAACACATTCCTGATCGTGTCTCTTCTCCATTCCCGTCACCTCTGCCTAGTTCAGGCCCTCTTCTTCGTTTTCCTGGATCAGTTCAACAGCTACCAGCTAGGGGCCCTGTCTGCAGGCTTTTCTGCTCAAGCTCATCATCCACACAATCAAGCATCTTCTATTTACACCCCATTTAAAGCCTGACTGGTCTCCCCCATTAAGAATCCTTTAGAGTCCTCATTGTCCACAGAGTAGTCCCAGCTCCTAGCAGAGAAGACAGAGCCCCTCCAGTCCTGTCACCCATCTCCTTGTTTCATTAGCACTGAACTTGAATCTTGGCTCTTTCTCCCCGTTCAGCCTTTGCTCAAGCTGTTCCCTTTATCCAAAGGTCCTCGCTGCCCACCCCACCCTCCAACCCCTCATCCCTTACTTAGATCCTCGCCATTCTTGGACACACAGTTCAGATGTCATTTCCTCAGGAAACACGGTTTCCCTACACTGTGAGCCCTCCAGCTCATCCTAGGGCTCTGTTCTCTTGTATTAGTGCACTCATCTTTTCATAAACATGAGAATACTCTGATGATTTCTTTCGGCTAGTGAAAGCAGGTACTAATGTAGGTCTTTGTGAAAGCAAGCGCGACTTAACGTTCAAAAAGCAGGGGAGACTTCACTTGTATGCCATTTCAGGTTACAGAAGGTTTCATAGGTGCACTCTGCCTTTGGGTAGTGAGGGAGACCCGTATTCATTAAACCCAATACTGTAATCATCACGGACCTTGCCATATTTCATTGTAACTCTCTGTTGATGCGTCTGTTGTCCTCCTTTAGGATGTTAGCTCATGTTTTTAAAAAGTAGGATAGAAAAAGATCCATGGCCAGAGCGTAAAATGCACAAGAGAAATGACCAGAAGGGTCACAGAAAATAAGGCAAAGGGTTGTTCTACATATAAAAAGATGCTCGATCTTGATAATAACGAAAGAAATGTCAATTATTATGCTACCATTACTTATCGGTCATAAATCCAAAAGTTGGACAACACACTCTGTGGGTGAGGCTGTGTGGAGGTAGGCATTCTCATACACGGCTGGTTGGAATAGAATTGGTACAGTCATTATGGGGAGACATTTGGCAACAGCAAATAAATTTATATATGCTTTTACTCTTTGGTCCAGCATTCACACTTCTAAGAATATGTGACAAAGGTGTACTGCAAAATATTTGAGGAAATGTATGTGGAGAACAATACTCTGTAGCTCTTTTTATACAATAATATGTTGGAACCCATATTAACCGTTAATAGAGTACTGGTTGGATAAATTATGGCAGATCTACACAATAAAGTATTTTGAAGCTATATAAAGATGAGAAATATCTTTAATACTATAAAGTAATTGCCAGGGGTGCCTGGGTGGCTCAGCTGTTAAGCGTCTGCCTTCGGCTCAGGTCATGATCCCAGGGTCCTGGGATCAAATCCCGCATTGTGCTCCCTGCTCAGTGGGAAGCCTGCTTCTCCCTCTCCTACTCCCCCTGCTTGTGTTCCCTCTCTCACCATTTCTCTGTCAAATAAATAAATAAAATCTTTTAAAAAAATTTTAAGAAATAAAGTAATTGCCGGATACGTAAGGTGGAAAACACGTTCAGTTTGTTACTGTTTTTCTGAGAAAAGGGAGGATATAAGGATATATTCACTTATAGTTTTTAAAAGTGTAAGGAAAAAGAAATAACAAGATGGAGATGACAAGAATAAAAACTAGACTTTTCTAGATATTTCTTATTTTAAGGATCTTACCTTGGAACCATGTAAATATTCTACTTAATTGTAAAATAATTTTATAATCCCCCCAAAATGAAAAAGAAATGAACCTAAATATGTATTGAATTGTTGGAATAATCCCACAGAGAAGAACTGGTTTTTCCCTCTCTATTTTCCCTTCCCTGAAGCCCTTTGCATTCAGATTTGTTGACCCTGAGCCCACAGCAGATGTAAACTTTGTAACAGTTTGTAAGGCAGAGGGGTAGCCTGCGCTTCCGATGATGGGTTAATGGGAGGTCCTTGGCCCAATGTCAAGGTCTCCTTTATTTTCTGTTTATTTTAGTTAAGAATTACCTTTCCTCATTCAGCTTCCTCCTTCCTTTCTCTTCCCAGCACCATGAAAATCGCAAGTGGTATAGCTAGATGGGCAGGTTCCTACATTTTATTAGTAGGTTTCAAATTTGGACCACTTGAGCTTGCAAAATGATACATCCAAGGACACTAATAGGGACTTTTTAAAAAGATTTTATTTATTTATTTATTTATTTGGGGGAGAGAGAGAGCGTGTGCATGCACAGGGAGAGGGGGCGAGGGACAGGCAGACTCCCCGCTGAGCAGGGAGCTGGATGGACATGGGACTCAATCCCAGCACCCTGGGATCAGGACCTGAGCCACAGGCAGATGCTTAACTGACTGAACCACCCAGGTGCCCCAAATAGGGAATTTTCTGAGACAAGCTTTCAGGTAAGGATAGGGAGACCTTGGCCATAATAACCAGAACTAGTAACTTCAGAAAGAGCAGAAAAGCTTCTGAAACTGCAGAGGGCCCGTACAGAGGACAGGAAGAATGAAGTGCAGGTCAGGATCAAAGAAAATAACACCAAAGATCAGTAGCAAAACAAAGACGGACTCTAGTTGCTCACACAGGGGAAATAGAATCAGTTTCTGATTGGAAGGATTGAGTGGTTAAAATGAGAGGTCTTCCAGTATAATACGTTTGTGCATGTGTGTCTATGCTCTCTGGTCCTCACACATCAGGTTCTCTGGAATGTGGGGGGCAAGATGGTTATTTGGGATCTACATGCAAGAGCAGGAAGAGGCAGAAGCGGGACTGGGCAGAGGGAGAAGCTGTGACAAGGGCTCAACAAAACCTTGGCCCGTCTGGCAAAAAACTTGTCCTGTGGCAGACGGAAATGATTGGCCATTGTACTCCCACCTGGTTTAGTCACTTGACACAGGCTCCCCCGGAAAAGGGCTCGACCTCCATCGGAAGAGGCCGTTCTGCCGCTAAAGCAGACCCTGAAGAAGCTGCCAGCAGAAGGCTGTGGGCTGACCGCATTTCCTGCAGCAAGGAGGCAAGCCCTTCCTTGAAGGGGAAGTGGGTGGTGCATCTCTCTGCCTACCAGGCTACCCAACCTCACCACAGTTAGTCAATAAAGACTGGTTTTATTTTAATTTCTTTCAACAAAGAAAAGGTATTGCCTTTTCATACATTCAGTGTTGAATTTGAAATTACCATTACAATTTCTATTCCATGGATTGTCAGGTGGTCAATATTATATTTCTGGGCAGGCTGAAATTAGCTGCTCATTCATCCATCTATCTCAGAAACATTTTTTAATATCTATTGCATGGAAGTCTCTGGAAATTGAAAAGAAGAATAAAGATGCTTTCCCCATGAACTCTTGGGAGTTAGATTCTAGTAGAGTGGCAGACAATTAAATAGACAATTAAAACAAATGGTAAGAGTTTAAAAGATAGGTATGAACAATGTGCCATAGAAGTTTAAGGGTGCTGAAGAACAAAATACTCAGCTATGTCTGCAGGCATCCTCCTGGAGGAGGAGATGTGGACTCTGGCCCTCAGATGACAAGAAATATTTCCATAGGAACATTATAGGAAGAGTGAATTGCATGTGTAGAAGGCTGAGAAGAATAAAAGAATAAAAGAGCATCACATGTTATGGAAACCCTAAATACGACCAAGGCACATATTTTAAGTATTGGAATTGGGGCTGGGAAGATAGACAGATATGGATAGAGATACAATCCTTCATTCATTAATGTAACTTTGTATTGTATTTTATCTAGCCAGTGTTTCTCGAATGCATTTAATCGTGATTTGTGGTTCCGCTTGTTGTTTTTTGCTTGTTTGTTTACATGAACACCCCTCTGCAGAACATTCTTTGGGTAATGTCGAAAGAAGCCTCGATTGAGCCTGCCAGGTCGTCTGTGTCATAAGCCTGCTCTAGATCTAGTACTTGAACAGGTCTGTTTTGACTTGCTACTGACAGATTTTTAAATATATATTATTAGATCCTGGGAACATTACAGCTGCATCCATCCGTTCTTAGAGACTGGAATACAGAACTTCATTAGAAGGAACACCCGATCTCCCCATCATAAAGAGTCCTTAGCAACCACCTAGTTTTAGGACACAGACAGAGAGACCAGAGACTGCAGAGACTTTGACTCTTTCTGGGGCAAACTGGGCTGAGGAAGCTGAGGAAGAAAGTCTAGGTGCAGAGAGAAGTCCTTCGCCATGGCATCTGTATCGTTTCGAGAGCCAGTATCTGCCACAGTAGGAAAACGGATGATCGTGACAGGTAAAGAGTTTTCACATATGCTTTCACAAGGAAATCTATACTTTCTTTATCCCTCACCTCTATGATGCTCACATGTGATACTCACATAATGGGTGGAAGAATAAAATCATCACATATGTTTCTTTTATATGATACTGCTACTCTTACACACACAGTTTGGGCATCAACACCGTGCTGCCGTAAACAGATCTGCGACATCCCAGTTTTCACTCTAGCTAAGCTAACTTTCACAAACGAACATTTTTATATCATAAAGTTTGTTTTGTGTAAGTGGAACTTACTTTGATGTTAACTAAAAGTATACTTTTGGGGGCGCCTGGGTGGCTCAGTGGGTTAAGCGTCTGCCTTCAGCTCAGGCCACGATCCCAGGTCCTCGACCGCGTCCCGCTTGGAACTCCCTGCTGAACAGGGAGTCTGTTTCTCCCTCTCACTCTGCTCTCTCTGTTTCTCTCAAACAAATAAAACTCTAAAAAAAAAGTATACTTTTGATCAAATTTTAATGATTACCAATTTAGTCTTCTTGTATTTTTATAAACTTGAAATATTTGGTTAATAAACATTTGAGCAAGATGTACATTAAACCTAGTATAATTATTGGCTTGCATTTCGTTCAACTTGTTTTAAATGATTTGAGCAGTGTGTGTGGGGGGGCGATTATAATAATGTAATTAAATAGAATATGACCTATTGCGATAAGTCTATAAGAAATAAACTAAATTTCATCTTATTTCCTTTATAACTTTAAATCATGAGCATATCTTATAAGCTTACCTTCTTGCCTGTCTATAAATTTCCACTTCAATCTTGAGAAACCGGCTCCAACTATTTGCCATCCACTAACTTGTTCGATTCCAATATACAGATATATAAGTACTAGAGTTATTAACCTGTACTCCATGGGAACAAACTTTATAAACTAGAGGATGGTGCCTTCTTAGAGTTCCTTTTGCTTTTAGGACGAACAGACTTTACTCATTTCCAAAGGTCGGCATCTTTCCCTCCCGCCCGTTTCAGTTAGACTCTTGTCACAGTAAGAATTCCTTCCTGGAATCCCCCAAGTTCCTAAATGATTTTTTTTTTTAATTTGTATACATCAAGGTTTGCTCTGTGTGCTGCAAAGTCTATTTTTTAAAATTTTATTTATTTGAAAGAGAGAGAGAGAGATGGAGCTCAATCCCAGGATCCTGAGATCATGGCTTGAGCTAAAGGCAGATGCTTAACCGACTGAGCCACCCAGGTGTCTCCAGGCTGTGAAGTCTAACAACAAATTCATAAAGCCATGTATCCACCATCAGACTAGTTTCCACCATCAGACTAGTTTCACCACTCTAAAAATCTCTTGAACTGCATTTATTCATTTCTTGCTTTTCTCTCCCTGAGATCCTAGCAACCACTGATCTTTTCACTATCTATACTTTTGCCTTTTCCTGAATGTCATGGAGCCGGCATCATACAGGATCTAGGCTTCTCAGGTTGGCTTATTCCACTGCCAATATGTATTAAGTTTTCTTGAGGTCTTTTCATCACTGGATAGCTCGTTTCTTTTTAGAAATAAATATTCCATCGTATGGATGTCCCACCATTTTTCTATTCACCTATTGAAGGACATCTTGGTTGCCTGTGGCTTTTGCAACTCTGCAAAAAAGCCTCTACAAACATTTGGATGCTGGTCCTTGTGTGGATATATTTTCAGATTAATTTGGTAAATACCTAGGACTAGGATTGCCGGATCATAAGACAAGACTATGTTTAGCTTTGTAAGAAACTGCCAAACTGCCTTCCAAAGCAGCTGTACCATTTTGCGTTCCCAGTAGCAAAGGGTGAGCATGGCTGTTGCTTTGGCATTCTTGTCAGCATTTGTTTTTGTCTGCTTTGGGGCTGTTGTTTTCTTGTGTTTGTTTTCACTTTTAGCCATTCTAATAGGTATATAGTTACATCTCATACATCTCACTGCTGTTTAAATTCACAACTCCTTAATGACTAATGTCATATACTTATTTGCCATCTGTGTATCTTCCTTGTTGAGATGTCTGTTCATAATGTTTGCCTATTTCATAATTATTCTTTTTTGTTTTCTTATTGTTGAGTTTTAAAGTTCTGTCTGTATTTTAGATACAAGTCCTGTATCAGATAAGTGTTCATAGATTTTTTTTTTTTGCCCAACCTGTGGTTTGTCTTTTCATTTCCTTAGCATCGCCTTTTATACAGAGGAAATTTTTAGTTTTAATAAAGCAAAACTAATCAATTTTTTCTTTCATGGATTAAGCTTTTGATGTTATATCTAAAAATTCATCACCAAATCCAAGATCCCTTAGATTTTTCTCCTATGTTTTTTCTTGAAAGTTTTACAATTATGTGTTTTCAGTTAGGTAAATGATCCGTTTGGCAGTAATTTTGTATTTCTTAAACTTTTCATTTCCATCAGCCAAAAGATTTCCTCTTTTCCTTAAGCTACTTTGCGTTAGGTTTTCTGTCACTTGCAACTGTGGTTCTTCATTGATAACTTAAAATTTCTTCTAATTTATGTCAGTGTATACTTAGTTTCATGTATTTACATAATTCCACGTTGTCTCCTTTGATAGATTTCAGCATATTGATATAGAATAATTAATTTCACATTCTTCTGTATTTTATATTTAATTTCTAAATTTTCACCATTATAATAAAGCCACATGAATACTTTTGCATAAATTATTTTTCTCTGTTATTTTCTTATGGTATATTTACAAAGAATGAAATTAGCAGGTTAAAGATAAAGACTCCATTATCCTACTTTTTAAAAGATTTATTTATTTATTTTGGAAAGAGTGAGTGCATGTGAATGGAGGGAGGTGCAGAGGGAGAGACCCTCAAGCAGACTCCCAGCTGAGCATGGAGGCTATGCAGGGCTCAATCTCATGACTGATGGGCTCATGCTCAGAGTCAAAACCAAGAGTCAGAGGCTTTACTGATGCCCCCAAAGACTGCATTATTCTGTGCGATAATTCAGGGTGTATTATTTGGTGTATTTTGACTACTTATCTAATTTGACAATTTATCAATTTTTATTTGTCTTCAAATTTTTATATTTTTCTTTTGAAATATATTTTTGAGACTAAATTTTTTTCATACTTCTTTGAAATTCAATGTTAACAAATATAACTGAATCTCTACTGAATACTAAAAAGTTGGCCAGGAGAGGGTGACTAGCTGGTTCAGTCAGAAAGAGCATGGGGAAGGGTACCTGGATGCCTCAGTCAGTTGAGCATCTGACTCTTGATTTCAGCTCAGGTCATGATCTCAGGGTCTCAATCTTGAGCCCCACATCAGGTGTCATGCTCAGCCAGAGTCTGCTTAAGATTCCCCTCTGCCCCTCCCCCTGCTTTCTCTCTCTCTCTCAAATAAATAAATAAATCTTAAAAGAAAGAAAGAAAGAGCGAGCATGGGACTCTTGATCTCGGGGTTGTGAGTTTGAACACCATGTTAGGTGCAGAGATTACTAAAAAAATAAATAAACTTAAAAAAAATAAGTAAAAAAAAAAACCTGTCCAGGAGCTTTGGAGGATACAGAAATGAACATGAATAAGATGTTCTTTTTCTTCTAGAAATTTATAATCTGTAGATCTGATTAGAACATTATTGGTTATCCTGTTATCCTAATTGTTTAATCTAAATATCCACCACAGCATAGTGTGGTATTGAAAGGAGACACAAATCTAACTCCAAAAGGCCTTGAGAAATAATGTAAAAGAAGTAGAAAAGGAGGAAAATTATATCACAATGCACTCCACAAAACTAAACCACACATTTTGTTTTGTTTTTCCTGTTCATTTCTTTTCTTTTTGAATATTGCAAATAGAGCATAAATTACCTCTGACACTATAGGTGGAGTTTAGAATGTGTTTAGTTTATAGTGAATAAAGGGATAGAGAGTCTTTTAGAAAACTGTCAGTAAGTCCCACTTTTAAAACTTTATTTTTAAAGGTTTTATCTATTTGACACAGAAAGAGAGCACAGGCAGGGCTTGGAGCAGCAAGCAGAGGGAGAAGCAGGCTTATTGCTGAGCAGGGAGCCTAATGTGGGGCTCGATCCCAGGACCCTGGAATCATGATCTGAGCCAAAGGCAGACGTTTAACTGACTGAGCCACCCAGGTGTTCCTCCAACTTTTTTAAAACTTAAAAAAAAAAAAAAAGTTGATATGTAACTGTTAAAAACAGATGATGCCCAAAATGGAGTCACTCATGCAAAGCTTCACTTCACCAAACTGAGACTTGGTTCAAACAGCACAGGCTCTCTCAGAAATGGATCTTGAAGCAGTCCGCCAGGAGCCGCCTGATCAGCGGCAGTTAGATAACCAGCCTAACAGCTGCCTGCGGTCCCCTAAAGGAAAGTAAACCTGCAAAGACCAATGTTTCCCAGTGTAAGTTCCTTGTTCTTGCTTCCTTCGGCTCATAAAGTCTTTCGTTTTGTACAGCTCCTTGGAGCATCTCGCTCTATCCGCCAGACTGGAGGCTGCCCAGTTCATGAATTGTTAGGTAAAGCCAATAAGATTTTTAAAATTTACTCAGTTGAATCTTGTTTTTTAACAACACATACTCTATAAAGTACATTAATCTGGTATTCAGCCTAATGACATTTTATAAACTGAGCATTGTGTCTATGTGTTTATTTTTTAGATCAAGATAGAGCACATTTTCATCACCTTAAAAATTTCCTTAATGCTCTTTCCCAGTCAGTCCTCCCAAAGTCAAACACTGTTCTGCTTTCTGTAATCTATATGGTTTTGATAACTGGGTTTAATCTGATAGGGCAAATTAATCATCTATATTTTTAAAACATTTTATTTGCTGGTTCATTCTACCACAAAGGATTTGCTAGCAATTTGTTAAGTTGTATTACACAGTGAGGAGATTTTATAGATGTTATTTTTGCATTACAGAGATCTTATTATGAAAGCTAATATCATAAACAAAATTAGGAAGAGATTTAAAAAATATTTTAGAGCATGATTGTGTATTTTTAAAACATCTATTTATAAAACAAAAACAAAAAACAAGAATGGCTTACCCAGTTCTAGGTCCTATGTTTTAAAGTTTAAAAATAACATTTATTTTAAAATACATTCTTTCTAATTGAAGGTGACACAAATGAATGGAAATATAATCCATGCTTGTGGATGGGAAGAACAAATATTGTTCAAATGTCTCTACACAAAGCAAGCTATAGATTTAATACAATCTCTTTCAAAATATCACCAGCATTTTCCACAGAACTAGAATAGATAATCCTAAAATGTGTATGTAACCACAAAAGACCCTGAATAGCCAAGGCAATCTTGAAAATGAAGGACTAAACTAGAGGTATCACAATCCTAGATTTCAACATGTACTACAAAGCCTTAGTAATCAAAACAGTATGGTACTGACATAAAAATAGACACACAGTTCAATGGAACAGAATAGAGAGCCCAGAAATCAACCCATGATTATATGGTCAAATCATCTTTGACAAAAGAGGCAAGAACGTGCAGTGGGAAAAGGACAGGACTCTTCAACAAATGGTGTTGGGACAAACGGACAGCCACATGCAAAACAATGAAACTGGACTCCTTTTTTCACCGCACACAAAATGTATTAAAGACCTGAAATCATAAAAATCCTAGAAGACAGCACAGGTAGTAATTTCTCTGACATCAGTTATAACAACATTTTTCTAGTTGTGCCTCCGAGGCAAGAGAAACAAAAGTAAAACAACAACAACAACAACAACTATGGAACTACATCAAAATAAAAAACTTCTGCGCAGCAAAGGAAACAACAGTACTCAAAGACAACCTACGGAACAGAAGATATTTGCAAATGACATAGACAAAAGAAGAGTATCCAAAATATATAAAGAATGTATACAACTCAACACCAAAATAAATGAAATAATAATCCAATTAAAAGTGGGCAGAAGACATGAACAGACATTTCTCCAAAGAAGACATCCAGATAGATGGCCAACAGACACATGAAAAGATGCTTAGCGTCACTAATGATGGGGGAAATGCAGATCAAAACTACAATACAAAACTGGTGGGAAATGCACCAACAACGCATGAGGATTTCCACACGTGCAGCCATTGTGGAAAACAGTATGGGAACTCCTCAAAAAATTATAAATGGACTACCCTATAATTCCATAATCACACTACAATTTGCCCAAAGAACACAAAAACACTAATTCAAAATGATATATGCAGCCCTATGTTTATTGCAGCATTATTTACTATAGTCCAATTATGGAAGCAGCCCAAGCGGTGTCCATCAATAAATGGATGGATAAAGAAGATGTAGTATCGGGTCATCTGTGTGGCTCAGTCAGTTAAGCGTCTGCTTTCAGCTCAGGTGATGATCCGGGGGTCCTGAGATCAAGCCCCGCATTGGGTTCCTTGCTCAGTGGGGAGCCTGCTTCTCCCTTTCCCTCTGTCTACCATTCCCCCAGCTTGTGTTCTCTCTCTCTGTCAGATAAAGAGATAAAATCTTTTTAAAAAGATGGTGATATATATATATATAAAGATATATATATGTAAATATATATACATATATATATGTTTCTTATGACATATATATCTCATAAGAAAGAAAAAGCTTGCCATCTGCAGGACCATGGATGGATCTAGAGAGTATTAATGCTAATCAAAATAAATGAGTCAGAGAAAGGCAAATACCATATGATTTCACTCATATGTGGAATTAAAAAAAAAAAGAGCAAAAAAGACAAACCAAAAAACAGACTCTTAACTATAGAGAACAAACTGATGGTTACCAGAGGGGAGGTTCGTGGGGGGATGGGTGAGATAGGTGAAGGGGATTAAGAGTCCACATAAAACAATGAGCACTGAGTAATGTATGGAGTTATTGAGTAACTATTTTGTACCCCTGAAACTAAAATAACGCCATGTGTTAACTATACTGGAATTAAATTTAAAAAAAGAAAAAAGAAATACATTCTTTCATTCAGACTTTTTCATAATTCCCACTTGCTCCAAATTAAAGAGATGGAATAATTAATTTGGGATGTTAAATTAAAAAGGCAACATAAAAGATGATCTCATTTAACCTCTCATTTTTCAGATGGAAATACTGAGGATCAGAGAGCCAAGTGGCTTGCTGAAGGTCACACAGCCTTGATCAGAATGTGGAAGCCTGCACTTGCCACCATTTACATGACGTATTTATGTGCACTATATCCAGATTACTGACTGAATAAAAAATTAATGTATTTAGTCAGCCATCATTTACCTACTAGAAAATCTGCTAGTGTAAACCAGGAATATTATAAAATCCTACCATACAAAGGAGTGATCACAGCAAGGGATTTCTGCTAGAAATACATTAGAATTGGAAATACTCTCAAGGAAATGGCCAAAACCCAATATGATGAATGAAACTGTAAGTGGTAGGATAAGTACATAAATGTGTATGTAATTTTGAAAAGCACTGCTCCATTAGCTTGGGTTTCAGACCCATTTATTCATCTCATTTTTTGCCCTGTGAAACTGTCACACTAATAGTTATGTCTCAAATTCAATTACTTTAAAAATAGAAAATGACTTCACACTGAACTGCCAGTGGTTTCCTATTTGAAGAAAGAATAAAACTGTCCTACTGCAAATTCAGCTGATGTCTCATCACTATCACTCACGATGCAAATATTTTACATTTTTGAAAAGTAATTCATGACAAAAGCTTATGCATTTTAATGGTGCTAACACATTTGGTTGACTAATCTGCATTTTATTCTGTAGACATAGCATGTGATTTGCCTGAATCAAAATTTATCCACAAGGGACAGCAGTTTCAAATCAATCTTCCCTAAACTCGTTGGTCATCTGCATCATCACCAATGTGATTTGTAAGAAAAAACAAAACCATCAGTTGCTGCTATCACTTTGAAAAGCGGGACAAGTTTTGTCCTATACTCTGTTTTTTTTATTTGTTTTTGTTTTTTGTTTTTTTTTTGTTTGTTTGTTTGTTTTTAGAACAACAAACACTTTTATTAAATGAGCTAAGATGGGAAGGAGAAGCATCTATTTGTCTTTCTGGACCTTCATTTAATTTTCTAAAGTTGATCCTTTGTGTAGGTTACATTAATGTCACTTCTTTAAGTCAGGGACAAATGCTCAGGATGGAGCAAAAATTTTTTTTCGTTTTGATGGAACAGCGTTTGAAAAAAATGGGTTTTTCTCTCAAAGCTTAGCTGAGTGTTTACTCTGAGCTGGGCGCTAGGCTACCTCCTAGGGAAGAGAGAAACATGATCATCCCGTATCAAGAAGCAAGGACTGTAGGAAACTTTCGCATCAGTCTTGGCTTTTCTCAAACTTAACCGTTCTTTCTTTTTTTGAAAGATTTTATTTGTTTATTTGAGAGACAGCAGTGAGAGAGAGCATGCAAGTGGGGGCAGGAACAGAGTCCGAGGGAGAAGGACAAGCAGATTCTGCACTGAGCGTGGACAAGCGTGGGGCTTGATCCCAGGACCCTGAGATCAGGACCTGAGCCAAAACCAAGATTGGGCGCTCAACCGACTGAGGCACCCAGGCGCCCCTCAGCCTTTCTAACTTCTGTTTTCTCATCTGTAGCTTGGGAATAATAGCACCTCTTTCATAAGGTTTGCTACGAGTTCATGAAATGAAAGTGCATAGAATACAAATAACTTTTTGAACTTTTTAAAAAACACTATTAAAAAATAAAAAGAAGCTATTTCTTTTTCTTGAGAAGGGGATTAGCTAGAGGATAGATGTATTGAGGAGAGGACACAAAAATCATTTTCAAATCCCCCCCTTTTTTTTCCACAACAAGCAAGCCAAGTACACTTTATCACCCAAAGTTTGAAGCCATTAGCAGGTTTGTAATGGGTTTGAAGAGAAATAATTCAAGATTATATAAGCCAGTGGCTTTTCAACTTTAATGTACACAGGAATCACCCAGAGTCTTGTCAAAGTGCAGATTCTGACTCCAAAGTTCTGGGTTGGGGATTTCTATCCAGCTCTCAGGTGAGGCCCATGCTGCTGGTTCAGGGACCCCACTTTGAGTAGTGGGGATCTAAACATTTCTGGCTTCCCCCAGTTGCTAACTGTTGTACCCTGAACAACGTAGTTACCACTCTGTGCCTCAGTTATACCATCTGTAAAAGGGCAATAATAATATCTACTTCATAGGGTTGCTGAGAGTTTAAAGTGAGTTAGCACACACCAAGGACTTAGTGCCTAGAATGTGGTAAGCTCCATACATGTGTCACTGTTGTCGACAAAACTCATTTTTTAACCTGCTAACTATTGGCCCTTGGATTTTCCTATAAATCTCCCATCCAAGTACTAACCAGGCCCGACCCTGCTTAGCTTCTGAGAGCAGACAAGATTGTGTGCGTTCAGGGTGGTATGGCCATACATAGATTTTCCTATAAATCTAATCTAAATCATACTAAAAATACAAGTTCCATTAAGAAGATGTTATAGTGGAATGGCAGATTTTGGAATATGACATGCAAGCCCCATTAATTTATGTAATCTTAGTTGGTGAAAACTATATGTCATTCTATAGTCAGGGAGAGTAGAAAGATCTCCTTAGGGTGCTCTGGGCAGGACGTATTTTTCACCGGCACCCACCTTTGCTTGTTCAGCTGGAGTCCATTTCTCTTTCCTTCCTCCCTCTCCTGCAGGAGGGGGGGTAGCACATGATGACATCCAGCGGGAAGCACTTTCCCTGGGCACCTGCTGTGTATGATCCTAGTCCATTTCATTCACAGCAAGCGATAAAGGATAAAGTGCCTCACTGTCTTGCTAACCCCAGTTGCCAGCAATTATCTCAGAAAAGGTAGAACCTTTCAAAGCACCAATTAAAAGGCCCCTTGGACCACAAACATCATCTTTTAGAAAAATACACTCTAGGGGAAAGTCTGAGGCAGATAGAAGATTATCCACGCCTTTTAAAAACAGTACTGAAAGAGACCTTAAATCATTTATTTGGTCGAATTGTTGACTTGGAGCAGCACTTTCTAAAATAAAGGAAATCACTCTGGAAAACTACACAATTGCAGGATTGTGTACACAGAATTACAGAATTACTGGACAGGGTCCACGGTCAGGGATGGATACTCAATTTCCTGGCACTTAACTTTCTCCCATCTCAACTAGACACAACTGAGAATATAAAATGTTGAGCAAGTGACTCCAACATAAGGTAGCTTCAAAGACAACTTCTACCAGAATGGGTTTTCCTGTTGTCTCTTCATCAAAATGGATCACAAGGGATCATTTGAGGGGAAGAAATGAGCAGACTGATGGCTTTTGTTCTGTATTAGGTGTTGAACTAGACAGACCTCACAGGGAGGACCAGTACTACTTTGCCAAGCAGAGTATGAGCAGGGCAGTTTCTCTGATGGGAGCTGGAACAGCCTCAGGAAATCTGGTAGAGGAAAGGGGAGACCCAGTTTCTTTCTAAGCCTCATTCTTGACAGGTAAGTGAATTGCCTTGGGAATGGAGGTTGGGGGTGTGAGGGCACAGCTAGGAACCCCAAGGGGTCAGAATAATGCACTACCTCCCAAGTGCAAGAAACAATGATCAAAACTCACAAACACATAATTAGGAGAAGGAGGCGGCTACTAAGGGAAAAAGAGATGCAGAGGGCCATGAAGTGTGAGTCAGCCCCAGTTTCTGGGTTCTTGGTCCCATTCTGCTGCCAGCAATACTAAGATCTCCCTAAAGGGGACTCCGAGCTAACCACAATCCCAAATGCGGGGCACTGATTCTCAAAACGTCATAAGCTTAAGGAGCACTTACAGAAACTGTTAAGAATGTAGAATACCCCAAATCTGGAGTTTTCCTGGGGCCTTGCACATGACACAAACATACCAAGGCTTCGTGATCCAGGTGGTCCACGCGACTGGGGAAGGCAGAGACTCTCGGGGGCTCGAACTGTTCTGTGTTCTGCTCCTGGAAGCTCACATATGCTCCAATCCTATTACTCTATAAGCTCGAACTTGTCTTTCGTCAGAAAAAGATCAGAAGGGACGCCTGGGTGGCTCAGTTGGTTAAGCGGCTGCCTTCGGCTCAGGTCATGATCCCAGCGTCCTGGGATCGAGTCCCACATCGGGCTCCTTGCTCGATAGGGAGCCTGCTTCTCCCTCTGCCTCTGTCTGCCTGTGCTCGCTCGCTCACTCTCCCTCTGTCTCTGACAAATAAATAAATAAAATCTTTAAAAAAAAAATTAAAAAAAAAAAAGAAAAAGATCAGAAGTCTCACCTCACAATGACTGATTTTTAAAAGTAGTTTAAAAGCCCACAATTAAAAGACTAAAAGAATGGAACATTTGTGTAATTTAAATCAGTGTGCCTTATATCATTCTGTAAATGATGATAAAAAACCAAAATATATATTTTCCAGCCCAATGAATTATGGCACTGATGACAGATAATCAAGAATCTAAGTATTCAAAACTCATGCAAACAAAGAAATCTGAAGTTAAGGGAAAATTGGCAAATAAATGCTGATAGCCATTGGGTTACATAAATTCTTTGTTCACAGCAAGGAAATAATACTTCCCACATATCTTTATTTTAGGGATTTCCAGACTCTTTCAAACTTCAGTACAAGCTAAACAGCTCTCACCACCCTCTTTTTCACAAAATGGAAACAGAACAAAGTACACAGGCTAGTGTTAAAGAAGTATTTTAAAAAACCCCCCAAAACAAAAAGCCAAACATATGATTCTACAGTCCTAGGAACTGATGTGGGAAATCACTCATTTCCTTTCCCGAGGATTGTGTCAGTACTCGGGACACAGGACCCAGCATTAACCCACATCCCCCCCTCCACCACTGCCCCTCACAGGCTGTGCACGCGTGCATGTGTACACAGCGGCTCACATACGTGCCCTGGACATGAGGAAACGCCCTGCAGATCCCTCTCGTCTGCAGGGATTAAACAAAACAACAACAAAAACGCAACACAACCAAAAAAACCCTATCCGTTCTGGTCTCAGGGATCATTTTTTCCCCCCTCAAACCAAGTGTCTTAGATTTCCTTGACATGGGCCCAAAAAATAAATGATTGCTCATCATTGACCTCAGCATATAATTACCCAGAAGATAAAGATTGAAATGAACTTGCAATAAATCCCCAGCCCTGTGATCATTCTCCCTCTGCTTCTGGGGGAGGAGAGGTCCGATGGAAATGCTGTCTGTAGGTATAGATGGTTCTGGGTGGACTATAAAGTAGGAAGCTATTTACATTAGTCTATATTTTGGTCAAGAATCTCATTAATCATGGTCTGATCAATCATTTCCTGCTGCTACTCGCCCAGAACACCGTGAGGCATAAACAGCAGTGTGGAGAAGCCACTCATTCACAGTCACTGTGGGAAATCGAAAGCCGTGGTGATTTGGGGTTTGAGGATCATGGTCATCCATGATCAGCAGCCTGATGTGGCTTTCTCCAGTCAGCAGTCCCAATCTTAATGTGACTTTGGAAAACTGTGGTATTTATTTGCGACATCAGCCTTTATTTCAAATCAGACCATCTCAAACATTATCTTCAAATTTTGATGGGCATTTGTCCATCCATTTTTGTGCGATGATGTAACAAACAAACAAAAACTGTAGTAAACGTTTACTTCACCACTATGAATCACCTAAAATAATGACAGAGTGCTCTAGCTTCAAATGTTTTGAAGTTGAAAACATATATTTGAAGCTGAGATGGTGCCCAAAGGAAAATGATGTATTGTACAAAAAGTCAGAACCATCTATTAAAGCAGAAAGTTCACAGAAAGTGGGATAGTGTCACCCCACAGACGAATGGAAAGGAAATGCCAGCCCACCCTCCCTGTCCCAAAGACGAGCACCTGAAGTCAAGGGTACTTCAGTTTCCTGCCACACACCTTTTTACATCTCAGCTAGTCACAACAGCGTAGATAAACGATTTTTAAAAGATTTTATTTATTTAGGAACACCTGGGTGACTCAGTCGGTTAAGTGTCTGCCTTCAGCTCAGATCATGACCCTAGGGTCCTGCAACTGAGTCTCGCATTGGGCTCCTGCTCAGAGGGGAGTCTGCTTCTCCCTCTCCCTCTGCCTGCTGCTTGTGTGTGCTCCCTCTCTTTTTCTGATAAATAATAAATATTTAATAAATTTAATCATTATAATTTATAACAATTTGTAATAATAAATAATATTTAAAATAATATTAATTTATTATAAAATTGATTGATTTATCAGAGAGGAGAACACAAGCAGAGGGAGTGGCAGGCAGAGGGAGAGGGAGAAGGAGGCTCCCCACTGCGCAGGGAACCTGATGTGGGACTCAATCCCAAGACCCTGGGATCATGACCTCAGATCATCTACTGTATCCTAACTTCACCAAATGACTGATAAACCTTTAACCTCTGTGTCTACTCCCCACCTCCATTCCCCAGTTTCTATTTTTTTCTCTTCTACAGTTACAGAGACAAAGAAAAATGAGGAGCAAAACAAGCTGCGTATAGATAATCACAAACCCTAGTTGGTCTCTGTTTATATATTTTTTCAAACAGCTACCAAAGGTTATTTAGGGAATCTTGATTAGAGCTTTGAAATTCAGCTCCAGTACAGAGCTGACTTACTGTCTGCCTCCCTCCAACCAACAAATCCAACAGGCCAGATGGCTGTTACCACCTCCTTGTGTATTTCCTATACCTTTCCTCTGGCTTTAGTTTCTCCTACCGCCCAGGTTGAGACCTCCTTTTTCCAGCTACACCAGCATTCTGTCCTAGCATGGCCAATTGTTCCCGCTTACCCCAGGTGAAGGGTTTCCTGGGACACTGAAATTTCAGTGCTAAAACTCTGACCCTTAGTTGCTGCCCTGGCCAGGCCAACCTCCCCAATCAGAATACATCCACCTCAAGGTGGGATAGAACTCATTATTGGAATTCTGCACAATGCAAGTAGGAAAAGTGTTCATGATGTCAGGGTTCTATGTAAGAGTTCCCTTATATATAGGCCTTTACTAACTTCCTCTCCTGTAATCAGAGTAAGATGAAAAGGTTCAGGCTATTTCCCCAGGGATCCCTAGGTAGATGTCCAGTGGTGACCAGACTACTACTAGATAATTTGTCTGAATTACTTTCCTGAGCTGGTGGGTGGACTGATTATGTGTGGAGGTATATCACAGTCTTTCTTGTGATGCTGACTATTTGGGCAGTTCCAGCTGGGGGACTGGGACCTCTGGGACCCACCGTCTTTCTGGTTCCAGCTTCAAAGGATAGGGAGATAGTCTTAGGATTCAGGGCAGCCCAGGAGAGCACCGTCTCAAAAAATCTGCGGAGGGGCACCTGGGTGGCTCAGTGGGTTAAGCCTCTGCCTTCGGCTCTGGTCATGATCCCAGAGTCCTGGGATCGAGCCCCGCATTGGGCTTTCTGCTCGCCAGGGAGCCAGCTTCCCCCTCTCTCTCTCTGCCTGCCTCTCTGCCTACTTGTGGTCTCTGTCAAATAAATAAATAAAATCTTTTAAAAAAAATCTGCAGAAGGAAGGGGTGCATGAACTGATTAACAAAGCCTTGAGAAATGTGCAGTCTAGGTATTTTCCTTACACATTTGATCGATTATTCTCCTACCCAAAGAGTCATTCTGGATATCAGTTTATTCCTAAACTGGGTCAGTAATTATCTCAGCATAAAAGGACAAGGCAGAGAGAACACACTGTTGTTCACTCTTTTAGTTCTTTAGTTCTTTGCCTAGAGAAGATATGCGTGTGTGGAAAGGAGAGGAGTCCTCCACGATATTTTCTTTCTTTCATCGAAAATTTCTCTAACACTACTTTCTCAATGATTTCTGTGACTTGTTCGCCAATACAGCACTGCTAAGAGCAACATCCAGAAACAGATTTCAGACAGACCTTCCACCTGCTCCCTCCAATCTATACCCCATTTACCCAGCCCTCTACCCCCTTGCACTCCCTACAGAGCTTTCCAGAGTGGTGGTTACTTACGTTCAGACTCCTTTGGATTTGCTTTCTAGGAGAAATGGAAACATAAAGGTATTGCAGAGGCATAGTGGGAAGCAATGTCAGGGAATCATCCAAGTTCAAAGGGAATGGATTTAACCCCTCCTTGTTCCAGGGGCCGAGCTGCTGCTCACCCAGTGTCTCCTCATGGGGGGCAGGCTGCTGTTAGAAATGAGAAATTGAGAGCACAATAGGACTCTCCACTTTAGCCTTTTTAAACTGACAAACAGATGTGAAGTAGGCGGACTACAGCCACAAGGGGCTACCAGAGAAAAGGTAGGAACATAGAAAAGATGACAATCTAGAAAGCCTCCCTAAGAGAGAACAAACAAAATTTTTAAAAAAGAATTCCTTCCCCTTTTTTTAACTAGAAAATTGGAAATTAGGGGGGAAAAAGATCTGTAATTCTTAAATTGTTGCATTTTTTTCCCACAATAATAATTAATATGAAAGAGTAACACCTGATGGAACAAAGGTAAAGTAATTGTGAAATTTGTGAACCCTGCAATACTAATTGGGCTAAAGAGAGTGTTGTTAACTGGTCCATAACTATTGCTTTAATTTCTTCCACTGCTGTAAGAAATAGTGTTTGAAGAGAGGAGAAAACTATGAGGTGTTTTTTTTTTTATATGAACCTATTTATCTCATAACGGTCTGATTAATGGAGAGTGGTGGTGATGTTGGAAACCTGCTTTACATTCCATTTCTTTTAGGTGGACAGCAGAAAACTTTAAGAGATTCGCATACCCAGATTTCACATGTCTTTGATTGTATACTCACATTTTAAAAAACTTTTTAAAATTACAAATTCTAATTTTTTAAATTTGTGTGTTGATCTTCATTGATCTGTCCAAGTCCTGCACAAAAGTTACATTTTCCGTGACTACCTCTCACTAATCACGCCCTTCTCTGAATTTTTTTTTCAGTGAAAGGCAACATTACCCAGGTTTGCTCTAGTTGTTCAGCGTGTAAGACTATTTTTTATCATATTTATTTATATTATAAGATCATTGAGGGCCAGGCCAAGCCTTATCCTTTTGCCTCCTCTGTCTCCTCCTCCTCTGTCAGCATAACACTTAATATAACTTTGAAACAGCTATAATCATTAATCAGTCTAATTGCACAAAATTCTAGGTTTTTATCTTTGGTCAGCATTTTAATAAGTGGTATTCATATTTATATATAAACCACAACGCAAAGCACTACAAAAAGCTGAATTTCTTTGTTCCAGCTCTCTTCTTCTAATAGGATAAACTGTTTCTCTTCCCTTTGGGTCTAGTAAAACTTGAAAATTGTGAATTACGGTGTTTGCAAAGGCATTAAGACAGATACCCAGAAGTCACACCAGTGTTCCTGCCTTTTGCTTTACAAAAACAGCTAAGGGATATTGAAAATTTTAATTTCTAAATACTCTACTACAATTGAAAAAAAATCTTAATAAACCAAAAATTATTAGCTGTATTTTCAAAGCTGAATTATTCCTGTAATAATGTAATACTATTTCAACATGTGTTCACACTCAGCTTAGACGTTCACACCCAACCGTTTTGCATGAGACACTGGATTTTTCCCTTTCTTCAACAAGGGAATCTTTGTATAACATAGATAACCCACATTTATTCATTTCTTCCACAGATTTTTTTTAAAAAGATTTATCTGTTTATTTGAGAGAGAGAAAGGGACAGAAAGAATCTCAAGCAGACACCCCGCTGAGTGCAGAGCCCAACCTGGGGCTTAATCCCAGGACCCCGAGATCACAACTGGAGGCCAAAATAAAGAGTCAAATACGCAACCAACTGAGCCACCCAGGTGCCCCTCCCCCACAGATAGTTATTGCATGCCAGGACCCAGGCATTCCCTGCATTTGGATATTGGATGAAGAAGGGAAAGATACCAAAGGGAAAATAAATCTGGGACTTCCCAATTTTGTTAGTTTAGAGTCAACTAACATCTAACAATATTGTTAAATTATTTACATTCTTGTAGGGCTGGAAGTCCCCAGACTGATTTTCCCATAATTCAGTAAATATACAGTTTTATTACCATCAATGTGGTGATGATACATGAAAAAAACTGTGTTTCACATAAAAATTTAGGAGAGCCTATGGAAAGGTAGATGTAGATGATGAAATACCCACCTTATACATCTGAAAAGACAATATAGAAAAAAAGCATAAAACAAGGAATTAGACTGTTGGTTGATGGGCTGATGGCACATCATGGTAACATAGTGTGTGTGAATGTAAATGTGTTTCAGCAGAAACAGATTGATCAAGAGGAAGGGCCACTTGGGTCACATACTAAAACATGAATGGTTTAATCCAAGAGGGCCTTTTTCACTTTTGTTTTGAATTTTGGTAAAATAAACAAACATAAAATGGTCAATCTAAAACTTTACAACATAAAATAGTAAATACCTAAAAACATACAACTCTGTATCATTAAGTACATTTACACTGTTGTATGACATCACCACCATCCATCTCCTGAAGTTTTTCATCTTGCAAAATTGAAACTCTGTACCCATTTAACACTAACTCTCTATCTCCTCCTTCCCCACCCTTGTCAAGCACCATTTTACTTTTTGTCTTGATGAATTTGGCTGCTTTAGTAATCTCATAAGTGGAATCATACAATATTTGTCATTTTGTGACTCGTTTGTTTCACTTAGCATAATGTCCTCATGGTTAATTCATGTTGCAGCTTGTGTCACGATATCCTTCCTTTTTAAGGCTGAATAATATTACATTGTATGTTCTTACGGACTGAACTGTCCCCACATCCCACTCCAAATTCATAAGTGAAACCCCAATCCCCAGTATGACTGTATTTGGATGTGAATTATAGAGATAATTAAGGTTAAATAAGGTCATAGTTCTAATCCCATAAAACTGGTGTTCCCCTAAGAAGAGGAAGGGACACCAGAGGGCTTTCTCTGTGTTTGCTCAGAAGAAAGGCCACATGAGAACACAGAAGGGGGCCAACTACAAACCAAGGAGAGAGGTCTTACCAGAAACTGACCCTGAAGTTACCTTGGTTTTGTACTTCCAGCCTCCAGAATTGCAGGAAAATAAATTTGGTTTAGGCCAACCAGTCTGCAGAATTTTGTTATGGTGGCCCCAGCAGACTAATATAGTACATTTTTTTAAACAGATGTATTTATTTTCGAGAGAGTGAGACAGTGCAGTGGGGAGGGGCAGAGGGAGAGGAAGAGAGATGATCCTCTAGCAGACTTCATGCTGAGCATACAGTCCAATGAGGGACTCGATCGTAGGACCCTGAGATCATGACTTGAGCTGAAATTGAGAGTTGGACCGATTAACTGACTGAGCCACCCAGGTGCCCCATATCCCATTTTTTAAATCCATCCATCCATCAGTAGATGTTTGGGTCGCTTCACCTATTGGCTAGTATAAATAATGCTGCTATGAACATGAGTGTACAAAGACCTGTTCCAGTTCCTGGTTTCACTTCTTTTGGGTATATATGCAAGTGGAATTGCTGGGTCATATGGTAATGCTATGTTAGATTTTTTGGAGCAATCATCCCATCCTTTTCTACAGCAGCTATGCCATGTTACACTCCCACCAGCAATGTGCAAGGGCTCCAACTGCCCTGTGTCTCCTACTTTAAAAACATATAAATATGATATTTTGGTTACTGTGAGGAACCTATGATTACTCAGTAATAACTATAGACTTGGGACTACTGACCACCTATTCAAATGTGTAAAATGAATTTGCTTTCCTATAAGCCGTGATGCAACAGTACATGATACTGCTTTTGAGGGGGAGATTCAAAATAAACAGGACTATTTCATGTCATTTTGTATTGGCATTACTAGCAAAATTATCTCAAAATTCTGTGATGTTAGGTTGGTCAGGGTTATTTATATTTAAAAGAAAAAGTCACCTCCCCTGCCCCCTCACGAGGGTCTTCTGAAACATATTTTCTAATCTTTCCTCTCGGGGTAGTCTAAAGGTGCCTGATCAGATATCCCTCAGAGACCACCCCTTGAATTGAATTATGGCATTTGTGATCTTGACGTTATTTGCTTTCAGCTCCACATCTTACATAACCATATAGCTCATAAATAGAGTTTAGGAATAAGTTTCTTCACATAGCCTATAAACTCTACGTTCTGCACTAAACAGGAGATTTTTAAAAAATCTTTATCACTATTTTCAATTTTTACAGATTCACGGGGCCACTTGAGGAACAATTTCCATACACATAAAAACAATTCAAAGAAAATTGCAAAGAAACAGATTTTGTAGTAACGTTTTTAGTATGGTTCATATCAATGCTAAGTACCTCAACTAATTCAGGATTATGATTAAAGCTTTTAATTATTCTATATTATTCTTAAACTGTCTCTTGCACACATCAAAGGATAGGGATATATATGTCAAATAAATCTGTTAAAGTATCCTAAATGTTTCCTAGGAATTATTTACAGCGATTGCAGCATTTTTGCTTTTCTGGCTACAAGGCAGACTGAGGTACAACTGGCAAGTGAAAGTCAATATTTAACTAGTATGTCCCCTGGACATTGTATTCCAGTTTCAAGCTTTGATGTTTAATAATTGATTGAGGGAGGACAGCAGGAGTGAGCTCTGTTTTGTTCAACAGTTTTCTCAGTGATTTGAATAGAGAGAAGGCATGCCATTAGGTTTGCAGAAGGCATAAACCTGGGAGACAAAGAGAAAGAGAGAGAGAGAGGGAATTAAACCAGAGGATGATTTCGGTCGTAAAAGATAGTATTTTAGAATTGGGGGCTGAAACTAACAAGATCACAATTTAACAGGAATAAATACGAACCTTGCACTTAGGGTTAAAAATGAACAATACAAGTGAAGAATAGCTAACGTGTTGTGTAATCGCTTGGTGTGGAGGTTGTGGCTGATGGGGATTCAAGATGAGTCCAACTCAGGTCAGGTAAGTAGCATTATTTTTGGTGATGAGTGGTACATTTTATTTTATTTTTTATATATATTTTTAAAGATTTTTATGTATTTATTTGACAGAGATCCCAAGCAGGCAGAGAGGCAGGCAGAGAGAGAGGGGGAAGCAGGCTCCCTGCTGAGCGGAGAGCCCGATGCGGGGCTCGATCCCAGGACCCTGGGATCATGACCTGAGCTGAAGGCAGAGGCTTTAACCCACTGAGCCACCCAGGCGCCCCTGAGTGGTACATTTTAAAGAAGAGATTAATATATTGAGGAGCATCAAGAGACAGAATGGTGAAGAGTCTGAAAATCATACTACATGAAGAATACCCAAAAGAAATGAGGAACTTAATTTGCATAAGAAGCTAGGGCGAGCCTTTCCTCTACCTGACGGGCTGCCCAATAAGAGGTTATTAAATAGATTCAGAATTTAGGTGACTGTTACAGGAAGCCAGATTTCAGTTCGGTATATGGAAGAATAATTAGACCTGTCCAAAAATAGAATGTGCTCTGTGGCTGGAAATATTCTGATGGTTGGATGACCACCAGGCTCAGGAAGGAATCCAACCTAGGGTACCAGGTTGTCCCTGCTGACCTCTAGAGGCTGCACCAATCCAAAGCCATCCACCCCTCACCTCCACCCCTGCCGCCAGATCCTGCTGCAAACATGTACCCCTCTGCCAATACTGTGAATGCAATAACTGGATTTAGGGCCATATTAATGTGATTTCCAAAACCAACTGGCAACCCAAGTTGATTAATATATCCACTAACGCAACACGACATTATTTATTTTAGCACAGGAATTGTGCCCATGGTGTCTACTGCCGAAGCCACCGGAAATCACAACTGGTAGCACTTAGTGACCCATTCTCAGAGACTCTGAGTAGCAGATGAAACATGGAAATATTTGAAGATGAAATTGTCTTTCTCCCTCACCATAAGAGCAGCAGCTTGGTCTCCTTTCTTGAATATATGAGTTTAAATTTCAGAGGCCATAATTAGATGCTTTTAAGAATCAAAACAGTTAGCACACTAATAATATATGTTAGAAGTTACTTAGCACTTTTGCTCCCTCGGAAACAACAGCAGTAGCATAAGGCCATGGCTTTCAAAATTTAGTGTGCATCAAAAGCACCTGGAGGAATCATTCAGACGCAGATTGTTAGCGCTGCCCCCTACCCCGACTCCCATCCTCATGGTTTCTGTTTCAGGACAGGAGGAAGGACCTGAGACTTTGCAATTTTAATAAGTTCTCAGGTGATGCTATGCTCTTCAGGCCCCTGCATTCAATGACATCAGATTGAGCGTTTTAAATTGGCCGTGGTGGGAATACTGACATCACAAAATTTGGTAAACGTAAATGCTAAAATCATAGCTTTCTCCTCAGAGAGCCAGTTGTTAAACATTTACTGGGAAACCACAGCTGCAGACTTGGAGCCAGAAAGAAGATACTGGATGAGCCAATGTCCAGTGCAACATTGCTCACATTCACCTCATTCATGGATTTAATGGTTGTTTCCTGAGTCCTAGCTCTGTAACTGCAGCAATATTTTTTCAATTATAATGCGTTGAAAGATTTAATAAGGATGGAGTTAACAAAATAAAGTGTACTGTTGGATTAAAGCAGATAATGAAATATGATTTACTATATTAATGATTTGCTGTAAAAAGTCAACATTTGATCCATTTCATAAATATATATTAAAATTATAACATGAAAATGAACAGACCAGTGATCATTAAATATGTGTATATATCAGATCATCATCACCACCACTATCTAACATTCATTGACAGCATAGACTATGCTAGGCACCATTCTAAATTCTTTACATGAATTATCTTACGTAATCCTTGTAAAAATCTGTGCCACGGATCTTGTTATCACCATTTTACAGATAAAAAACTGAGTCATAGCAGGTATATGTGTGTATGGAATATCTGGCAGCTACGTATCAGGTGAACTCACGTGTAATGTCCTGAAAACCTTAAAAACAGCATTTTTAAAGAGAGTTGACTGACAACAACCACATTACGATTAATCCCTGTATTCTTTTTTTAATCTTTTTTTTTTAAGATTTTATTTATTTATTTGACAGACAGAGATCAGAAGTAGGCAGAGAGGCAGGCAGAGAGAGGAGGAAGCAGGCTCCCTGCTGAGCAGAGAGCCCGATGCTGGAAGATCCCAGGACCCTGAGATCATGACCTGAGCTGAAGGCAGAGGCCCAACCCACTGAGCCACCCAGGCGCCCTTAATCCCTGTATTCTTAAATATATTTTAAATATTAGAAGAAAATACTGCTAGCATCATCATTCACAGAACTATGCTAGAAAAACATTGGCATTCCAAGGAAAACAATGCACAATATTGACTCAATGGGGCTAAACCATAATGGCCTGACCCTCCTCACTCTCCTCTTGAGTAACATATCTCAACAGGAGACCCCTCAGCCCTCTTTTATGGTTAGCAGACACTATCAATGTTTGCCATTCTGACTACCTCATTTATATGCTTCCATGAAGTTGACCTATCTATGGTTGACATATTTTTTATTTATACTCTTTATTAGGTAATTAGTAGTCTGTGATTGCTCTGACTTAAAAAACCTTCTGTCCCTAAAGTTGTCTTGTATCTATCTGATTACAACTCATAGAGATCTAGGCGATCTCAATTTGTCACCTTCTCGTATTACCTATAATCATCTTTCATACTCAGTGTTTCATTCAAAGCCATAATGTGACCTGGGATGCCTGGATGGCTCAGTCAGTTAAGCATCTGCCTTCACCGCAGGTCATGATCCCAGGGTCCTGGTAGATAGTCCACATCAGGCTCCTTGCTCAGCAGGCAGCCTGCTTCTCCCTCTGCCTGCCGCTCCCCATGCTCATGCTCGCTCTCTCTGACAAATAAATACAATCTTAAAAAATTTTTTTTTTTTTCAAAACCATAACATGACCTAAAGTGAGTATTATGTGGAATGAAAACTTAGAAACTCTCAAGATATCAGCATGTGCAACATATCCTGTAGGAAGTGTAATCTCGCTCTAAAAGGGATCCAGCTGTGAGCAATTAGCCACAGAAACCTGGGAGGCAGGTTTCAGGGATGAGTAACGAGTTGGACATTACATTGCACTGACAAGGCGTGGTCGCTTATCCACACATTAAAGCCACTTGCTCTTCCCCTGCATAAACACAGTTGCTCAAATTAGTTTCATTTTAGTCTCCTGAATAGACCATTCTAGACGGCTTCTGTCTGACTCTTCAGTGAGTTATGCTCACAAAGACCTCGCCCTCTCTAACAAACATTGCAACAAGTATTCCCCATCTTAAGAGCCACATTTATAATTATCCACCAGCTTAAGGATCATAGAATTTCACAAGTTTCCAAACTCCAGACTAGCACTGTTCAATAGGAGTATAATGCAAACCACAAATATAAAATTCAAAGTTCCCTAATATCTACATTTTAAAAGTTAAAATAGGTGAAATAACTTTAATAATATGCTTTATTTAACCCAATATATCCAAGTTCTTATCATTTCTATATGAAATCCATATAAAAAAGTATCAATGCAATGTTTTGCATTCTTTCTTTGGTACTAAATCTTGGAAGTCTGGTATGTTTTCAATTTATAGCATGTTTCAGTTTGGACTAGGAGCTTGAGTACTTCATACCAGTTGTGGCCATGGGTACTACCTTGGAAGGTGCAACTCTAGACCTGTGAAAGCTCAGATCAAAACTTTTGTGGAACATCCAAATATCCAAACCCTACTCCTGTTGATTGGTTTTGAACTAAGTTTCTGGAATGAGGTATCAACGAGACACTTTTGACCTGTATCTTCTATACCAGGCCATTGTTTATAATTAGGATGACTGAACAAATTAATTACGGTGAAACAGCTAGACGCTTACCACATGTAAGGAAAAATGAGTACATTTATTAAAATTGTGATACGGTGCAAAAATAGAATCACCATATTAGCTTCCAGAATTTCAACTACGTGTAATCAGGTTGTGTTTACTTAGGCTAGGCATGCAGGAATTCATAGAGTGGTTCCTTGATTATTTTTAATATTTAAGGAAGTAAACACAACAAATATAGTCTCCAATTCCTCTTTGCAATGGACTCACCAGATAATAATTCTTAGACACACAGTGGTTCAGTCCAAATTTCTCTTGAGTGCCGGACATTTTCTCATCTGGTATAAGACAATAGAATAGTCTTGCCCCTGTTGGCAATCACAGAACATTCTAATTATTGTCTTTAGGTTCTGAGGAATGGTAGTTTCAGCTACAGCTTCGGTCCTTTTAGCTGAATTTCTAGCAGACCGAATTTCTTCGGTCTTTTTAGCTGAATTTCTAGCAGCTGCGTTCTGTCTAAAGAGTATTTTTCTTCTACTTTTGCAGTGGGAGGGAAATATTTAAGGTTTCTTTTGTGGAAGAAGAATTTTTCTTTTTTAGATTAAAATTAAATCTGATTTCCATCTGTTTGGCACCATGACACTTCGTGTGTAATAGCATTAAACATTTCTCACTGCAGTAGCCCAGGGCAGTGTATTTACTCATCACAGGACTAATCTTGTAGAGGCTATAATAGCATTAACACAGAAGAAGGAAAAGGCCTGGCAAAAGGTGAGGGGAGTAATAAAAATGGTGGTCAGAAGGTACGTAATAGGATAATAACCATCATCAGACATTTGTTACATGCCAATGATATGTCTAGGCATGACATACACATGCTACATACAATATCTCTCAGTTCTTGCAACAATCATATAGGTTTTTAGATGTGGTTCCATATAAGTGAGTCAGAAAACAAAGCATTTTGAAGAAAGACACAAACCTCTAATGAAATAGAATTCAGATGAGGTATGGTCTCTTCTCTTTTCTCTACATCATGATGTCTCCCAACAAAACAAAAGGAATGAGAAAGGAAATGGTTTGCCATAAACCACCTGCAAACCACAAGACATATTGAATGAAAGGGCAGAGTGTGAATTACACAGGGAGAGTGATATAAACTCAGTGGCGAGAAATAAAGTAGGAGAGAGAAAAAAGTAATTTGAGTGACTGTTATATCAACAGCTTTCAAACCTTTCTGACTGCAGCCCACAGTAAGAAATACACTTTATACAGGGACCCAGTAAACTACCATTGTGTGTGTGTGTGTGTGTGTGTGTGCATTTAGTGATGTGTATAGTTAGTGATATATCACTTTAAAAAAAAAGAGCAAAGACAATTCAGTGGAGAAAGGACAATCTTTTTTTTTTAATTTTTAAATTTTTTTAATAAACATATAATGTATTTTTATCCCCAGGGGTACAGGTCTGTGAATCGCCAGGTTTACACACTTCACAGCACTCACCATAGCACATACCCTCCCCAATGTCCATAACCCTATCCCCCTCTTCCGACCCCCCTCCCCCCAGCAACCCTCAGTTTGTTTTGTGAGATTAAGAGTCACTTGTGGTTTGTCTCCCTCCCAATTCCATCTTGCTTCATTTATTCTTTTCCTATCCCACAAACCTCCCATGTTGCCCCTCCACTTCCTCCCTGATATGTCAGGGAGATCATATGATAGTTGTCTTTCTCTGATTGACTTATTTCGCTAAGCATAATACCCTCTAGTTCCATCCACATTGTCACAAATGGCAAGATTTCATTTCTTTTGATGGCTGCATAGTATTCCATTGTATATATATACCACACCTTCTTTATCCATTCATCTGTTGATGGACAGCTAGGTTCTTTCCATTGTTTGGCTATTGTGGACATTGCTGCTATAAACATTCGGGTGCATGTGCCCCTTCAGATCAGTACGCTTGTATCTTTAGGGTAAATACCCAGTAGTGCAATTGCTGGGCCATAGGGTAGCTCTATTTTCAACATTTTGAGGAACCTCCATGCTGTTTTCCAGAGTGGTTGCACCAGCTTGCATTCCCACCGACAGTGTAGGAGGGTTCCCCTTTCTCCGCATCCTCGCCAGCATCTGTCATTTCCTGACTTGTTAATTTTAGTCATTCTGACTGGTGTGAGGTGGTATCCCATTGTGGTTTTGATTTGTATTTCCCTGATGCCGAGTGATGTGGAGCACTTTATAAAATGGTCTGTATCAAAATTATTCTCCATAAGACACTGTTAAGAGGTTATAAATATACAAAGACAGACTAGAAGAAAATATTTGCAAAGTACATATTGATAAAAGACTTGTATCCAGAATATATAAATAACTCAACCTCTCAATAAGAAAACAACACAATTTAAAAATGAGCAAAATATTTGGATAATTCATCCAAAGAGACATAAAGAGGGCAAATAGGCACAAGATGCTCAACGTTATCAGGGCACCTGGTTAGCTCAGTCACTAAGTGTCTGCCTTCTGCTCAGGTCATGATCCAGGGTCCTGGGATCTAGCCCTGCATTGGGCTCCCTGCTCAGCAGGAAGCCTGCTTTTCCCTCTTCCTCTCTCCCTGCTTGTGTTCCCTCTCCTGCTGTGTCTCTCTCTGTCAAATAAATAAAATCTTAAAAAAAAAAAAATAAAGATGCTCAACATTATCAATCATTAGAGAAATGCAAGTTAAAACTGCAATGAGATACCACCACACACCTATTAGAATGGCAAAAATTAAGATCAACTCTACCAAGTATTACATGGATGTGATGGATGTGGAGAAAATAGAACTCTCGTACCATGCAGATGGAAATGTAAAATGATACAACCACTCTGGGAAGCAATTTAGCAGTTTCTTAAGTTAATACACCCACCCTATGATCCAGCTATTCCACTCTTATGTATTTACCTGGAAGAAATGAAAGCACATTTCCATACAAAGATTTGTGCACAGCTGTTCATAGCAGCTTTCTTTGTAACAGCTACACACTGAAAACCACCTCGAAGTCCATCAGCAGGAATATGGATAAACTGTTGCTTACCATACAGTTTTATTTTATTGCGAGATACGGCTCACAATAAAAAAGAATAGACTGTTGGTACATGTCATAATAAAGATGATCTCAAAATAATTATGCTTGGTGTAAGAAGCCAGACAAAAGAAAGTGCACACTGTACTGATGCCATTTACATAAAATTGTAAAAAATGCAAATTAATTATAGTAAGAGAAAACAGGTAAGTGGTTGCTTGGGGTATAGGAAAAGGGTAGGGAAAAACGATTTGCAAAGGGGCATGATGAAGCTCTTGGGGGTGATGGATATGTTCTTTATTTTGATGGTGGTGGATATTTCATTACTAGGGTTGCCATATTTAGCAAGTAAAAAAATAGAGGATGCCCAATTAAACTTAACTTCAGATAAAGAGTTTTTAGCATATGTATCACACACTGTTTGGAACATACCTATACTAAAATATTTATTCATTGTCTACCTGAGATGCAAATTTGACTGGGTATCCTGTATTTATCTGGCAAAGCTGTTACATGTGTACAAATAAAACTTAACAAATTATATACTTTAAATATATGCAGTTTATTGTATTTCAGTTATACTTCAATAAAGTTTTTGGAAAAAAAATGATGAAGAAATTGAGGTTAACAAGGAAGACAAAATGACTTTCGAAAGTTCATAGCCAATGGCAGAGAGGCTAAAACCAAAATCCCAGTTGCCATTCTCCTTGCCCAAGTGCTCTTTCTATTATACCAAGTGGATTCTAGAGGAAATGTTTGCTCACGGGGATGGAAAATAGATCCCAGAGTAAGGTTATTTGATATGGAGTGATAAGGAAATTTAAATTAACTTATAATTTGTAAATATCTGCTCTCATGTGGCTTTGTGAATCTAATAGTTCACCTGTTCACAGATCCATTTCGAAAGCAAAGCTCTACAGCCCAGTGAAATCTATTCTAGGAATAAGTAAGCGGTCATTTTATTTCAATTCTTCTAACTGTCTGGGCGCACAACCAGTCCCCAAGGGGTCCAAGTAGAAAGGGTTAAAGGTGTAACAAAAAAGATAAAGAACTATAAAGAGTACCTATCTGTTGATCAATGCTTTCTTGTTTTTTATAATTAAATTTTTCTCAATAATTCAAATAGCAGGTGTCATATGTTTTTCTTATAGCATACCTTTAGCCATTTCTAGTGGGGGTTTTTTTTTGTTTTTTTTTGTTTTTTTTTTTGTTTTTTTAAGTAATCCCTACACCCAGTGTGGGGCTGGAACTCAACAACCCTAAGATCTGGAATCACATGCTTTACCAACTGAGCCAGCCAGGCATTCCTGTACTTATTATATAATTTACAAGGTAAGAAGTATCACTTACTAGTCTAAATTGCCCTGGTCTAAATTGAATTCACTTGCTGACATCTAGAAATAGACAATCCTTTCCTGATACACTGTTTATCGAGGGAATAGAGAAGGAAATTGCCATATTTCACCTAGGCTAAAAAAGTGTTATTTTAATAAATTACGCTTTAACTTGTCTGTAGTTATGATGTACCTTACTATCAATATCCACATTTAAAGTGGTGAGTTTCTTTTCTTTTCTCTTTTGAGGCCAATCTGGTATTAAGTCAACGGTACATTTTGTAATTCATAGTCCCATAACTGGAGTAGCCGTTTCTATGCAGTCCAGTGTTAGCTATGCTCTTCTCTTTGGATTAGGTGGTGATTATCATCATTACTCAGAGCACTAATGGAGCAATGTATACTCTCTCAGCTCTTTCTGGTGGGGAAAAACCAGTGTAATCCTTACCTGATGTTATTTCCAAACTACCTGTATAATTTAGTATTCCACCCCATTGTTTCTATATTTTATTTGAGCTGGCAGGTTAACTACATTTGCATCTCCTCACTGCTCATTTAGGCAATCCTAATAATAATAAAATAAAGATCACAAAGTCAGAAATGAAATGAGGCCAAATTAACATCAGCAAAATAGAATTAAGCGATGGTCTTTACTGGGACCTATTATACAAGTAAAAAGTGAATACTTCCATGCAAAATAATGCATTTAAAATAAATTTTTTTCAAGCACTAACTTTTGCTGTGAAGTAATCAGAATAGAAACTTCCTATCTAAAATACGAACAGCAGCTTCTCATCTAATGGTAGCTTCTTATGTAAAATAAAAGGCAAATATGAGACACACGCTGGATCAGGGGTTAGTTAACTACAGCCTGCAGACCAAATCTGGTTTAGTACCTGGTTTTATGCAGCCAAAAATGGTCTCTAACTTTGTAAGTGGTTGGAAAAAATTAAAAGAAGAATATTTGGTGACATGAGATGACATAAAATTCCAACTTCAGGGTCCATAAATCAAGTTTTGTTGGAATGTAGGCACACAATTGTTTACATATTGTCTGTGGCTGCTTTTGTGCTGCTTGGGGCAGGGTTGAGGAATTGTGACCAATAGGGTATCACCCACAAGCCAAAAACATTTACTCGCCGTCTTTTACAGAAGAGTTTGCAGACCTCTGCTCTCTCTCTGAGGAGTGTGCGGGTGACACAGTAGCTGAGCATCTGCCTCTTTTTTTTTTTTTTTTTAAGATTTTATTTATTTATTTGACAAAGAGAGATCACAAGTAGGCAGAGAGGCAGGCAGAGAGAGAGAGAGAGAGAGAGAGGGAAGCAGGCCACCTACTGAGCAGTAAGCCTGATGCGGAACTGGATCCCAGGTTTATGACCTGAGCCAAAGGCAGAGGCTTAACCCACTGAGCCACCCAGGTGCCCCCAGCATCTGACTCTTGATTTCAGTTCAGGTCATGATCTCAGGGTCCTGGGACTGAGACCCATTTCAGGCTCTGTGCTCAGAGGGTCTTCTTGCCTTCCCTCTCTTTCTCTCTCTCCCTCCTTCTCTCTCTTATAAATTAAATAAAATCTTTTTTTTAAAAGGTTTAAATAGATAGGAACACCAGCAACTGCTCTCTTTTCCTTGCATTTTGAAGAAGATGAGTTCTGATGGAGCCCCTGGCTTGCCTCCATTTCTTTGCATCATTTCCATATAAGTCTATATTCTCAGGTAGGAGAGCACAAACACCAAACAGATCATCATCATTGGAGATCATGCTCCAGAACCAAAGGAAGGTGAAGTACTGACTTCAAATAATTCATGCAGTCTTATAAGTAGATTACAAAACAGGAAAAAGTTGTATTGTGTATGTGTGTGAGAGATTTCTTTCTTTTTTTCTTTTTCTATGATGAACATTTCCCTATATGCTTTGTAGCAGACAACTCAGAGGGCAATACACCTTCTTCCTTTTAGAGGACCTCCATTTTGTTTGGGTGTCTACACTCACCTCACATGACTCAGGGTTAAACCCTGACTCCTTCAAGCCAGTCACTCTTACCAGTGCTTAGTTGTCAGAAGAGATCAATGACTCAATCCTGGCCAATAAAATGAGAGAGCAACTCATCTGGGGTTTTCTAGGAAAGGCTTACTCCACTGACAAAACACACCCTGCCCTCATGGGCATTATGGTATCTGCGTTTGACACCAGGAACTGACAGCCTCATTGGGACCTCACTGGGAGCTTTGCCTGAAGGCACACAGGTGGAAAGACACTGCATTTCTGAAGACATCACTGAGCTTCTGAATTAAGCAACCACAGAACCTTCCTACCACAAAAGATCTTATTACATGACAGCAATTTTTCTTATTATTTAATCCATTTGCCATGGATTCCCTGTTATTTACAGTACTCATAACAAGTTCTTATTGGTGTGACATACATAAATCTTTTAAATATCCTTTTTCAGTGGGACACCTAGAGCCTGTTTCCATGAGTGGTAATACAATTTCTTATAATACAATTGACTATGCATGTTTATACTAGGAAAATTCCCAAGACAAAAGCCAAAAAGGAAAAATGAAACCTATTTATTATTATCTACTTACATTTCCCCTTCATATGAGATGAACCTGTAGCAAATCACCTGGTTGCAAACTTTTGTCAGGGTAAATCTGTTCATTTTATTTTCCAAGTAAAAGTCCAGAGATATCTGCAAAACTTTTGATCTTGCCTTCTTTCTGCACTCAGCAGGAAAAATACAGAATTTTATACTTTTGAATTATATCAGCACCTTTAATGATAAAGTAGTCATTCTTTCAAGAAATATTACCAAGTGTTTGCTTACTGTATTGCACTACTTAGAATGCAGTGGAAGCTACAAAGCAAACAGAAGACAGTTCGTGTTTCTAAATGGAACTAACAAGGGCTGGCTTGACAAGCAGAGAGACAAGACCCACACTCACGAAACAGCTAGGAAACCTAAGCAGGCATATGAAACCTAGATCAAACTGTACTTTAAAGTTTCAATGAATACCATTGTTTGTCATGAGAGCAATGTTTCCTAGTGGAGATGAACATAGTCTTCTTTAGACTGTATGGTGTCTTAGTCTGTTTGGAGCTACTGTAATAAAATACCATGGCCTTGGGTTATTCACAACAGAAATTTATCTCTCATGGTTCTGGAGGCTGGAAAGTCCAAGATCTAGGCACCTGGTGAGAGTAGAGTCAGTGTCTAGTGAGCACCCACATCCTGGTTCATAGACGGCTATGTTTTTTGCTATAACCTCAAATGGCAGAAGGGGTGAAAGAGCTCTTTGGGGTTTCTCTCGTGAGGGCACTAAACCCATTCACAAGAGCTCCCCCGTCAAGACCTAGTCACCTCACACAAGCCCAACTTTCAAACCTTATCACGTTGGACCTTAGTAGTTCACATATGCACTTGGAGGGGGACACAGTCATTCAGTCTATAGTATTTGAAAAAGCAGAAAGACAGAGGTCATGTCCTATTAATCTTTGTTCAGCCTGACCCAGCTCCGGGCACACAGTAGGGTGCCATCAATGTGAGTTCAACCATCAGCTGAACTGTGCATAAGTCTCAAGTGAAATCTCAATTTCTTTATAACTCTAAATTCCAATTTATAATTTCATATGTAATTATCATATAAGTTACCTTATTGATACAATAACCCTTTGAATTTATCAGAGGCAGTTTGAGTTTATTGGAGGCTTCCCCTAATGTTTTCAGATTATCCACAGGAGGTTTATTGTTTGAGAGAAGAACAGATGTACAGAGCAAAGATGTTTCTGCCTGATGTTTATTTGCCTCTTTCAGAAATCTGACAAACTTTATCTTTCAGTTCGTTTAATGGTTAGACCCACTGCATAACTGCACCAATGGGACTGAAATGAAGTCCTTAAAATTTTTCCAGTCCGTGGGTCCATTCTGTAGTAATTGTCGGAACTGGAGAGTCCTATTCATGTTAGCAGTTGCAAAAATTAATTTACAGCATCCTTTCCTCTCTTCTTCCCCCCACATGGAAAGAGATGTATCTTGTGCTATGTATCCATTAGTGTTCATTTCATAGTTTCACATTCCCGCTCTCACCTCTGACCTCTGTCTTGCCTCGAGTCTCCCGATAAGCCGAGCTGCTTTGCACAGCGCATCTGTAATGGCAAATTTATGCCCATATTGTCAACAGATTTTCAAATATACTTATTAAAACACTCATTTCCATGTTCCACTTGATTACTTTCGATTTATTTCCTTGGAATATTTCATTTTGGTCACTGAAGTGGAGAATTGGCCTCATGAGGCAATATTATAAAATGAAGTAATATTACTATGAGCTCTCATCCTTCTCTCTATTAAAAATAAATGTTGTGAAAAGCAGTTCTTCCTCTGACCTTACCCTTAAGTGTCATATCATAAAATCCAAAATAGGAGGATTTAAGGCTGCTCTGGAGAGTAGATTGCTCTTCAGATACATAAAGAAGTGTTTGCTTCTCTTTTAATATAAGTTTATATGCTTCCTCTGTTATGACGGATTTCTGTTAAAGTTTATTGATTTATTTATCCTACATAATCTCTACACCCAACACAGGGCTCGAACTCATGACCCTGAGATCAAGAGTTGCATGCTTTTCAGACTGAGCCAGCCAGGCACCGCTTTGGATGGAATTTTCAAATTCATTTATTCAACTAACAACTCACTTCAGCATTTGACACATATTTCTTGAGGACCAACTGTGTTCAAAGTACTGTGCTGGCAAGTAGGAGTTTACAGAGGTAATAAATATAGACAATGGAATATTATACAGCCATGAGAAAGAAGGCCATCTTGCCATCTGCAACAATATGGATGGAATTTGAGGACATCATGCTAAGTGAAATAAGTCAGACGGAGAAAGACAAGTACTATATGATATACTTATACATGGAATCAAAAAAAGCCAAACTCGTAAAAATATAGAGTAAATTAGTGGTTACCAGGGCCTGGAGACTGGGGAGATATTTAAGGGCAGAGACTTGCAAAGACCAGTAAATAAGTTCTAGAGATCTAATGCACAGCATAGTAAATACAGACAATAAGAATGTCTTATTTTCATCTAACCTGTCAAGATGCCATATATTAACTATTCCAACCATTAAAAAGGAATTATAATTAAGTGACAGGATAGATTTGCTAATTATCACAGTAATGACAATCATATTACAATATATGTATCAAATCAACATGTTGCACACTTTAAATTTACACAGTTATATATCAAATATATTTCAATTAAAGAATCTTTTTAAAAAGTTTATAGACATAAATAAGATAGAGCCTTTACCCTCTAGGAGGGTAAGCTCTAGGAGCTTAAATATGATATAACCAAGTAAATATGGTATTAAATATCACATAAATATCATATAAATATGACATTAAGCTCTAGGAGCTTAAATATTATATAAAAAGGAAAGTGAAATTAAAAGAAACTACTGTTAAGGCAGCCTGGGAGTGTCTAATTTGACTTGGGAGAGTAAGGGTATTGCCTAGAAAAGTATAACTCACAATAAACCTTAAAAGATGAATTTTGATAATGAGAAAAAGTGAAGGAAGGTAAAAATAAGTAGGTTAGGGTAAGATTATGAAGATACTCATCAGCCATCCTAAGAAATTTGGATGGAAAAAATTACAAGCATTGTAGAAAATCATTTCATGTTTTTTCAAGAAAAGAGGCATTTATTTTTTTTAAAGATTTATTTATTTATTTAACAGACAGAGATCACAGGTAGGCAGAGAGGCAGGCAGAGAGAGAGAGAGGAAGAGAAGCAGGCTTCCTGCTGAGTGGAGAGCCAGATGTGGGGCTCCATCCCAGGACCCTGGGATCATGACCTGAGCCGAAGGCAGAGGCTTTAACTCACTGAGCCACCCAGGTGCCCCAAGAGGCATTTATTTTAACTGAGTTTTCATTCCCTTTAGGCAGCTGTGTGGAGGACAGATTGGACAGGATAGAAACCAGAGCCAAGACTAGTTTAGGAGGTTATTGTGATAAGTCAAATGAAAGCTATTGAAAGACTATTTACTTTTATTGCCTGCCTCTTCAAGGAAATGTAAGCTCCGTGAAGGCAGGGTGCTTGCTTTGCTCACTTCTATACCCCCTGCATGCAGAACAGGGAGTGACATGGAAATCAACAAACATTTGTTGAATAAATAAATAAGTGAAAGCATAAACGAATGAATGAGTTAGTTATTAAGTGAAACACTGGAAATGTCAAGAGGTTAGAAAGAGACATTTGCCTCAGAGATGGAATTTTCTCTTTTTCTACTAACTCATGCCATAGCTGGGTCCTTTTCAAGGGCTGGCAACAGATGAAGCTTGTTGGAAAACCTCCCAGATTGGTCTGTCTGTGCTCTTTTCAGCCTTTGTGGTGATCTGCTTTCTTAGGTCCACCATGATCCCACCATCTACACAGAGGTCGGCCAACTATGGCTCCTGGTTCAAATTTGTCCTGCCACCGGTTTTTGTAGGTTGGTGAATAAAGAATGGCTTTTACATTTTCAAATAGTTAGGGAAAAAGCAAAAGAAGAAGAATATTTTGTTACACGTGAATTTCAATGAAATTACAATTTCAGTGTCCATAAATAAAGTTTAATGGGCACATAGCCACACTCTTTTGTTTACATGTTGTCTACAGCTGTTTTTGCCCTACAGTGGGAGAGTTAAGGAGTTGAGACAGAGACAATATGCTCTACAAAGCCAAAACTACTTACTCTCTGGCCTTTCATAAGAATAGTTTGCCAACCCCTGGAGAGAAAAGGATTTGAAGTTCACAATAGGGATAAATTACTCATCAGGGAATGCTCC